>NC_141367.1:4976227-5176227 GCF_963921425.1 Dryas octopetala | reverse complement strand
CCTTGCTGAGCATTTGATAGTATATTTTCCCTATCCAAAGTGCGCGTACACGAAAAGATTGGATTGGAAGTTAATTTTTTACGGATTGGGCTTGAAGTTAATTTTTTACAGATTGGGCTGGAAGTTAATTTTTTTTATTTGGCTGGTTTCCAGGTAAAAATCTTTCAAAAACTTGGTTTATGAGTAGTTTATTAAAAAATTATTATGAATAATTGTAACACAGTTACGTGGTGTAACCAATTCACATGTTGTAATATGAGTGGATGACGAGTATATACTTGTAAGGTATAGTATTAATAATATTCACTCATATTATAACAATTAAATAAATTACACCACGTAGCCGATTATACAATATACTACTAATTAATTAATTTCTTAATTGTCATAATTTAATAAAAAAAAAGTAAATTAGCAAAAAGCCATAAAAAAATTGTAAGTTACACTCATAAACTCATGTAAAAGATCTATTTATTTTTAAGTCACACAGGGTGGCTTAAAACTAACCATTTTCCTGACGCCTTATATAACTCTCACAAAGTTACACTTTATTTTGTTATGATGTAGTATGTAACTCTTGTAGTGTTATACTTTATTTTGTTATGATGCAGTATGTAATTCTTGTAGAGTTATACTTTATTTTGTTATAATGCAGTATGTAACTCTTATAGAGTTACACTTTATTTTGTTATAATGCACTATGTAACTCTTGTATAGTTACACTTTATAAAATTATACTTTGTTGAATGATGCAGTATTGTTTTAAAGTTTAAGCATTTAGAGTTTAAGTTTTATGATTTTATATTTTGGGTTTTAGGGCTTAACCCTAAATTCTAAAGACTACCATAAATCCTAAGCTCTCAAAAGAATTCAAAAATTAATTTAACTAAAATTTGAGTATGCTTGAATACCTTACTTAATTGGGTATGCTTGAGTTTGAATAATATTTAATGCTCCATAATTACTTTTTCTTGATTGTAGCATAAAAATGAATAAAATAGAAGTTTGGGTTTATGACTAAAAAATATTATATGTTGTGGCTTATTAATAAAGAATTCTTGTTTTTAACGGTTGGAAAATGATTATTGTTTTCATTTTTATTTTGCAACTTACGTGGTATCATTTTTTGACAGAGTTTATCTTTTTTTTTTTAAATTATTTTTTGTAGGTTTTTTTAACACTTTACTCACTTGAACGTTGACTTAGTTTTCACTTCATCACCCGCCTAAAATTTTTTTGACTCAATGTGGCACATGAATTTACAATTAAATATAATTTGGAACGTCAGACCTTTGTTACATTCCTTCCAATTTCCGTCCAAAAGTAGTTACATGCAACGCACGTGACCTCTTTTTAAGAGACATTTTAGTCTTTTTGGGTCCCAATGAGATATTTTGATGTGCTCTTCTATTCATACCCCAAAATATTCTCTCTATCCCCATAAATTTATAATCTTCCCACAAATCAAATTTTTGTCAGGAAAATAAAAAAAACAAAGTAGAATTCAAAGACCTCTTTTATTATGAATCTACCATCAGAAATTCATTAGGAGTATTTCTGGAACTTGAAACTTATCCATAGTAGCTGAAATATTAAGAACTGGAAAATATCGAAATATCAGTGATTGATTCGAATTTCTCTTTTTCTTTTTAGGAAAAATTATCCAAACATGACACATACTTTAAGGTAAGTTTTATTTCAGGACATGAATTTTAGTTTGTGTTATTGGAGGACATATACTTACCATTTGTGTCAATGTAAGATGAATTCTCACTTTTGTTACAAATTTCATCCAAATAGAGGATAAATTGGTCTTTTTATGTTAAATAATATTTTAATAATATTTTTAACTTAAAAATAATAAAATTAAAAACTTAAAAAGATTAATACTAAAATTAATTTAAAAAATGTAAAACTAAAACACATTAAAATTTAAAAAAACTAAAACTAAAATAAGATTAGAACTAAAAAATATTAAAAAAGATTAAAACAAAAAACAAATAAAGAAAACCTCATTTGCACAGATACTCCATTTCAGCTGGGTATGCAGTATCTGATACCTCATTTGCACCGACACGGCACGATACATATCAGATACGCCAAATGACATATCCATTGACTTTTTGATATTAAAAACCTCTAAATATCCTCTTTGTGTTTGTTTCTTTTGCTTATTTTATTGGATCGATCATGGGTATCTGCTTCTTATGAGTATTTGCTTCTCAGTCAACCGGCCAATTCCGAAGCAGCCAATCCCGACGCCACTCTCATGGGTATTGCTTCTCATGGGTCATGGGTATTTGCTTCTCATGGGTGTTGGTTCAGTATGGTGCTCCGACAAGTTGGAGAGGAAGAGACAGAGACAGAGAGAGAGGGGAAGGGTGGGGCCGGTGGGCAGGGGTGTTGAGGCGTGGTGGGCAGGAGGTTGCGATCTGCCACTCTTCTTTCATTTTCTGTTTTTAGTTTTTACTAGCAATTGTGCCCGCGCGATGCCGCGGGTATTAAACGCCTATAAAATATGTATAAGTTTAATAAAGTTATGATGAAAAGTTTTAAGAAATGTAATGGAAAGATAAGACTTCTTACATATGCATAGAAATCTAAATATGTTTATAAATAATGACATCAATGTTTCTTTAGTAAGCTGAAGTTAGAAAATGTGAACTCATGATATATTTTATATGTTGGTTGTTATGTTAAGATATTGATCATATCTTAATAAACCAAACAGCATTCAAAAAAACATTACAATACTTGGTGAGAGATTTGATGAGAGATCATAGGTGTTCACAGGTGACTTAATGAGTTTTGGGGGTTTCATCTTGACTGCTGCTGGGCTTGTCATCTGCTTTGGTGTGTTCTACATGAGAGTCTTCTCTTCTTTGCTGTAGAATCTTCTACAGGGGGCTTTTCCTCTTTCTTGTTGTCTTTTGTAGGGGGCTTGTCCTCTTCTTTGCTGGAAATTTGGAAAATGTTATTTGTTAGTGTAAATAAATGGTCAAATTTGAGTCCATATAATTTAAAAGTATAGAGATATTGTTTAATGTGTAGCAAAAAAACATATGAATGCAAAAATTTCATTTCACTGAGATTGATAAGATGTAAGAGGAGGATGCTAAAATTTATTGTAGCAAATTAAGCCATTTAATCAAAAGGAACACTTTTAACCAATTGAAAGCAGCTTTAACATATCCAGCAAAGCAAAAGGTCCAACAGACACTGTGTTTCATAAGGTCACTTGAATCTATAGATAAAGGCCAACTTAAGCAAACAGAATTCTGACCCAAATCCAACCTAAACGCAGCTCTGCCATACTAACTCAGACAAACAAAAATTCAGCCCAAACTGAATAACGAAAGCTCAAACTCAGTAATCAATGGAAAATAACGCAAGTAAAATCGGAAAATAGGAACAAAATGAATAGTACATTTTAAAGAGTTGGAGAGGAAAAGAAGAGAAAGCTTATCTTCAATTTCCTCTTTTATGACAAAGTTTATCTCACAAATATTCAAATATGGGAATAACTTAATGTAAGTGCCAAGGTAGAGGTACTCGTTCTCGAAAAGTCTTCCTATTCTTGGTTCCCATCTACCATTATGATGGTGTCTGCAAAATATGTGCCAAAGTAATATTTAGAAACTGTTTTTTCCTTAGTAAGTTTTAAAGCATTTGGTTTGATCATCAAAATGTTAAGAATATCAGCTTGCAACTGCCCTTTACTTGGATACACCTTTTGAAAAGCCACTGCTTTTTCTGGAACAAAGAAACATATAGTTTTAATTATCAAGGAAATTGTGGCCAAAGAAATTTCTCAGTGTGGAAGTCTTTTCACCAAAAAGATGAATGCAGTCCTACCTTCTTAATGAGGCCAGATATTTTTCTTTTGTCATAGTTTGAATGATCTCAATTTGTTTCTCATAGTGAGATATTTGTAAACAGCAGCATCAATGTTGGATCAGACTTTTTCATGCTAAACTTCCAAGGGCATGAAAAAAAAAAAAAAAAAAACCCTTGTTTTGAGTTTAAACACTTCATATTATGTAGGTGATGATATTCATACCGGGAAGCTGGCGAAAATTGAAGTTCCCCAGTATTTAAGTGCAGCTAAATCATATGCCCTTGCAACAGATTCTTCTTCATCATAAGCTGCTGAGAAACAAAGAATAAGATTAATATATTTCACTTTCTCTATAATTGCATAACAGAATGAGCAATATAATGGAAAAGAAATAGAAAAATTGAACACTAACTCAATCTAGTATAATAAAATGTACTCACCAAGGTAAACTGCTTAGTCTGGAAAATCCATTTCAAAGCGTAACACAGAGAACTGAAAAAGGTATATAGCTTTTATAAGAAGAAAGACCATGCAATATTTGGATCAAATCCAATCATATAGTAGGTAAGGAACCACCACACTGCTACTTCTAAGACTGCTAAAGGGATCTTGAAAATCCATGTTAGAAGAGCATATGCCCATGCAGGGTAGAAGAAGAGGTCCCTTTGCTTGTAACAAACAGGAAGCTTTACAATGGTCATCGAAATCTCTGACAACCCATTAAACAAATTTGTGACCACAGCGAAGAACAAAGCACCAATAAAAATTAATCTGTCATTTATTGAATGATGGTGCATCTTGGTCTGTAGGAAGAGTGTCATGGTAATCAGTGCCATAACTGCATAAATGATATGAATTGCATAAATTTGACATTCACAATCGCCAAAATTGGTTCATGAAATGTTCTTATTCTAGGTAGAATTCTAGCAAGGTTGTTATTCAGGAAAGTTTATGAACTGCATAATAGTAGCTAGAATTTTATGAGAAATGTTTCGTTTGTTGTATTGTGCAGTTACGTTAATGTAAAAATATATGGCGGTCGACTAATGATGACAAAACATCCCATGTTTCATTGTTCATTTTGTGTTTGATTAAGCAAGCAAAGTAGTGATAATTATTAATTTGTTTCTTTGTCCAATCCTATTCATGTCCTATACATTTTAGAATATTTACAATAGTGGTCAAATCCTACAGTATATTCTTAATTGAGAACATCTAGAGGAACATCTAGAATGAATTGAAATGCTACACTTCTATTTTCTTTCTTTAAGAAAGATAAGTTGTGCATTTGGGACATATTGACATTATAAAAATGATTTCTTAGTGTGAAATCTGCTTACTTAATTTAATTTCACCGCAATGACTTGATCACTACTTAGATTTGTTCCATATTTTATCTAAAGTCAGCATTAAGGTGTTGACAGCAACAGTTGTCAATGTATGTCTAAATAACTCAATCCTAATATCTTACTGTTTAAAATAGCATATATACCTGCATTTTCAACTTGGTACATTGGAAGTGAGATACATATATTACCATCTATGCAGCCTTTCTTTCCAATTGCACTAACATGTATTAGCTTTGTTATAGTACTTTAACAGAAGCTTTTCGATTTAAGTTTTACCATGTACAAATATATATTCATGAATTTTCAGCACTATATAGGAGTCAATATGAAAAAACCTTTAAGGTTGCATCAAATGTAATTTGATAATGCAAGAACTTAATTCAAAACTATGAATTTCTCTGTTACTGTTTGATTCAAAGAGTATCTTTCAACCTATCAGAGGAGCACCAATTTTCCAAAGTGGCAAAACAGTGGCAGTAGAATGTTGGCTTCTCCTCTCTCTCTCTCTCTCTCTCTCTCTCTCTCTCTCTCTCTCTCTCTATTTTGGTGCTGAGGTTCAAACCTTGGCAAATAAACCTCAAACATTGTGGTCTGCTACAGAAACTAAAAGGTTTATTAGATGATAGTTAAGAGAAATGGGTAACCCAGGTTCTCGGAAAACATATGTTCTTTGAGAAATTACTGTAGTTGATTATATGGTAACTCAGAACAGATCTAACCCTGAGTCATCTAGAAAGGGTTTATACTGTTTATAGGTTGATCTGATAGTCCTGCTTAATTTATTAATATGGATTTCAGTGATTGTTTACTTATTTGTGATCTTCATATCAGTACTGTAGTTTTGATGAGATAAACATGGATTTTAATGTTTTAACCACCACCAGGAAAGTGTACAGATTTCTCTGCAATACTATTGATTTAATTAATAAACACCAGCTGAAGGTCCAAGCAGATCAAATTGGATTAAATTGATCTGCAGATAGCATATCAATTGATCAAATTGTTATTAAATCGTAGATAGTAAAGCCAATTTGATCTGCTATCTGCTATGAATCTTAACCAATTGGATTAAATTGATATGCCAATAACAATTTCATACACATCACCAGAAAAGGAACTGATTTGATATGCTAATATCAAAAAAAAGGAAAAGTTTATGAGAATAGGCCTACAATGTTGCAAGTTTATGCAGCTAGAATACGAACCTTGCTAGAATTTGACACTCACTATTATGTGTCCAGGAAAAACCAGAGGATAGGCCTACAACGTTGAAGTTTATTCAATGCTCAAGTTTAGCATTAAGAACCTTGCGTCAAAAAAGGTGTCACTGGATCTTGAGAAGTTAAGGTCTGAAGATTCAATGCTCTTGGCAATAAGTTCCTGCACAAAGCAAATACTTGTTTAATTTTAACAGAAGATCAGAAAGTACACGTACACATACATACACATACATTTGATAAGATCATTAATGCATAGCTAACAATTACCAGATCACCAGCATTATCGAGATAAATCTGGACCACTTTCTGTTTTGTTTGTTTGTCAAAACAGCATTATCCACACTAAAACAAACAAAACCCATATACCAAAAATCTTAAATTCAAGCTCAGAACAGAAAGTGGCAATGCCTAACCCAAAATTCACAATTTCTCAAAATTTCTCAAACTTAACAATTCAAAATGTTTTAGTTTTGCTGGTTTTAGTTTTGTTTGAATTTCAGCAAAAAAAACCATACCTTACCCCAAAAAAGAAACCAATCTTCAAATCCAAGAAAGTATGGGAACCCGAAATTAAAACATAGAAATCAAGTCACCGGCGCCGCCACACACGGCGGGAATCGTGGTGGCAGTGGGTACAAAACCTAGAAATATAGATTTCACAACCAATTGAACAATTCGATCCAACAATTAGACATAGTAGACAAAGAGGAGTAAAACTCACACAAAACCTGAGGCGTAAAGTCACCGAAGCCGTCGCAGGTGACGGAGGCAGCGGCGGAGCTAGGGTTCGAATTGGAGCTTTCATTTCGGGACCCAATTGACTTAGATCAAGCACACCAATAGAAAGGCCTGGAAGAGAGGAGCAAAACCCGACCAAAATCATCACCATCCGCCGCCGGAATCGCCAACATCGGCAGCGGAAGGCCGCCGGACTTCTCCGCCTCGAAACTCCGTGCACGGCGGTCGGTTGAGCAATTTGAAGACACCATCATCCTCAGAACGATGGGAGGAACAAAACCCACCCGGTCCGACATCCCAACTCAGCCGGAATTGACGGATCGCCGCCGGGGGACTCGATCGGGTTTGGGTGTCTTTTCGAGTTTTGGCATAATTTCTGGGTTAATCAAATACCATAGAAATGAAGAGGAAGAGAAGAGGAAGAAATCGGGACCCATATCGCCGGCATACGTCGCCGGACGGTGGAGATACGGCCGGATAAAGGGGGCGGAAGGAGAGAGAACGAAGAGAACAGAGAGAGAGGCGCGTGAGATGAGGGTGTTCCAATATGTTCCGGGTTTTGGGCTGTCTAACATTAATCAGGGTGAATGACAAAAAAGGGCAGACCCAATCTTGGTATTATCAGAATGGCAAGCAGATCAAAAAAAAAAAAGAGTGAGAGAGGAAACAGAAGAAAAGGAAAGCAATGGCAGGGGCCGTAAAAAAACGGAAAAAAGGAGGGCAAAAAGAAAAAGGGACACAAAAGGACCAAAACAGGCCCAAATAACCCACTAATTACAATGGCAAGCAACTAAAAAAAAAAAAGAAAGGGGGCAAAAAAGGAAACACACTATTCCTAAGCTACAGTACTGCCTTTGTTCAGTTTTAGTATATAGGTAATTTTAATTTTTTTAATAAATTTATTGTTTTTTAGGTGAATTATCAATTTTGCCCTTTAAAAAGAGTTTATGTGCATCTCAACAGAAGTAACAGTTTGTACCACATTAATACAAACTATAAGTATATGTCTTTTAATAACACAAACCAAAATTTATGTCCTGAAATAAGACTGACGCTGAAATATGTGTGATGTTTAGAAAATTTTCCCTTCTTTTTATTTAAGGGAACTAATTTGAAATCCATAATTTTTTAATTTAAACCGAACAGACCTGGGGCCTTTGTAATGGATTGAGACTTGGCAACATGTGTTGGTGAAGGTGTATCGATTGGGCCTGGATTTGAACTTCTGAACTTTCTGATGAGTGTGCATGCATGAGAAAAAGCAAGGAAATTGTCTTTTTTTTGGTTAACAAAGCAAGGAAATTGTTTGGTAAGGCATGATTTGGTAATATGCGTCAGAAATAGACAAGGATGTTTCTTGTCTTATTTAGGACATCATCATGCATGACATCCGTTTTAAGGTTTTATTGTTCAGATTTGGATCGAATCAAACGTTGGATTCGAAAACGACTTAATTGGAGTTTGCTGAAGCTTGTGTTTATTACTGGGAACTGGGAAGGATTTATTTTATGTGCACGTAATATTTTTGCGGTGGTGTTAAGACTTAAGAGTTCATAAAAATTATACCATACCATATTTGTAATTATTAAAATTTAAATATTAAATCAAACTATATCCTTCGACTTTGTTTGGTTTATAGATTTTGAGCTTAAAAAATGGTATGAAATTTCGTTGTCGTTTTTAATAAACACATTATTAGAAATGTGTTACCTTTTTACGTTAGTATGAGATACCCATGTAATGGAGAATTTGAACTCTTAAACCCTTTTGGATTTGCTTTCATTTTATAAAACATTTATTATGAGTTCTTAATACCAAATACCACAACTATAAAATAAAAATATAATTTTTTTCATTCAAGAATGAATTACTTTTAAATATAATACATAAGCATATTATTGAAAAGTAAATTTTGCTTTCTTATTTTCTGATTATCATTTTTAAATTTTCTAAATATTGATATAACTTTCATTCTGCTAACCAAATAGGATCTGAACATGGTGATCGTAATGTAATTTGACTAAATTTATAATACTCCATCAATATATCATGTGTTGCCATCACATGTACTGTTTCAATAATTTTTCATTAGTTGGCTCCACAAATCCTATATGTTCGGCCTGCATGTACCAAAAGGCAAGAAGTGTTACGTTACTATCTTTTTTTTTTTTTTGCATCATGATCATGATCATGACCATGCAAATAACAAAGAACCAGCTCAAAGTTGATAATTTATATTCTTTGAAACTGAGTGTTTACCCTTATTATGGTACGTTCCAACAGAATCACAAAAATGCAGTGTTTTTAAGTGCCTACCATGACGTGTACATATGGAAATTGGAACTGTTTGAGGCTGTTCACTTGTTTTTAGCCAAGATTGGCCAAGAGCAACGCTTGGGTCCGTTTTCGTGTATAAAGTGGTGCAAGTGCCCAAGCAAAATAAAGAATCTATGGATAACAAAAATATAATGAAACTCAATTCGATTTTGACCAACCAAGTTAACTTCAAGATTCAAAGAAACAATAAAAATAGCAGGCATTAGATTGAGGGCGAATGAAAGAAAAATTGCATTCAAGTTGAAATAAAGACAAACAAAGTTGCATGAAAGTAAAGAACAAAACTAAATCGATACCACAAGCCTTTGGGAAGGATGATGGCAGAGCTACAAACCTAGTGAACTAGAACTATTGAAAACCTAAAAGCGCCTTGAACGGTAGCAACTAAGTAAAATCGAAAGCAAAAGAACTTTGTGGTGGATTCTTGAGAGCTTGAGAAATTTGTGAGTTGATTGCTGTGTGTTGAATGTCCTCTTTTTCTCTTCTGAATGCGTCTATATATAAGGGTTAGGATAGCAATAGGCCATTACTTGGCCCGGAATTCCCTCTAGACTCCTCGTACGGATGGGTTTTGAACTCTCTTGAACTTAAGATTCGACTGGATTCTTCCTTGATAACCACGTGATCTTGAGCATTAATGGTCGATCAGAATCCTTTCCAAATTTGAACTCTTTACTTGGACGGAATTCTAGCTTAAGTAGAACTTCTTGGCGGATGGGAAATCCTTATGTAACTTGGGCAGAGCCATTATTGGCTAAGAAATTTCATCAAGAAGCTTTCGGGTTTAATCAAACTCTTTGAGGCTTTAGCTTAATAAAAATTCAGCCCAAATATTGAGACCCAAGCTTAATTAAAAAAATTAAAATAAAATGAAACGACCCAGCCTCAAAACTAGGCTGGAATCACCTCTTTTATTTTATTTTATACCCAATAATAAAACTGCCCAGCCCATTTTTATCTTCGATTGGGCCAATTTCGTTATTTTAAATATATAACCCGGCCTCAAACTAGGCCAAAATTATTTCTCTTTGCTTGAAATTATACATGGCCTAGCAAATTGCATTTAGTTGGGTCAACTCATTCTATAAAAACACGAGAAAGAGATGACCCGGCCTCTAAACGACTCGAATCACTCTTTTATTTGATATGACATAGTGGATTGAGCTACTCAATAAAATATTTTGGCCTTTCACTCACACAAGTCGAGCCACTTTCATGATCCCTCGCCAAAATCCGGCCTCCTCTAGGCCTTTGAAGCCACTTCACAAAATATTTTCGCCCAACCTCTTGTAGCCATTTTCTCCCGGCCTCATATAAGCCATTTCTTCCGGCCTCATGTAGTGGGTGAACAACACTTTTGAAACCAAGGACGGGATAGCCCGGATAAATTTTAATTGATCACTTTCATCATGCTCACAAGGTTGGGCAATCAACATAGTTGATATTTGGGCGAAATAATCATGAAGTGATTGGGCGATCAAAACATAAAAATATAGGGAAAGAAAGTTGCCCGGGCTATATAGAAGGTATTTGGGTATAAAAAATGTTAGAGTAGTTGGGCAGATAGAAATAATGGGAAAAAAAAAAAAAAGCAATCTAGGCTAATCATAGAATATTTTGTAGGTGTAGATAGCCTGGATAGTCTAAAGGAATTTTAGTAGAAAATGAGAGGAGAGAGGCTGGACAAAATAGGAAGGAGGCCGGACAAAACAAGAAAAATGAGGCTGGATAAAGTATTTATAGGCTTTGGGTGGCCAACTTCCATGTCTCTTTTTCAAAATAGTCTGGGCCCACTTAAAAGTAAAAACCACTTTTTGGTCTTTAAAACATGTATTTGGCTAAGCATAATATATATATATATACTTATATACATTTATGTTTTAAGCCAAATATCTAACCACATATATATGTATACAATAAAATAATATATATGTATATAATATATTATATATATTAGTGCATATATATATAGAAGGCCATGCCACTTACTGGCCATTTTTTCCAATTGCATGTATATATATATAGATATATATATATAGAGGGCCCTTCCAATAAGGGATCCCTCATTTAGTGTTAAATGAGGGATCACCTTATGGGGCCCACATGAGTCATTTTGTGTTAATCCGAATCGTTCATTTTTTATATCTTCATTGATAGATCATCTTTGCAAAAAAATTAGCCAAATCGAAAATCGTTTACCCGTTCGATTAAGCGGTCAAAGTTTAGGTGTTTATAGAAGAATTTGTTGTTCGTCCATTTGTTTTAAACTTTGACCGCTTAAACGAAAGGGTAAACAATTTCCGATTTGATTAATTTTTTGCAGGGATGATCTATCAATGGAGATGTAAAAAATGGACGGTTTGGATTAACACAAAACGACCCGTGTGGGCCACATAGGGTGATCCCTCATTTAACACTAAATAAAGGATCCCTTATTGAAAGGGCCTCTATATATACATATATATGCACATACAACTAGATATTTACACTATACAATTAACGCCACCTACCAGACTTATATATATGTCTGTGTGGTTAATGCCACTTTGCTGGCTATCTTCCTTTGACTTATAGTGTATATATATATATATATAATATAATATAATATAGGCCACATAACTAATTATTCACACATATATATATATATATATATATGAGATTCCAATAACACCTGTAAGCTTCCAATATCAATGCCACTCAATGGCATGCCTTTTGTTTTCTTTAAAATTCAAACCGCCCGTGCAACAAAGACATTCTAATGCTTATGCCCACTTGATCACTTAGTTGTTCCCAACTATCCTTTTATTTTTGAACAACCCATGGCCTTGCTTAAGCCACACTAACGAAAAGAAATAACCCAGCCTTGTTATCTAATACTCACCCATCCAAAGCTCACGCGACTACCTCATTCCTACTGACCAAACCATCCCCTCAAAAGCTCCTCAAACAGCCCAGACCTCTTGCATGCCATTTCAACCAACGACAGCAAGTTGCACCCAGCCTAAGACACTAGGCTCTTATTTTCTTACTTCAAACCAAACACCCAACTGCTATTTGATTGTCCTCTTGTGATTTTGGGACCCCATAGCAGCCCCCTTTGAGCTCTCTTAGTTCAAAGAAAACAACGCACGCCAAGTGTTCGATTTTATTCCTCACCTAGGCCTCCTTGTTGAAAACTCAATTAAAAGATATAGGTCGGCTTCTCTATTTTATTCATTATCTTCTCCGATCATCTTGTCATGGTAAATGCCAATTTATGGCCTAAACAGAGGCATGATCAAGGCACAATTCCCAATTAGCGTGATCTTTTTGAAATGTATAAGAAATAAAAAATTTAACAATGCACTGAAGTTTAATTTAGGGAATTTTCGCATTATTTGGAGTTTTATTAGTTTCCTTAGGAAGTTTATTTTAGTTTATATATTAAAAAATTACACTTATAAGGAAGGCGGGTAAAAATAATCAAAATTATATGTTGAAAACTAACCATATATGTAAGGAGCTTGTAATTAACTTTAGTGATTAAAATTATGTGGCCTTATTTTTAAATTTAAATCCTCTTTTTTCTTTTAACCACCTTATATTGAGTCAAAAGGAGAAGCTAAAATATCATATTGGGCTGAATAATACAAATCGAGTATTTGGTGTCATTTCACATATTCATATTATTTAGCAAGGAGATAAAATCATGCGTTTTCTTTTATGTATGTTTCACGTTGTACTAATTACATCATGCTTAACTCCAAGGTATTTGAGGAGTTAGTTCGAATGTGTAATTGTAAACCCAGGTATTCGAGTTCGAGTCTCCAGTTTAACTATTGAAGCCAGGCATCAAGAGAGGTAAAATCTTTTGTGAATCTCTTAGATCCGGCGTGGATTGTCTACCTTTAACCGGTCAGAAGATTAGTCTGATGCACAAAAATTGGCACAAAACATCCTCGGTTACCCAAAAAATTACATCATGCTTAAATGGTGCTAAGGAAGTTCAAAGAACTTCCCCCTCATTACAATATAGTACAATCTAATACCAATATCATATTTAGTCCATTCCAATCTAAATTCGTCATACCAAATGAACCCTGTATACCCTACTTACCAAAAAAATATAATACAATAATAAGCCCTACCCTAACTTCACATGTGTTAATCAGCTGTGGTGACTGAATTTACTTGTCTCACTGAACAGGTCAGAACTACTGGTCCATGTCATGTGGTATTGAACTCGATGAACGACTGAAAATGATACCTGAAGAGTAAGACAAGGCCACATCTTTTTAGCAAAAAAGAAAGAGAATAGAAAAAACAAAAACATACAAGACCACATATTACAACTCACAAGCCAATCTCAGCTTGTCTCCACCATCTTCAGTTCGTCACCACAAACGTCACTTTTCCTCTGCCCAATCCCTTATTTAAGTCTTGACATCCTCTCCCCATCTTTGCATTTTCCAATTACACAAGAAGAAGAGTTCTACTTCATTTAGCTAAAGCCCCCACAAATCTATATTTTTCAATTTCCATACATCACACTACACGTACTTGCCTTATCATTTCTACTTGCAACAAACTTCACGCTCCACCACGGGCCTCCAAAACCTCAACCGCCGCCATGTCACACCACCGCTTCATTCTCGTAACATTTCCCGCTCAAGGCCACATCAACCCTTCCCTCCAATTCGCCAAGCGCCTCATCCGCACTACTGGCGCGCATGTCACCTACGTCACGTCCCTCTCCGCCCATCGCCGCATAGCCAACAGTTCCTCAACTCCTCATCATGGCTTGACGTTCGCCACTTTCTCTGATGGCTACGACAAAGGGTTCAAGGATTGTAACGACTTCAATCGATACATGTCCGAGCTCCGACATCGTGGTTCCCAAGCCGTCAGTGACCTCATCGTGTCAAGCACCAACGAGGGCAACCCTTACACTTGTGTAGTGTATACCCTAATCCTTCCTTGGGCTGGTGAGGTGGCGCGTGAACTCCAGCTCCCATCCGCGCTCGTTTGGATTCAACCAGCCACAGTGTTCGACATCTACTACTATTACTTTAACGGGTACAAAGATCTCATCGAGGACAAACCTAATATTAACAACGCCCCTTCATGTTCAATAGAATTACCAGGACTGCCACTCTCCCTCACCAGCCGTGACCTTCCCTCCTTCATGGTGGATACAAATCCGTACAATTACGCCCTCCCATTGTTCGATGAACAATTCCAAAAGCTCGAGAAAAAAAGCAACCCCATCATACTAGTGAACACCTTCGACGCACTAGAGCCCGAGGCCTTAGTAGCAATCAACAAGTACAAGCTTATTGGAATCGGGCCGTTGATTCCATCTGCTTTCTTGGACGGCAAGGATCCGAACGACAAGTCGTTTGGAGGCGATCTATTTCAACTCTCCAAGGACTCTGACTACATCGAATGGTTGAGCTCAAAGCCCAAAAATTCAGTGATCTACGTGTCGTTCGGAAGCATTTCGGTGCTGTCGACGACACAAATGGAGGAAATTGCAAAAGGGTTGTTGGATTGTGGTCGTCCATTTTTGTGGGTGATTCGAGAAAAAGAGAATAATGAGGTGGAAGAAAAGCTTAGTTGCCAAGAGGAACTGGAGAAGCTCGGGACTATAGTCCCGTGGTGCAGTCAATTGGAGGTGTTGTCCAATCCTACGTTGGGTTGTTTTGTGACACACTGTGGTTGGAACTCAACTTTGGAGAGCTTGGTTTCGGGGGTGCCTGTCGTGGCGTTCCCTCAGTGGACGGACCAAGGGACCAATGCCAAGTTGATCGAGGACACGTGGCGGACGGGGGTGAGGGTGGCACCAAATGAGGAGGGGATTGTGGTGGGTGAGGAGATTAGGAGGTGTTTGGAGTTGGTGATGGGGAGTGGGGAGAGTGGGGAGGAAATGAGAAGGAATGCAAAGAAATGGAAGGAGTTGGCTCGTGAGGCTGTGAGTGAAGGTGGCTCTTCTGATAAGAATTTTAAGGCTTTTATTGATCAGATTGAAGAAGCTTGTTACGATTGAAGCTAGTCCTTTTTTTCATTTTTGTTTCTTTTTGGTAGATTAAGGCTTAGTTTGGAATTGCTGTGGAAAAAAATTGTTCTGAGAAAAAAATACTGTGAAATAAAGTGAGCTGTGAAGTAAATAGTTGAGTGTTTGGTAAACTATGCTTTCAAAAGTATTATGAGTACAAAAAGCAGTATAAAGGTGTTTAGTAAATTGTAATGTAAAACTGTTGTGGCTATTTATAATTACTAAAATGGACATAATGTTGAAAGTGTCTTTTACTTATTTGTTCGGTAAAAATAAAATATATTTTTTTACATGTTTTTGAAATTTTTGGCTACAAATTTGTATTAGCATTAATTTTTCAAAAAACAACATTATTAAATAAGTATGCCTATTATTTTTTTGGGTATATTATAATTTTAATCGTATAAATAAAATATCATAATTAATGTTCACAATATAGAGCTGTGGTATGACCATTAATAAATAAAATATTAATATGTGGTGACACCTATTTTCTACTTTCCTTTTTCTCTTTGGTGATCCTGTTTCTCCTGTCTATCTCTCCTCCATCCATTTGGTTATTTAAATTGATTTTGCACTCACAAGTTGTAGAGATTTTAATCTGGTAGAAGAGAACAGATACACATTGGCCCCGTTTGTTACACCGGATTAGGACCGGATTGTGTTAAATAACACACTATCCTACGTTTGGGGACACACAGGATAACATTTAAGTGGGACTAACTACCACCGGTTTTCTTAAAACCCCTGACTATGCCTTCTTACCTAGCACCGTGTAGATACACCTCGCTATGTAAGCTCCCTCTTTCACAACACCCAATCTGCTTAGGCCTTCCACGCTCACGAACTTCATCGTCTTCCTCAAATTTCCTCTGCTTCAAATCTCACTAGGTCAGCTTTCTCTCTTTCTCTCATTTTATTTCACTCTACTGGATGATGACTCTTTTCTTTTGCTTTTGGTTCTTTTCTTTTCTTTTCACCCTACTGGATGTGTTGGTTCTTTGCTTTTGATTTCTTTTATTTCAAATATTGGGATTTTTTGTTGTTTAGATGGCTTGATCTGTTGGGTTTTTTTTCAGGTAATTTTGAGGGTTTTTTCTGTATATTTTTTGGGTTCTTTTCGGCACCCAAACTTTGAGCATAAACCTTTAATCAGCAAATGTGAGTTTTGTGAATGAGAGTCTTTTCTCTCTCTCTCTCTCTCTCTCTCTCTCTCTCTCTCTCGTCTGGTGTCTTAGCATAGGAACTTCTTTTCTCTGTTTGAATTAATCGGCAAACAAACAAAGAAGTTCAATTAATGAGTTTCTGCTTTACGGCTAAGAATTTGGTAGAAGATTGGGAATTTCTCAAACTTAGGGAAAGTTTAAGGAATTAGAGTTGGGTTTAAAGTAATCTAACCCATTGTACTTTTCTTCATCATAATTTAACTTGGGACATTTGGCTGGATGCATTCAATCTATGAATTGAATGGGCAAAACAACTTGCAGAAAAGAATAAAGCGAAATAGTAATTAACATCAGAATGGTTAGTGCTTTTGTTCTCAATGTTTTTGTATTTGATAATCAGATACTTGGATTCTACCATGGGTTCTCAATGTTTTTGTATTTGATAATCTCAGTATTGTATGTTGGTCTCTCAATTATATGTTTGATTTATTTTTAGCTTATCACTGATTGTTTGGTGCTGAGACTTTGTTTCTGATTGTATACCAATGCTGAAGCTAGGTGGCATGTTAATGACATATTGAAATTTTTTAAAGGTTTGACATGTTGAAGTAAACTTTTTGCCATCAAAGGTGAGTAGTTTGCTCTGGAATATTCTTTGTTGTTGAAATCTTCTGTCTCTAAACTCTAAGGAAGAATACTACATTTTTTCTTTGTTATTTGATCATAGTAGTTGTCTAGTTCATCACTAGCTTCTAGGTGGCTGATCATACCAATTTGGAAGAAGGATGATGATAGAACAGTAGTTCTCAATGCTGCATCATCAGTAAAAGAAGCACGGGAGTCTGCAGGGATTAAAGTTAATGTGCAATGGAGCCTTGTAATGTTTGAACTTATGCATTATGAACTATGAATGAGTCGAATTTTATGAACATTGATTGTGCAAATTTATTAATGCGTGGGCTTATGTGTTATACATTATTAATCTACATGTTGAGATTTGAGAAATGTCTAAAAAACAAAAGAGATGCTGATAGTGGACTCTAAGTCTCTTTAAAATAAATACATAAAGTTAATTATTTTGGCCTTGAAACTATATTTAAAATTTTTGATAATTAATTTTTTTTATTAATTTTAAATTTTAAATAATTATACCTTAGTCCGGTCATGCACCAAACACAATATAGTGTTATTTAGCTCATCCAGCTTCATAATCCGACACAGTACCAAACATATGATAACATTTAGTCCAACACAGTCCAGCATAATCCAATAGAATAGTCCAATCCAACATAGTCCGACATAACAAACGAAGCCATTGAGTTTTATATATGGTGGAGATGGAGGTTTCTATCTTAGAGAAATGAAGTTCTTTTTGTTTTTTTGGTTAAATAAGAATTGATGTCATGGTAAACAAAAGTTGAGAAAAGATAGTGGCAGATGATCTCACTCGTTTTGGGCTGACTGTATTTTCTCATGATCTCATCCCCCTCCTTTGTGTGAAAGTGACGCAGTGTAGCATGCAAGTAAAATAGATTAGGAAAAATCAGCGTTAACCCTAAAAAACACTACAAAAAAACTTATTTTTCCCGACAAAGATATTTTGTCGAGAAAGGTCTTTTTTTGTCGGAAAAAGTTTTCGTCGACAAAAAAATTTCGTCGGCCACTTGTCTCCCAAAGCTCGTCGAGCAAACCTTTGGCCAACAAAATATTTTACTTTGTCGGGCTACATCATTGCCAACAAAGTAATTTAGTCGGTAAAATTAGTCAATTTAAACAACCGCCGACGACATTTCGTCGGGAAATTAGTCGGTAAAGGCTATTGAACAATCAGATTTAGAGTTTCGTCAACAAAGGTTTTGTCGGGAAAGATTGTTTTACCGACCAAATGGTTGTGGGGAGAGTTGAAATCTTTTGCCGACAAAGAATTTGTTGGGAAAAGTCTTTTTTTTTGCGACAAAACTATTTTGTCGGCCAAGATGTATATGCTTATGCTGACCAATATTTGGTCAGGGAAAAAATCTCTGTCGAAAAAATAACTTTATCAATAAATATTATCAATTCTAATTCATGCATAAATTATTTTAATTAAATTAATTATATATTTAAAACTTTTTACAATTAACAAAACTGCAATTAGTGAAAGATACCTTTTTAATTCATATATCAAAAAACATACAATAAGTGAGTTCCTGTCCATATAAAATAATGCATACCCAACAAATACCAAACATATAAATAGTACCCTAATTAACCATGCATGTGGCAACCTAATTCCTATCCAAAAAATAGACCCTGCAGTGGCAGCCTCATTCAAATCCAAAATATACAACATAGCTGCATGCAGTGGCAACCTAGCTAATTCACATCCAAAATATACAACCTGCATACAGTGGCAGCCTAATTCACATCCAAAATATACACCCTGCAGTGGCTGCCTAATTAACATTCAAGATATGTTTGATGCATGTCAAATTTATCAAAAAAAATATAAAGTCTAGATAACCCTAAAGAGGTGTATGATCATCCTCGCCCTCGTAGTCATGAGCACCATCATCTTGTTCAGGCTGTACCTGAGTATGTGGTGGGGGTAGTACTAACCCCGGAATAAGAGTCTGAAGCTGTGGTAGAAGAAATTGAATCTGTTGCATTAAACCCTCCCTTGCAGCCTTCTCTTCTTGAAGCTGAGCTCGCAGCTGCTCCAATTCTTTAGTAGTGGAATTTGATGGGGGAGTAGAAGATGATGGAAGATTGCGAAACCTCCCATAACCCAATCCATGGATTGCCCGTCCTGGTTTAGTACCCATTACATCCATAACAATTTGAGTCCCAACCTGAATAGGAACTGAAATATCTTTTCTAATGTTGTACCCTCAGGATACTCCTTCATGATATCATCAAGTATGGCATTTTGCTTCTCCATCATCTCATCCTAGAAACAAGTAAAAAATTTGGATAACATTAATAATCTGTTAGGCAAAATCAATAAACAAAACTTGGAAAATAACACAATTTGAAACAATTGCAACTTGTGAACATACAAGAAGTCTTTGTAAATTTAAAGGCTTATCAATGAAATGTCTGCCAAGAGAATTTCAACCCACCAACTGACTTCAAAAATAAATGTTTTAATTGTATCATTAATATAATTTGCTAAACGACGGGTAATTAGTAGATTAGCTGTGGATCACTCTCAAGAACTTGAAAGTGAAGAGTGCTGGAGGCAAAAGACTTGATGCCTTTAGAGTTGTATTATTACTATATCTATAGAGCAGTACATGACTTGTATTTAGATACATGATAAACACAATAATTATCTTCAAATAAATAGCTCAGATAAATCACATAGCAGCTGGAAGTTTATCTCTTGTAGTCGAAGGCACAGCTGGAGGTTTATCTCGTGTTGGTGATAATGATGATGATAGCATTCGGTCTTTACACTCATCCCATGCCAATTTATACTGGACCAAAAGCTGAACCTCAGTACTAGGGCTGCCCATTGGTTTGGTATTTACCGAACCGACCGACTACCGACCGAAATTTTTTGGTTTGGTAAATTGATATTAACAAGCCGAAAATCGAAAATCCGAAACCAAAAAATTACCGAAAAATTGGTTTGGTTTTGGTAAAAACCGAAAAAAGTTGGTAAACCGACCGATTACCGAAAGCAACCGAATTGATTATTACCGAAAAAATCGAAATATATACCGAAAAATCCGAAACAATTACCGAAATTTAGTTATATAAATGTTTATATGTAATATTATTACATTAATAATTTAATATGGTTATATATATTTATATGTATTATTATTACATTAATATGCTTAATATATATATAGTATGTAGTTTATAATACCATATAGTTTATATAAATATATAGTTTATAACTTTACTAACTTTATAGATTTATATAGTATATAGTATAAAGTATAAACTACTTATATAATAATGTTTTAATATATAATTTTAGTTATACTTATATCCTATATAATAAAATTACTAATTAGTATATACACTACAAGAAAAAAGGGTTTGGGAGAGGAACGGAATTCGTCGCCCAAAGTAGAGTTTCGTCGCCCAAACGTTTGGGCGACGAAATTGGTTCGTCGAGCAATTGGACGCCCAAGATGCGTCGCCCAAGAGTTTGGGCGACGAATCCATAAATTTCGTCGCCCAAAGACACCAGGGGGCGACGAAATTTTTTTGTCTCCCAACACATAAAATTTGTCGCCCAAAGAATGTTTAGGCGACGGACAAATTTCGTCGCCCAAAGAGGGTTTGGGCGACGAACACCCTTATTCGTCGCCCAAAGCATGTTTGGGCGACGAAATTATCCGTCGCCTAAACAAGATTTGGGAGAGGAATAACTAATTTCCTCGCTGGAACGTTCTTTGGGCGACGGAATTTTTCGTCGCCCAAAGTATGTTTAGGCGACGAAAATTTCTGTCGCCCAAACATGCTTTGGGCGAGGAATAGATTTATTCGTCGCCCAAACATCCTTTGGGCGACGAAAAATTTCGTCGCCCAAACATGTTTTTTTTTAAAAAAAATTATTTTTTTTATTTAAATTTAATATTTAAAAAAAATTCTTTATTCAAAAACTATATAAAACAAAATTCATAAATTTATATATCAAAATATCCATACAAAGTAGTAATTAACCCTAATATATATAGTCAATCTATTCTAAACTAGTAGCATCATCATCATTCATATCTGACGGAGGTTGATGAGAAGATGGTGGCGGGACAAACCCAGGTATCGCCTTGGTCAATGCAGCATACAACGCCTCCTTCTCCGCTCTCTCAGCTCGTAAGTCCTCCTGCAACTTCTTTACTTGAGCGGACAACCCTGCGACGACTGCAGATGGCTGAGACGAAGATGAAGATGAAGACGAGGATCGAACATCACGAATCCGCCCATATCCCATGCCGCGTATTTCCTTACCGGGCCTAACACCCAGTGAGTCTATCATAATACGAAGTCCGACATCGGGATCGGGTACTGGAATCGACTCCAACGGAGTACCCGGAGGGTGCTGCTCGGCCAAGCTCTCCAAATATATTCTCGAGTTGGCCACCATCTCATCCTTCAAAATGTTATATATACAAGTAACCAATTAGAAAAATAAATATAAAAAATTATATGATAAATTTTAAAATATAAAAAACTAACATGTTTTGCCTTGGCCGCATCACAACCGGGATGAACATAGATATCTCCGAAAGTATCTATCTCCGGGAATTGCGACCCACGCTGAAAAAGAAAATAATTTTGTCAAAGACCCAACCAATATTAAAGAATATATATGTATTAAATTAAATAATGACGTACCCGACGTCGCGACTCCACTCGATATGAGATGGGCGTCGGACCACTATGATGGTTAAACGGCTTCCCTTTCCGGTTTCTGGCGTTGGCGACCGACTTCTTCTGTTAAATATTAAGCAAATTATAAATATGTTAGTGTATGTATACAATAATAGAATAACAAAACAATAATCGATTTTTTAAAGTCTTAAAATGATAAAACGTACCAAAAACGACGGACTCATGAAATGATCGCACAAAAAACGCCACTGGTCAGACCGCTCTACCAACTCCATAGGGGGGTTCGCCAATGCCTCAACTGCCGACGAAAATCCCTTGAAATGCACGTGTAGTTCGTGCTTCCACTGCCTGTAGGACTTGATGAGTAAATCTGTCATGTACGTGACAGTGAGAGGATCATCCATCTGAATGTCAAAGTTAACCTGAAAAAAATATTAGATTGTTATGAATGATCAAATTTATCATTTTGAATTAATTATTGAGCTATATACTCACTGAGATGGAGCTGATCACTTTGTGTTGAATCTCTGCCGGCAATTTTTTCCAAGTGGTTGCAACCATGGCACACTCGGCACGAATAATAGCCCCCACATCATGCGAGAACAAACTGTCAACGTTAGGATCTAACGGTCGTCGGCCGTTTTGCACACACATGACTGGAATCCGCGTCCCAGTACTGCGCACGATCCGAGAGGACTTCAACCCACTACATGGTCCCCTCGTCGCAGTAGATGAAGCGGAAGCGGAAGCGGAAGCGGTGACCTGACTAGAGCGGTGAGATCGACGGGCCCTCCGTGGCATAGAGGGGCTCCCAGTACTCGAGGATGGCTGAACTACATCATTGGGAGCTGACTCCATCGCCTTTCACCTTATAACTAAATTATATTTCTCAAACTAATTAATCTACATTTTGTAATTAAACTAAATTTTATATTTAAAAACTAACAAACTAACTAATCCACATCACATGAACCGCTAACCACAACACATAATTGTGCACTCCCAAACTGTCCATGGGTAATTTGGACAATTCAAGAATCATATTGGAGCGCAGTCACGCCCAGCGCCCATCCGCGCGTCCAATAGACTCTCGAACGGGTCTAAGGTGAATTTAAATTTAGTGTACATAGTTATCCACTGATAACTTCGCACGACTAGTTAAATGTACAAAGTTATCGATTGATAACTTCGCACAAGCGCTTCGTGCCACATGACCTCACCCAGTACTCGAGGAGTGCTGGACTACGTCATCGGAAATTTTGCAATTACAACTAAACTAAATGTAACATACAAACTAAACTATAATTAATCTAACAATATACATATAAGCATACAAACAAACTATTAAATTTTAGCATATAAAAACATACAAATTAATTAATCAATTTTGTAATTAATTTTAACATACAAACTAATTCACTCAAAAATTTAATACAATTATATATGAAACATTAAATACTAAATCATACAAAAACTTAACTAAAAGATAGATTAAACACATACCTCACCAAAAATGCAATTATCCTTCACAACAAATGCAACACTATTCTTCCTTCACCAAAAAAAGAAATCATTGTCAAATATAAGCCCAACATCAATCTAAATTCAGATTTCACAACCAAACCACTAAATTAAAAAAACCCACAACATTAACTAATTACCACTAAAATCAGAAATTTCACAACCAATTTATGCAAAATCCACAACAAGTACAAAATCCACAATATTAGAAAACATAAAAAACAGAAAATACCATAAAAAACAGAAAATACCAAAAAAAAAAACAGAAAATACCATAAAATACAAAAAATACAAAAAATACCCAGAAAATATCATAAATTCAAAAAAAAAAAAAAAATACCTGTTTCGGGGGGGTGTTGATCGAGGTGGTTTCGGCTTGGAGAGGGGGGTTTGGGTGAGCTGGTTTCGGCTGGGGGGGGATAGGTTTCGGTGGGGGTGGGTTTTCGGGGGAGGGTGGGTTTCGGGTGGGGGGTGGGTTTCGGCGGGGGTGGGTTTCGGTAGGGGGGGTGGGTTCTCGGGGGGGGTGGGTTGCCGATGGGGGGGGGGAGGGGGTTTTGGGTTTCGGGCAAGGAGGGAGGAGGAGGAGGAGGCGGAGGGAGGAAGAGGAGGGAGGAGGAGGAGGAGGCGGAGGGAGGAAGAGGAGGAGGAGAAGGAGAAGGAGGGAGTGAGAGCTGAGGGCAGGAGGAGGCGGGACTGCGCGCGGCGCTGCGAGGGTGAGGGAGTGAGTGAGGAGAGTGACTGAAGTGAACCAGCGTTGGGTATAAACTTAAAGACTTTGGGCGACGAACATGAATTCGTCGCCCAAAGTAAGTTTAGGCGACGAATTAAGACGTTTGTCGCTCAAAGTCCATTTAGGGGACGAATTTATATTCGTCGCCCATTGATACTTAGGGCGACGAACATAAATTCGTCGCCCAAACTGACTTTGGGCGACAAACGTCTTAATTCGTCGCCTAAACTTACTTTGGGCGACGAATTCATGTTCGTCGCCCAAAGTCGTTGACTTTAGGGCACCGTTTTATCCCGCCATAATTTCAGACTTTGGGCGACGCACTATTCGTCGCCTAAAGCTAAATTTCGTTGCCCAAAGTTGAATTTTTTTATGAACCATGATCGTTCATACATTCAAGCTCCAATACCAAACTTCGAGATCTCCAATTGACCTAATATTTTAGAGGAATGATCTTTGAGTGACAAACTAATAAATGAACGGTTCATATCGTTAAAATCACAATCGACATATAAGGTTCTACATATAAATCAGTGGTTTTTGCATTTGAAGAATAAAATTATATCAACTCTTTCGTTAAAACCTTGTAGCTTCAATAATTGTGAAGACCACAACGTGATTATCACAATCAGAGTCATTCTTCATATATGTTCATACTCAAAGATCAACCCTGGAAAAAATCGGCTCAATCGGAGTTCATCTACCCGTTCGATTATTATTATAAGAATCAAGATCGTTCATACATCCTAAATGCTAAACCTAACTTCTACATCTCCAATTGAGTTAATTTTTTGCATGGATGATCTTTGAGTGAGGCACTAAGGAATGATCGGTTCGGATCGTTAAAAACACAATACAAAAGTGATCTTCTACATACAAATACACTTGAAGAGTATAATTATATTAACTTTTGGGTAGAAATTTTGGTGATTCAACAATTTGTGAAGACTACAATGTGATTTCAACGATCGGAACCGTTCATTCTATTCGTTTATACTGGAAGATCATCCCTGCAAAAAATCGGCTAAATCGGAATTCATCTCATACTTCGATTCGTATTACAAAATTTACAATCGTTCATAAGTTCAACCACCGTTACCTAACTTTTACATCTCCGATTGAACTAATTTTTTGCATGGATGATCCTTAAGTGAGGCACTAAGGAATGATCGGTTCGGATCGTTAAAAACACAATACAAAAGTGATCTTCTACATACAAATACACTTGAAGAGTATAATTATATTAACTTTTGGGTAGAAATTTTGGTGATTCAACAATTTGTGAAGACTACAATGTGATTTCAACGATCGGAACCGTTCATTCTATTCGTTTATACTGGAAGATCATCCCTGCAAAAAATCGGCTAAATCGGAATTCATCTCATACTTCGATTCGTATTACAAAATTTACAATCGTTCATAAGTTCAACCACCGTTACCTAACTTCTACATCTCCGATTGAGCTAATTTTTTGCATGGATGATCCTTAAGTGAGGCACTAAGGAATGATCGGTTCGGATCGTTAAAAACACAATACAAAAGTGATCTTCTACATACAAATACACTTGAAGAGTATAATTATATTAACTTTTGGGTAGAAATTTTGGTGATTCAACAATTTGTGAAGACTACAATGTGATTTCAACGATCGGAACCGTTCATTCTATTCGTTTATACTGGAAGATCATCCCTGCAAAAAATCGGCTAAATCGGAATTCATCTTATACTTCGATTCGTATTAGAAAATTTACAATCGTTCATAAGTTCAACCACCGTTACCTAACTTCTACATCTCCGATTGAGCTAATTTTTTGCATGGATGATCCTTAAGTGGGGAATTAAAAAATGAATGGTTATGATCTTTGGAAATACAATCGTATAGTATGCTATTACATATATAAAATTGTAAACAAAAAAGTATGCTTACTTTGGGCGAGGAACTAAATATTTCGTCGCCCAAAGTTATCTTGGGCGAGGAACCTCACAATTCGTCGCCCAAAGTTACTTTGGGCGACGAAATGTTAGGTTCGTCGCCCAAACCATTATTACAAAACAGGATGACCCTTTGGGCGACGACCAGGTTCGTCGCCCAAACATAGTTTGGGCGACGAACATAATTTCGTCACCCAAAGAGTCTTTGGGCGAGGAATATGTATATTCCTCGCCCAAAATGAGTTTAGGCGACGAAATATTTTGTCACCCAAAGTGAGTTTGGGCGACAAATTTTAGTTTTCCTCGCCCAAAGGCACTTTGGGCGACGAATATGTATATTCCTCGCCCAATGTATTTGTCAATTAATTGTTTGTTGTTAAGGTTTAGGCGACGAACACATTTCGTCGCCCAAAGTAACTTTGGGCGAGGAACGTGTAATTCGTCGCCCAAACCTTCTTTGGGCGACGAACATATTCGTCGCCCAAACCTTTATGACATTGAGCGACAAATTTTCTTGTTCGTCGCCCTAAATTGCTTTGGGCGACGAATATATGTTCGTCGCCCAAAGTTTGGTCGCCCAAATATGTTTTTCTTGTAGTGATAGTTTTAGACTTTAGTTATAACTTATAGTTTTAGACACTTAACCTTATATATTATATTCTCTATAGTCTATACACTTTACCTTATATCATAAACTTAAATATACTAACTTGGCCAAAAAAATACACTAAACTCTATTAAATATCTTATACACTATAATTAAAAGTTAAAAGTTAAAACCCAATTAAGCATACAATTCTAATTTCTAAACACTAAACTCTATACACTAAGTCTATTATTATTTATTAATTACTCTATAATGTTATATATACCTAACATTGTTTATGTATATAATATATCAGGGCCCTTCTAAAAAGGGATCCCTCATTCAGTGTTAAATGAGGGATCACCCTGTGGGGCCCACACGAGTCATTTTGTGTTGATTCGAACTGTCCATTTTTTACATCTCCATTGATAGATAATGTATGCAAAAGTTCAGCCAAATCAGAAATCGTTTACTTGTTAGATTAAGCGGTCAAAGTTTAGGTGTTCATAAAGGAACTTGTTCTTCGTTCATTTGTTTTAAACTTTGACTGCTTAATCAAACTAGTAAACGATTTCCGATTTAGCTAGTTTTTTGCAAGCATGATCAATGGAGTTGTAAAAAATAAACGGTTCGGATTAACACAAAATGACCCTTGTGGGCCCCACAGGGTGATCCCTCATTTAACACTAAATGAGAGATCCCTTATTGGAAGAGCCCTGATAATATATATAATTATATATAAAGTTATAAAGTAATAAATTAGTTAGTACTTAGTAGTTACTATAGTTTAATAGCATATAGTTTATAATACTATAAGACTATAACTTATATAATTTATAGTATATAATATAATATATAGTTTATAATACTATAAGACTATAATTTATATATTTGATAGTATATAGTTTATAATACTATAAGACTATAGTTTATATATTTGATAGTATATACTACATAATTTATAATACTATAATTATATATGTAACATATATAACATATAACAAAGTATTATAGTCTTAGTAGTTATAAACTAGTTAGCAGTTTTTTTTTTTCCATGAAACTAGAGTTAGTAGTTATATAAAGTTATAACTTATAAGCTTAAATTGTTAATACCCTAATCCTAATGTTTTTATTTTATTTTCCCAAACCTCAATCTAAACCCTATTATTTATGTTAATATCTTAATACCTATCATTATTTATGTATGTATAAATTATATAAACTAGTTTTTTTTTTTTTTTTTCCCAAACCCCAACCAAATCCCAATCAAAACCCCATTAAACAAAACAGTAAAATGTGAGATCCCGTATTTTTACAATATTTTATTTTGGGGTTATTCGAAAATTTTGGAGAATTTATTTGAAAAATAAAAAAGTTTTGGATTAATTTTAATTTTTGTTTTAAATTAGGTTTGACCCAAAATTGACTTTTTGTTATATTGGGCTTTTGGTTTCGAACTTAGACTCGTTGGATAGGTCTCGAACTCACGAGTCCGTAGACTCGAACCGTACATTCATCGGAGTTACGGATTGAGAGTTATGGGCGTTTGAAGTGAAGGGCAGTGTTGTAAGTTTGTGACTTAGGGTTTAATGAGTATAAAAGCTTCATTTTCAGACTTTTTCCTCATTTTTCTCTCCCAGCCGTCACCCTCACTCTCTCTTTTTCTCTGTTCTCTCACCGTCTTCTCTCCTCTGTGCCCGGCGCCAGCGCGTCTGGCGAAGGATGCCAGCGAGGCCACCACCCAAAGCCAGCGCCACCGTGGGGGAGGTGCGCCGTCGAGATCCCGAGCCAGAGCAGCACGGTGGAGTCTTCCAGCCGGGAGCCGGCAGATCTGATGGTGGATTCCTCGCCGTTGGATCTCAATCTTGCCCATGGCGTCGTTAGTAGTGGTGGCGGCGGCTTCGGCTCTGCCATGAGGTTCCCGTTCCAACACCACCAGGTTCCGGCTGGAGCCGTCATCGGCAGCGGCGGCGAGTCACGTGCTCTACTTCGATTCGGTGGCCTCTGTGTATTTTGATCCTGGGTTTTGGTGTGCCTCTGTTGTGTGTGGGTTTTGAACTTTTGATGTGCCTCTGTGTGTGGGTATTTCGAAAATACCGAAATATATCGAAATCCAAAGGATCCGAAAAATACCGAAATCCGAAAAAATCGATTCGGAAATCGGCATCAAAACTAGATTACCGAAATTTTTAGTGATCGAATCGGTAAGGTCATTTACCGATTCAATCCGACCGATGGGCAGCCCTACTCAGTACCCAATGCACAACAATGCATCCAATGGATTCCTTGCTAAAGGAATATATTTGAATTGCTCTAAGCAAAAAACTTGTTAGTCACTGAGTTGAGAAGAGCATACTCTTGGTAGTCAATGTAAGGTTAGCTGTTAAGCTACCTCATGGATCCTAACTTTGTTTTTTCCCCTCTTCATTAATAATGACAAGGCTAGGCAGACAACATAAACCAATCTTTAATTATAGAAGTAGCAGAGCATTCAAAATTTCAAACCCCATAATTAGTCCCACTTGATTCGTCAAAGAGGGTAAAATTTCACGCATCATGATGATTAAAACAATAAAGCCCCCAACAACTGAGATAAAGAAACCAAATTCTTAGTATAATGACAGCATAAAGAGGATGCATTTGGATTGAGACAACATAGGCTTTCTTTTTTATTGACCAAGACAAAATACTGGCTTCCTTCAATTTACCAAACAAAAAAGAAAAATATAGGCTTCTTTGTCATGCTTTTACCGTTTTGATTCACATGTCCTTTACTCTTTTAAAAATGCCTAACAGTATAGGCCACTAAGGTCTAGCACTCTACCACTACTCAAATCTTAAATGCCTTTTCTTTTGAAAACTTCTAAAATTTTTCTTTTGAATTGTTCCTGTGTGACCTGCACTTTGGTTCTAGATTCAAGTTCAGATAGCATGCTAATTAGTCAAGTATGATGCTATTGTCATCCCTCACCAATCTTTATTTGCTTGCGAAAATTTGAATGTGATGAAACAGAACCATTAATGGAGACAATAGAAGTGAAAATATATAGCATACAATCTTCATAAGACAGTACACAACCTAGAGAAGATAAGATATTGCAAAAAAGTGTTATGGTTGACTGGAGTGTGAAACAAAACCTGCAGTACATATATAAACCAGTCAATCCAAATCATAAATAAACCCCCTTTGCACCCCTTAATTTATGATCATTAACCTTTTTTAAAAAATTAACAAAACTTAGTTCCTCAAGCTAGGCCCAGATATTATAAGCATAATGGCCATCTTATATATTACAAAAACTGAGAATATTAACAACTGAGAAGATAAGACATTATAAGCATGATGGCCATCTTACATATATTAAAAAACTTACATATTTCTCCTTTGCTAGCTCATTGGTCCATGTTTTACCATCCTTCTTGTGGTGGACCTTCTTGAAGGTGACAACATCCGGAAACTTCTCCCCAGCCTGTAATTAAAACATGATTTTAATTTTACCTTATAAAGAAATCAACATCATTATTCTTATATTACATGAAAATTTACCTCATAAGCCTCCTGAAATATCACATCGAATGGACATGACCCAGCACAATGGTTAATAGGCTTCTTGGTCCGGTTAACCTTGTTGGCCTCAGATCGCTTCTGCAATAATTGAAAAGGTTGGAGCATTACACATAACCAAATGTTTACAAGTTGAATATTATAGCATAAATTTGTATAGTAATATTAATTTGTACAAGTGACTGGAATTAATACCAAAAATACAGGGCTAGAAAAAATATCACACAACTTCTGCCATTGTTCAACATCTCAGTCTGCCATCTCATCAGGAGGTGCTGCCCGTGCATCCTCATCCTTCTCAAAGGAAAGGTAGTATTCATGCAGCTCGTACTTGAACTCATTGTATGCCTTATTCATCACCTTATTAACAAAAACTTAATACATAACAAAAATTAACTCCTAGCAGTACATTATACAAAGAAGCAATTAACTAATACGGAACAAAAAATAAAATGATTTAACTATTACATATTAGCAATTAACTCATAGCATGAAATAGGTAATACATAGTAGCAAAAATAAAACTAATATATATCAGCAACTTAACTCGTAAGAGCATCATATAGTTTAGTAAATACATACTCATCACTTAAAAAAGCATGCATTTTCTAGCAGCCAATCCCAAGGCTCATTATGTTTAGTGATAATGTATTTTAAAAAAAAAAAAATTAAGAGTCCTCTAGAAATCATATTGAGTTTGGATTCAAGTAATGGAAGATGCAAAAGATGTAAAGGAAGCAATTTGGAATATTGAAGGTGCTAGATTTCCCATATATCTTGACACCTAATCTTAAAGCTTTTCTTGTCTAGTGAAAAATTTAAAATTATAAAATCATAAGAAGATGGCTGGATTTATTCATATTGTGTAGAGCTTTTCCCTATGTCTTCTAGTTCCCTTTTTTGTTTTTTGTTGGGGGGGGGGGGGGGGGGGAGGGAGGAAGTTAGACAGGGGACATGTAACTCTCACTAGCTAGAACTAATACTTTCTTTGAAAACAATATTTTCCCTTAATATTTTGAAACACAAGAAATAAGCACATAAAATATTCGTAAAATCCATCTCCTGTACTTTTCTATTACGTTTAAAGTTGCTTCTTAAGGGACTAAAGAAGAGATTTCTAGCCTTAGAAAGTGGCTTCTTTTAAGTTTGTTTTTTTCTTTGTTTTCCTGTGACAACTTGTATGAACAGATAACAATATTTAAAAGGTCAAACAAGCATAATTTATCTTTCCCCTAATATGTCAACAACAATTAAACAGGCAAGAACTTTACCTCTAATATGTCATTCACAAACTGGGTGACTATCGATCTTATGGTTACTATTACTCTAAGAGTGCAAGCTTATTTCTATTACTCATCTCATGACAAAATTAGATGCATATATAAACTGAAAATCAAACAGAACAACAAGCAGAAAATTAAACAAACAAAAAAACTTAAAATATAAACCTAATAAAAATTAATACAATAACAAATTTACAAAATCAAATCCAGAAAAAAAAAATAAAAAAAATAGCAGATTTTTACCTCAAATAAGCCCTTGGAGCAAATCAACCTGCAAGCACAATACATTTAGAAACCAAATGATTAAATTGGAATGAGAAACCCATAATCCATTTAGAAACCATATCATGAAACTGAAATTTGAAAACCAAAACAAACAAGAAAAAGAGAGAGAAAAAGAAGAAAAAAGAAAACCTTTTCTCGCAGGAATAAGGAATGGTTTTCTGAAGTTTGGGTTTTGGATTTGAGTTTGGATTAAAGGGTTTAGGGTTTGGGTTTATAAGGTCCCAGAGTGTGAGAAAGGGGCTTGGGGTTTATAAGATCAGATAGTGGTGGCAATCGAAATGGCAGAACAAATGAAACCCATAGATAGAGTGAGGTGGACTGTGAGAAAGGCGACGGCTGAGCTGGGTTTGTGGCGACGACGACGGAGGCGACGACGGAGGCGAGACTCGTGGGTTGGTGGAGAAGAGGCTGAGTTGGGTGGGTGAGAGCGTTCTGTGTTGATGGTAAACTGAGAGAGACAGAGTAGGGTGTGAGAGACTTAAGAGTGTTCTTTGAATGCTGTGTTAATTTTGTTGAGAGGGCTTTTTTGTTTTTTTTGTTTTTTTTATGTTTCTCTATTTGGGCCGACTAATTTCTGTCGGCCCATTGAAACTTAAGTCTTCACTATGCGGGAAACAAGTGCGCTATTTTTTTTGTCCAAATAATTTCATTGTTTTCTCGACAAAACTAAGTTTTTCGCCAAAACTTGTTTTCCCGACAAACTATTTGTCGCACAAAGTTATTACTTTGTTGGCCTGTTTGGCTTAACTATTCCGTCCTTTTTTACCGACAAAATTATTACTTTATCTTTAGAAATCATTTTGACCGACGAACCTTTTCTTTGTCGGCTAAACTATTGTCGGGAAAAATAAGTTTTCTTGTAGTGAAAGAATTTGGAGTTCACAAGAGAACTGAGAGAAATCTCAAAATTTTCTGATTAAAATGATAATAATCATCATACAAGCAGCCAAAAAAGTTGTTTAAATACTTTCACAAACTTAGATATTCGAAATTCAAAATGGAAATAAAAGTGAAAATAAAGTATAATTTAGCAAACTTATTCAAAAATACTAAATTACTTATTTGAAGCCCTAAACGAAGGAATTTGGCCAAAATAGACCCTCGATCATCGCCTATGGCGATAAATTGGATTTGTCTCGTCGTTCTCTTCGAATCGGTATATCATTGGCCCATTTTTGACAAGCCAAGCTGAAACTTGTTCTTTTTCTTGGTCTTTTGGCGGTCGAGTTGTTGCATGAATTGTTTTGCCATTTGTTCTACATTAGAAAGGCTCCTCATTGAGGATCGGTGTTGTTTGGTATTTTTCTTGTGCCCAAAAAAGTAAGTTCACGAAAAATGGGGTGTTTGGTATTCTATTCAAAAAATGTTTTAAAAAATTTTCCTATTTATTTCAACTCTAAATATAGTATTTTTGAATATTTATATAAGTTTTTATAAATCTCTCTCAATTAGCCAGATTTTTTAGGTAAAACTCTCAATTAGCCAGCTTTTTTGGTGCAACTCTCAAGAGGACTTCGGACTATGAGAAGCAGTCCCAAACGTAACCCAATAACCAAACCCAACAAAAAATTGCTAAACATCAAAAGTGAAAGTGTCATTGCTATCGGTTGGCATGTTTTGCTCTTTTCACGTCTCTAATGAGCATCTCCGGCCAATGGGCTTGATGCTCCAATAGTTTTGAAGTTTGACATTTGCCAAAATATAGGAAACCAACTACACTTTTTATTGAAAATTATGGGAATGCTGTTTTTGATGCTTATTTCCAAAAGATAGGGGCCTTCCAATGACACAATTTTCCATATTTTATGCCTATACCACTTTGTCGCACACTCAAATAATGCATCAACATTGAAGAGCATTTGCCAAATTTCGGTATTTTTTGCCATTTAAATGGTGCATGCAAGGAATGAAATTTCGTTTTTTTGGGTCACCGAAATTTTATCACATACCCAATTATTTTCGGTAATTGTTTCGGCGAAATTTCGGCTGGGTTTGGGGGAAAAGGGGTTGGGAGGGGTCTGGGTTCGGGGGAAAAGGGGCTGGGAAGGGCTGGGTTTGGGGGAAAATGTAACGCCCCGAATCGCAGAAATCCGCCGGAGCAGCCGCGGCCCAAAATCTTCGATCCGCCGCCGTGCAGGGTCGTCGGAGCCAGGGAAGCACATGGGCAGACTCGCCGTGACGAGAGGAAGACAACCCAGGTGATGGGAGGTCGCGTCGTTGCCTGAAAAGTGAGATCGCCGCCGAAGCTCCAAGGATCCGCCTCAGCTGGTTCGCGAGTCGAGGGAGGTTTCTGGGCTGCGCCGCCACCAGGGGGAGGAAGAAGGAAGAACGGCGAAGAGATCTGAGCCGGTCCCGTTGCCAGCCATGGCCGGACGCGCCGCCACGCGCCGGTGGCAGGCGCGGCGAAGGAGAAAGAGAGAGAGAGAGAGAGAGAGAGAGAGAGAGAGAGAGATAGGGATAAAAATCGGGTTTTTGGGTTTTAAAACCCCTTTTGTAAAAATTACAAAATTGCCCTTTACTTCAGTTGTCCGTAACTTTCAAACCATAACTCTGATCGACGCGTGCTACATGTCTATGAACTCGTGAACTCGAGAACTCGAGACCTATCTAATGTGCCCAAAATCTGAATCAAAAGTCCACTAATTTTAAAAGTTAACTTTGGGTCAAGCCTAATTTAAAACAAAAATAATTAAAATTAAATTAAAACCTTTTTAAATTCCAAATAAATTTTCAAAATCCTTAAAATAAATTCTCAAAATATTTAAAATAATTATCTGGAAAATATAGGGTCTCACAGAAAAGGGGCTGGGAAGGGCTAAGTTTGGGGGGAGAGGGGCTGGGTGAGGGGGGGTGTGTCGGGGATGGACTGGGTTGGGGGGAGAGAGGCAGGGGGCTGGTGCTTGGTGGGGAAGAAGAAGAGGGAGAGTCATGGGCAAGGAGGAAAAGGAAGGAAGAAAGAAAGAAGACTGTGAAGAAGAAGAGAAAGAAAGGGAGTCATGGGTAGGACTGTAGGAGGAAGAGGAAGGAAAAAAAAAAAAAAAAGACATGCCAACATACTGTCATGCCTAGGTAAATGAGATAGGATTTGATCTGGGTTACAATTTATTGACAGAAAATGACAAAACAACAAGATCTTATCAACAATTTTAACTAAAATGGAATTCCCACCACTGATGATAAAGCAAATGAATGACCATCATGGCATCATCAACGTATATTGCTTACAAAGTTACAAGTTAACTTTAAAGAAAAGGAAGGAAAGAAACAAAAAAGAAAATAAAAGAAAAGGAAGAAAAGAAAAATAAAAAAGAAAAGGAAGGAAAGAAAGAAAGAAAAAAAAATTAAAAAAGAGAAAAAAACAAAGAAAAAACTTTATGATTGATTGGGATTTGAGGCCTTTGGGCAATTGGAAAGAAAAAAAAATGATTTGGAGTTTCGTATAGTTGTTTTTAAACCCTAAACTCTAATACACTTTTATATAAAAAATAATTAAAAATATCCTAAAGGACCTAAATCATAATATCTTATACCATATGGTCCATATCTTAAAGAATATACAGTATATAGGGTTTAATGCATAGATTATGGAGTATAAAGAGTATTAGAGTATATAGAGTATATATGGTTTAGTATTAGGGTTAGTGTATAGATTATAGAGTATAAAGAATATACTGAATTCATTATTCATTATACTAATTTTGTTTAACAGTATTTGCCTCCAACGCGCATTATATTCATCTTATATCACATGAAACCTATTATATAATTTGGTTTCTTCAATGTTTTTTATTAATATAGTAGATAATATGTTAAATAAACATATAGTTAAGTTTCATTCAAAATTTCCGTATTTTGATAACAATTTCCGTCGTTTTTATCTAATTTTATCGAAATCGAAATTTTAATGGAAATTTCCACGAAAATTTCCGTCGAAATTTCCATTGAAAATTTTCTCGAAACCGAAATTTTACTCCTTGGGTGCATGTCAAAATATGACATTGGCAAACATATGCTAAAGGCCCTGAATACATGAAGGCATTGGAGATACTCTAATGCACTGAAAATTGTTGTACCAAAAATGGAACATGCCAAATGAGGCATAATTTAACATGGACATTTGGTGTCAAATTCTTGAGACCCACAATCTTAACGTTCAGAAAAGCAAAAACTAATGGGATCCACGAGTTGGTATAACATATTAATGCTATTTCTTTGTGCCAATATCATATTTTGGCACATTCGATCAAATGATGCACCACCATTAGATATATTTTAGGGTATTTTTGACATTGAGGTGTGCTGGAAGCCTAAAAGATAGGGTTTAGCACACAAAAAGAACATTTTTGCATTGCCATTTAATGTATAGCAAATTCATATCCCATTGAAACCTGCAATGCCTGGCAGAAAGGTTAAGCATCAGTTCCCAAACACAAGGGCACAGGAACCAAATCTCTGATAGTCTGATACCTTAGAAACCATACACTGTGGCACACCAGCCCAAATTGTGTTCAGTGTTCTCATGAAAACACACACCACCCAGCTATGCCTATGCTCCTACTCCCCCACCCACCACTTTACTGTACAAACACCATTAACACTGTAGCTGAAAAGCTAGCAAGATTAGTCTTTATAAAATCAGCAAAATAGAGAAAGCTAGCTAATTATAAGCTTCTAACAAATTAGAGGGGCTCTAGTTAAAGTCAACTAGTCAAGGCATAAAATTTTAAAATCAGAAAGAAATATTGCTAAACTTAAACACCATTACTGTTGGTGGTGGTGGTGCCCGTAATACCATCATTGTTTTCTGCATTGATTTGTGTGTACTTTTTGGAGGAACCCATGCAAAGCTCAACTTGGTATTTGAGGGCATTGAGCTCCAGCTTCCGAAGTGCAGCTTTACCAAGATCAATGCCACAAACGTCAGAGAGCCTAACCAAGTAGAGTAAGACGTCTGAGAGCTCTTCCCCCAGGTGTTGCTTCTCTTCATCTTTCCAATCAGGCAGTCCTCTTGGAACCTCACCTTTCCACTGAAATATCTCAGAAAGCTCTCCCACTTCTCCCACCTGAAACATACAAACATACACCAAATTGGCATAAAGGAAAATAGCCTAAACAGGGCAGGCTCACCAAGGCCCCTCAATTATTATGTCTAAAGTGGGGTCTATCCTATTCATGCTTTCACCATGCATATTGGGGTCTTAATATACTGAAATATCTCAGACAGCTATAGTACATTTTTTTCCTATATTTACTATAACCTTTTGGTCTAACATATGCTATTTGGGGTCTTCTCCTGGTTGAGTACTTCACACACTGCCTACAGTGATGGAAGCAAATATGAGAAAAAAAAAACAAAAGTTTGATTTGACCAAAAAAAAAAAAAAGTTTGATTTGACAAAAAAAAAACAAACAACAGTTCGATAAGGAAGGAAAACAACAGTTTGATAAGAAAGGCAAACAACAGTAAAAATCAAACTATGAAAATGTCTAGAACTTCTTTACCACCTTTTTTTCTTGGCCTAATGAAGCCATTTGATTACTTGTACAGTCATACTTCTTGTTCTTTTTTTTTTTTTTTTCTTTTTCTTTTTGCATTTACAATTTAATTGAAGGGGACCAAACATCTGAGAAATAACTCAACAGCCAAAACCCAGAATTAGGAATTCAAGCATAAGATTGAAAGTTGTAAACAAAGCCATTTGCTTTCCCATAGTATTTACTTTTTTAGAGTTGGTGGATGGCAATCAGATCTTGATGCTTCATTTTTTTCATTATATAGCCAAACTCTGGTAAACATGAATGTGTGCTTCATTCGACAAGAAAAAAACAAATGTGCGTATGTGTGTGTGTGTGTGTGAGCGAGAGAGAGAGAGCTCATGTTTCTAGTCCCTAATCTAGTGGTAAGAATTAAACCACAAAATACAAACTTGATATGATTCTCAGACAAAAAATTAATAATAAATAAACAAATAAAGAAGACTAGATAATGGGTATGTGGCATAACAATCACAGAGGGAGAAACAATGGTTCTAAACAGGTTCTGACATCTTAACACTAAGATTTCACATATGGGTATTTGAAAAATATATACATTAGGGTTTTAAAAAAATGGTGTTACCAGAGCCAAAAGTAGATTTCTAGGGCTATGAAACTGATCCCAATCTCTCTCCTTTGCAAAGTCAGCCATTTTCTTCTTCAGGTCTTGTAGGGTCACACCTTCTCGCTCTGCAACCCCAGCCATTTTCTTCTTCTTTAGCTTTTTTCCAAACCCAAACCTTTACTCAGAGACTCACACTTCGACCCATACTCTGCTGCCTTTTCTTTATCAACAGGAATTTACACCAACAATGACTGGCTACCGGCTGTTGTCGGTTCCTTGGACGGCCTTTTCATGGTTCCCTCTTTGTTTGACAGCCACGTGTCAGCTTAGTGATATTCTGCATTTGTCTTAGGTTGCCATGGGGATTTGGAGGGACCACCTGTTGTTTTCCGGATTCCGGAAATATCCGAATGAACTTTTTGGGAATTTTGTATGTTTCTGGAATAGGGAAAAATGCATTTTTACTCCATGTGTTTTACCTTCAATCAATTTTGGTCCTTGTGTTTTCAAAATTGTCAATTTGGTATTTGTGTTTATGTCTACAAGCAATTTTAGTCTACCACCACCAATTGTAACAGCGGGTTTGTGGTAGATTTCATCTATTATGCCTAATAGAGAGGTAGAGAAAGAAAGCTGATGGGGAAGAGATGGATGGAGGGAGGGTGAGGATGGTGGTGGTATGTTCCTGTCTGTAGTGGAAGAGAATAGAGGGATGATTTTGGTGGTGCTGGACTAAAATTACTTGCAAGTATAAACACATGGACCAAATTGGCAATTTTGAAAACACAAGGACCAAAATTAATTACAAGGTAAAACACAGAGACTAAAAATGCATTTTTTCCTTGCAGAAATGTCTTTGTTGGACTTTTAGAGAGAATGGGAGAAATGAAAACGATGGTCATACAAATGTCAGAATTTTGAAAGGGTATTACTATATGCACACTTTTTTTTAGAGCTGATATTTGCACACCATTTTTTTTCTTTTTACACACCCTTTCTAAAACGAACAAAAAAAAAATATCCAAGGGAAAAAACCTTATACCCCATATTTTTTTCTTTTTGCACACCCCTCCTAAACAAAAAACAAACACCCAACACTTACCACCTCGACCACCTCCCTCCCAACATGTCCTCTCTTTGACACAAACCTTATCCCTGACCACGCCTAGCAGCCCACCACCGTCGAAGCCCACCACCGCTGGCAACCACCCCACCCCCTCCCTGCCCCTCTCTCCTTTCTCCCTCAGTCTCACCCATATGGTACTTATTGTTGATTTTCAAATAAAATTTTTCTTTTTTAAGATTCTTCAAGGAAAATCGTATTTTTGATTCGTATATTGCAATTTTCATTTGCATTTCGAAAAACGGGTCTGATTACTTAGAGTTTCTGTTGGTTTCTCATTAGGATATCAACTCATTATAGGTGTCAATGGAGATTAGCAGCAGCACTCGCAATTCCAAGACACTGAGCCCTTTGAAGATGCTTTTGTGCTTGATAGCCCATTAAAGGAGAGAGAGAGAGAGAGAGAGAGAGAGAGAGAGAGAGAGAGAGGAGGGGCTGGGTTGGGTTTCAGGGAGAAAGAAAGAGGAGGGGGAGGAGGGATTGGGAGGCGGCGGGGAGAGAAGGACTGGAGGGCTCGGGGGAGAGGTGGTTGGGGTGGGGGGAAGAAGAAGAAAAAAAAAGGGGTAGGGTGGGGGTGGGGGGAAAAAGAAGAAGAAGAAAAAGAAGAGATGGGGATGAGTATGTACGGGGTATAGGGTGTGTGGGTGAGGGAAGGAGAAAGAGAGGGAAAGAGGGGAGGGGCAAGGTGGTCTTTTCACCTAGGTTTTTTTTTTGTTTTTTAAAGAAAGGGTGTGCAAAAAAAAAAAAAAAAAAAGATGTGCAAATCGTAGCACTTTTTTTTTTTCTTATTAAACACTCTTCTCTTCCATTTAATGAATTACAATTTTAACCCAAACTAAAATGACTATAAATAACAACTACAATTGTCGCCAACAGTCCATCCCGTCGGCCTCCCTTTCTCTCCTTCCTTTGTCTCCTCTCTCCAGTTCTCTCTCTCTTCTGTCCCTCTCTGTCCTTACCTCGACCCCACCTTCAGCCACCCTTGTCGCCGGCAAGGTCATCGGCGGTTTAACCATTTTCTTCTCTCTCCCTCTCTCTCCTCCCTCTCTTTCCCTCTCTCTCCTCCCTCTCTTTCCCTCTCTCTCTCTCTCTCTTTTCTCTATTTCTCTCTCTCTTCTCTATCCCTCTCTTTATGATTTGTTGCGAAATTCGATCACCACTATCTTCTCCAACAAGATTAACTTTTTCATATCTCAAACTAACAATGTGACGACAGTACCCACCTTAGGAATCCCAAGAATATAATACATGTACCTCAAGTACTATATTTCCAAGTTTCTTAAGATGAGTTAAACAATTTTTATAAAAAATCTAGTTTGATCAAAGTTTTAGTGAAAATATAAAATATAATTTAAGGTTACAACATTTAAATGCAACCTAGAAAATAATCACAGCATGGTATTCAAATACATGGGAACACACGACCCCAAACAACTGAAGGTTGATAGTCAAAGTACAAAAACTATACTGATAGAAAAATCAAAAAGATAAGCAAAGGATAATATTTGGTCCAAGACCTGTCGAGCAAACACAAGGAAAAACATAGGGAAGAGTTGACAAGCTTGAACGAATACCCGCACAAACTTAGTCCAAGCCTCATTGTTCATGTGCATAGTCCAAATTAAAACATAGGATAATGTAAGGATGATCATTACATATGTTCATATAATACCTCTAAGTGGACCCAACTAAGTTTGAAATAGTTACACAAATATTTACTACTTATGGCGCTCTAGGAAATAAGAATTTCGAAAAACTTAAAATCAATGCACAACAAAACCATTGGCTAGATTCTTGAATAAAATCATTCAGCATGCTAACCATATCCAAAACATTTCAGAGCTCCAAAATATGCCTACACCTCTAAATACCCCATCCTAACACACGGATGGGGTATTTGGTGATGCATTGTGTCATAGTCTAGGTTTTAGGGTAAAGCTAGTGATATTTGTACTCATCCTAATTAAGGGGGTATTTATACATGAATATACAAGTGTACAAGTCTTGATGTATAAGGAAAAAAAAATAAAGGAAAGTTATATAGTAATACATTAATTACACAATTAGAATCCCTAAATAACAAGGACTTATGCCAAAATAGTGCCCCCATTGATGAAAAATTATTATGTATAACTATAACTTGGCAAATATCATGTTATGGTATTTGGCCTTGTTGATTTACGGAATTGATATCAATATCATTGGGCAATAAGAGGAAACCAATATTCTCTTATACATGGTAGTGGGCAAATTTTTAGTAGTATTGTCTATTGTAACCTTTACCTAATTGAATAAAGTGAGGTCCTTTTCATAGATATATAAAAAAAAAAAAAAAAAAAGACAAAATTTGGGTTAAATACCTAATCCCAATAATGTTTTAAAAAACCAGTAAGACTATATAATTTTTGGGTTGGGCTACTAATTTATGGAGTTAATTTTCAGAGTAGGTCACAAACTAACAACTAGTTTCTATTGGGCCTTATTATTGACAGATTTGCCCTTTGGCCCATATCTGATGGAACTTGAAGTTCGTTAAAATAGTTTTGCTATGATCGTCATTAAAATATGACTCTTTTAAATTGGGTCGTTTGGCCGCTTCTTTTTTTTTTTTTTTTTTCTGTTTTCGTTTGTGATCGTCTCTCTCACGCAAATATTCTCTGCATTTTTTCGTGCAATTTCTGGAGATTTTGATGTGAGTTTGGTGAGCTCGCTTGGTTGTAAAGGTATGTGATCGCTCTCTGCTTTTCTTCGTTTCTTTTTGCTTGTTTGGTTGTGCGATTTTGTAAATTGATGCTGTGTCAATGTTGAAGTTTATTGTAGGTTTTGATTTCGCATGTAATTTAGGGTTTTTCATTGATTGTTTAGAATTTGTGATCTTCATTGTAAGTTTGAACTATGTTTTTTCTTCAAAATCTGAGTATATGATGAAACTCACAATGAATTATTTGTTTGGATTATGTTTCTTTTGAATTTGTGCTATTATTTTTTCTAGGGTTTGAGTTGCGATTTTTGTTATCTTCAACTTTTGAGTTTTTTCAAGTTTTGTATATTGTTTAATTTTGGACTTTAGGCTTGGCTCTGTTTTTCTTTATGTATTTGATTTGATTACTATTTCTCGTTATGTATGTTATTGTTCTATTATTATGGTTTCTGCACTAGAGTTATTATTCTGTAATTTTAGAGTTCAGTCACAGCGTCTAATAATAAATTTAGACATTAATTATGGAGCTCAGTCACAATTGCTTATTACCTTCTAAGTCAGTCACAGTTTTTATTAATTATTGTTTTTTTGTTTTTAATCTTAAAGGTGATGGAAAATTTCATAACAGGACGTTGTTGCTATGGCTCAGACATTTTCATGGTTAAGTTGTCTATGATTTCATCGTTTGTTGATATAACTAGTAAGGTTTGTTTGAGGTTTAACTTGAAGTTAGGACTTTTTAAGTTGAGGTATGAACTTGTTGGGTGCTCTAATTGCTTTTTGGACTGTGTGATGATTTGCAACTTATGTTGGCATATGCGGAAATATCAAATAGTAAATCTGTGGACATAGTTGTAAAAGATTTGGTTTTGGAGAATGAGATTGAGAATTTAAACAATAATAGTGTTATGCTTCATAAAAGTGCTTCTTCATCTACCAGTGTAATTTCTATTGATGTTGAGACTGACTACAGTGAATATTATGGCAAGTATAAGAGTTCCAAATCAATGGTCTATTTGTCAAATGAATGGCAGCAATATATTCATAGCGTTGGTTTTGATTTTCATTTTGAATATGTTTTCTTCTCAATTTGGTTGATTATGACTTTTAATTGATCAACTTGCTTCGAGCTTTTAGGGATTTGGTTTTGATTTTCATTTTAAATATTTTTTTTTCTGTGATTTGTTGCAATAGATTCTTTTATTAGTTTGATTATTTAGGGTTTGATCTGCGATTTTCAATTTTTTCTTTTCTATCTTTTCTGCATTTTTTTAGTTTGAGATATAGAAAGATAAAGATGAATTTCAAGTTTTTCTGCTTGATAGTCACAGGTTAAATTTCCTTCTTAGAGTGTATATATTTAATGTATTTGTTTAATGCAAATCTCATTTTTATGTGAGCTTTTATGTAAACATCAAGGTGTTTTATGTTAAACTTATCTTTTCTGATCTCAGTCACAACTTCTGATTTTGTTAATTAGTTGTTATATGAGTTTTGGTAGTGATTTTGGTTCTATTGAGTTTTATTTTTTTTAGCTTCTGTTGATTAGTTGAGAAAACTATGGCAGATGCCAAAAGGAAAGTAAAGTTTGCATGATTAGGTGTTTATGAGCAAAAGGGTTCTTTGTTTGTTCTTATTGTTGATTCTAGTGAGGTTGCAATTTTTTTCTGCATATTTTTTGTTTATATAATTCAGAGTTACATGACAATTTGATTAATTACATATACACCTGTGTTATGTCATGAAAATTTGGTTGATTACATATGCACATTGTTATGTCATTAGACCTCATCAAATAGAGAAAACTTTCTAAGGTTGTGGAAAGGTTGAAGTTATTAGACCTAGTACATATGCAGTACTAGGTGAAGTTCAAATGTGTACAATCCAAATTCGCATTCTATAATTACAAAATAGTAAATGATAGGACTTGTATGCTTATGTAGATGCATTGTCATTTGTACAGTGATATTGTCTTTATATTGGGGTTAGCATATGATATTATGATATCTTGATGACCTTGTAGCCTACTAGTACTTAATTGTTATACCTTAAAGGAGTCTCTTAATTTTATTGTGAAACAGTCAGTCACAACTAAAATATAAAGTTGTGACTGTCGAACAGTTACAACTAAATTATGACAGTCACAACTTAGATTTAATTAGTTGTGACTGACTGGATTAATTATTTTAAAAAATATATATATACACAATATCATATAAATTAGGTTCAAAGCAATTACTTTACACAAAAGAAGACTTAGTGCATTACAGTGAGTGCCACAAAGGTTTTGAATTTTGATGTCAAATTGCGACTTTGTATTTGCATGTATGTTCGGTTTTCATTGTGACTTCTTTTCCATTCTTATGACAAGTATGCGTTTTTTTAATGTCTTCTAAATTATGATTTTCATTTTGCTACCTTTGTAATTTTTTCTTTGAGAGTAATAAGGTTAGAACCAATGAATCATTTGGGCTTTTGTTTCCTTTTTCCCCCCTTTTTTGGTAGAATAGGTTTACCGATACTTTTGCATTGATGTTGATTATGGGTTTCCATGTATTGTTCATGGGTTTGTCATTTTTTGAAATTAATTCATTGCTTAATGACCAACTCAAAGTTTTTTCAGCAAAACAAGTAATAAAACTCAAAATGGGTAGTAAATAAGAATGCTGGTCTTGGTAAGCAAGGTTGCTTTAAGCCTATTAACTCTGAATTTGTTCTTTGGAAATTTGAAATATTTTTGCTGGTTATGTAGGGGATACTCTGAACCTCTTCTCTATTTTACGTGAGCTTTTATGTTAAACATTTAGGTATGTTATGTTAAACTTATCTTTTTCTTAATATTAGTCACAATTTCAAATTTTGTTATATGAGTTTTGGGGGTGGTTTAGGTGTACTTTCTATAGTTTGCATGCTGGAGTTTATGGTCTATCTTTTTCAAATTGTGACTGTCACAACTTCAGATTTAGTTGTGACTACAGAACAATCACAACTAAATTATGAGACAGTCACGGTTAAGTTGTGACTTGATTGAATGTTTTTGAAAAAATTGTACTACAATGTAGTATAAATAAAGGTCAAAGCAATATTTTGTATACAAAATAATTACTAGTGCAATTGGGAAAGGTATCTCTTTCAACTTACCATGACAGTCACAACAAATTGTGAGACAGTCACAGTTTAACTTGTGACTTGTGACTGAATTAATTTTTTTTTTTTAAATTGTATTACAATATTGGATAAATAGAGGTCAAAGTAGTACTTTTATTGAAATTATTATGTAGTGTAGTGGTAAGAGGTGCCTCTTTCTCTTGCATGAGAGGGGTTCGAATCCCTTCTATGCCAAGTTGTTTTTGTGTTGTTGAACGGTGTTGGCCGGTGGTTGGCCGGACGGAGGTGGCCGAACGGACGGCGGTGGCCGGTGGTCGGCCGGACGGAGGTGGCCGGTGGTTAGTTGGGAATATTTTAAATGTTTTTATTGTAGTGGCATATGATGTAATTTTTATGAATTCTAGTATCCTTCACTTTATTAGTTTATTTGACTTTTCAACTAATATCTAAACTAAAATACTATTAAATTTTAGTACTTAAATTAAAAAATTATTAAAGTTTGGTATTTAAAGTCAATGGACCTTAAAAATTAAAAAAAAAAAAAAAAATTCAATAGGGAAGTGTTATATATTTGTTTTTTTTTTTTTTTTCAAAGCAAGACTCTTTGAAGCAAAAAAAGGTTATTACATAGTATCATGAAGGAGAGGTTCCAAACAAGACGATCTCATCCTGCCAAACTAACGAGTACAAGCACAGCCCGATTACAATAGCAAGAAATATAACCACATGTAGCATTACTGAACAAACGCCAAAGCCCGACCCCCTCAGTACTACCTCCATAAGGTGCCCATCTGAAGCAAGATCTGCCGCCGAATTCCGAAACAAGAAATGATTGCTTGAGCCTCTGATTCAAAAAATACAGCTTCGATACCTGCACTCAAACAGTACTGCACCCCGTTGATAATTGCCAAAATCTTAGCCTGTTAGCGTGAAGAGATGCTGAAAAAGAAGGCCAGGCCACAACCACCCCAACCTTTCCGTCACTATCCTGAAAAACAACACCAACAACTCCAGCCCCTGTTGCTGGTACAAAAACAACATCCATAAAACTTGAACAAGAAACCAACAATTAACTAGAAAGAGTTCATCTCCATTAATAAGAAGCTAGAGAAAAATCCTAGACTAATTAACCCTTTCTAAGAACAAGAAAGGGAGTTAACAAGCTAAAATTGAACTAGAGTTTTTTATGGAAACTCTAAACAAATCCTCGATCAAAAGAGGGACTTTGACGCCATCGTAGACAAACTTTTGGGATTTCTTTCTCTCAAACGGCTAGGTTATTTTTTATTTAAATTAATTTGATTTGGATTAGAGGGAAGTGCTATTGGCACTCTCAAAATATCATCCTACACCCCTCATTTATCTTCTATTAATTTATTCTCATTTGATTAAATTCAATTACCAAACTTACCCTTAGTTACTTTTCAACTTTCTTAGACAAGTTTGTTGTTTTTCTTTTTATCTACATCTTTGCATCAAACATCAAAGATTATCTCAATCCTAGAATCAATATCTACATGCCATAGCATATAATGAAATTTCAAAAACATTTAAAAAAAAAAAAGAAAGACGAAAATATTTAAGATATAAGAAAGATTTTGTGTATGTGGAAATTAATTACATTAAGATGTAAGCAAGGAATAAAATTTTGGATTTCGAAGAAATTTCGATGGAAATTTAGATGGAAATTTCGAAAATTTTTAAATTTCGACGGAAACAACGGAAATTGCTATCAAAATACGAAAATTTTGAATGAAATTTTACCATATGTTTATTTAACATATTATCTACTACATTGATAAAAAACATTGAAGAAACCAAATTATATAGTAAGTTTCATGTGATGTAAGATAAATATAATGAGCGCTGAAGGTAAATACTGTTAAATAAAATTAGTATAATGAATAAATAAAATTAGTATATTCTTTATACTCTATAATCTATACACTAAATCATAATATTAAACCCTATATACCCTAATACTCTTTATACTCTATAATCTTTACACTAAACCTTATATATTTTACAATATATACTCTATATTGTTTAAAATATGGTATAGGATATTAAAGTTTAAGCCTTTTAGGATATTTTTAATTATTTTTTTATATAAAATATATTGGGTTTAAAAACAATTAAACGAAACCCCAAAACGGCCAAACGAAACTCGAAACATTTTTTTTCTTTCCAATTGCCTAAAGGCCCCAAACCCCAATCAATTCTAAATCTCTTTTTTTTTTTTTCTTCTCTTTTTTCTTTTTTTTTATTTCATTTTCTTTTCTTTTCATTTTTTTCTTTCCTTTTTTTTTTTAATTTTCTTTTCCTTTCTTTTTTCTTTCTTTCTTTCCTTTTCCCATTTCCTTCCTTTTCTCCCCGTAAATCTCCAGACCTCTCCACTCTTTTCTTTTTTCTTTTCCTTTCTTTTTTTCTTTCTTTCCTTCCTTTTCCCATTTCTTTCCTTTTCTCCCCGTAAGTCTGCAGACTCTCCACTTCTCCAGTGGCCATCTTCCCTCTCAATCTCCATTATTTCAATCACCTTCTCTTTCTATCTCCCTCAGTTAGTCTCATATGATCTCTTCTCTCTCCTCCCTCTCCCTCCCCGATCTCCCTCTCTTCTCTCCGCGCGCCAATCTCCTCTCACCGGGTCGATCTCTTCCTCCTCTTTTCTCTCTCCCCGACGAGGCAGGCTCTCCTTTTTCTCCCATCTCTGCCTCTGGTCGTTGCCTCCCTGGCTCCTGTCGAAATTTTTTGAAATATTGTTAATATAGTGTTAAAATTTTCATACCCCTAAAAATCAAAATTTTCGACGAAATTTCGTCGAAAATTTCGAAATTTAACACCTTGGATGTAAGGAAGCTTTCGTGTATATAGAAATTAATTACATGAGGATATAAAAAGTTTTTGTCTTTGTGTGAATAATTTAGCAATTGAACTGAGGAAGAATCATTTGACATTTGAATGATATTCTTAATTAAAGAATAAACACAATATAAAAGTAAAATGTTAAATTTGACAATTGAATTAATAAAATAATATTAAAAGAATAAAATGTTGGAAATATACATTACTAAGAGCACAATATTACAAGTGAATAAATAAGAAAATATGAACATATAAACAGAAGTAAGAATGACTTATCAATACAGCTAGCAGTCCATTATCCTTATTAAGAGTAAATTACAACTTACACCCCTGAGGTTTGGTGAGTTTCACAACTTATATCCTATCTTTTCAATTTTTTCAATTTAGTACCTAACGTTTTGATTTACTAACAATTGATTATTGTCGTCTGTTTGACTGTCCAATTAGATGTTAATTGATGATGTGGTAGCTGCGAGTCACACATTTTGTTGACTTGTAAGGTCGAACGACCTCCAGACTGCCCAACTTCAATAGTTTGATATGGACATGGACGAAGCTACTCCAAGGGCTGGGTAGGCTATAGCCCAGCCCAACTTTAAGAAAAAAATATTCTTAGGCATGTATTCTAGTCTAACCCCAACCCACAGCCTACCTTAGGCACTTTATCTTGGTCAGACATAACAATTTCGCACTCCTTTGTGTTCGAAACTTCTCCAGTCTAACTTTACTCCTATCTTCTCATTTTCAAATTTTTATGTTTATTTGTTTTTTCAAATCTTCCTCAGCTCCAAGGTACGTTATCTCTCAATCCTCTCAATCCAAATATTCAATTCTTCTTGTTGTTTTTGGGACCATCTTCTTCTTCTAAGCCTCACAACCTCATTCACCCATAAACCCCATATATTCTTGTTCTCGATCCTTTTAGTTTTTTATTTTTTTAAGATTTAATAATAGTTCCATTAAGCTTTTAATTTCATTTTTAAATCTAGGGATCTAATTTAGGTGTGGTTGGAAGTTTTTTGCATCAGCTCTTCAAGTTTTCATTTATTTTCTTCAATTTTCGTTGTGATTTGTTGCGTTTGTCATTGATTAGCTTTGGTTAGACAATTTTTTTAAATGCACATCTAATTTGCTTGGATTCAATGGAAGAATACACAAGTAAGATAGTTGCCTTAGGACCCACTAATTTGTAAGATAGTTGATTTTTTGGTAGCTCTATAAACATAGTAACCAAATTGGGAGATTAGTGGGATAATTTTCTTTTCCCACCCCTAACCCAAACTAAATTTGTATACCCACCCCACCCTTTGCCATCCACCTACAATTGTCAATTGCAAGAAGATATTTTAGATGGTTGAATAAGTTGCAAGGGCAAAATTGTAATTTCCAACCTAGGGTTTTAATATTTCAACCCAGCTACAGCATCACTTTATCTTATCTTCCTGAACATAGCCGCACCCTCCCCCTCTTTATCTCTCTTCTCTCTCCTCTATTGTGAGTCTTCTATGGCGATTCCACCTTCGTCCGGCGGCCAATGGTGACAAGACCACCACCAAAACACTCATCTCCCTCTCATTTTTCCTCCTCTGGTCTTCGTCGACCCTAACACCCAGCCATCAAACTGATTCAAAGTCACATAGAAACTCCCATTTCGCCAGCAATTTCACTATTCCGGCAGCGGTGGCATGTCAAACCACTCTCATCTTCACCTCCTTGTCGCTCTCAGTTGATGAGTGCTTTCAGATTATCTCGACGACCACCCTAGGCGGCAATTCAAAACCTTAACAGTCGCAACTCTCCTTCTTCACTTTCCGACGACATCAATCTGCCAGATCTACTCAATCCAAGCCCAGAAACAAACAGGTTTCTTTGTTTTTTTTTTTTTTTCTTTTTAGAGTTTCTCTATTTAGTTTTATCAGTTTTCAATTTATGTTGTTTTATATAAAAATTTTGATTTGGTTTAATGTTTACTGAGCGACTCCCACCACCCTATCATCGGAGCCACCACCATTTTTTGGTTTAAATGATGGTGTATGCAACAAGACCATGCTCAGAGAATTCATTCAACCCAATGTTGATGTCCCAATGCTTTGGGTTTTGTTTCTAGCATTGAAAATATCAAGAAATCTTGTTTGCAGTGTGAATGTTGGTTCTAATAAATTCATTTTTTTAGGTGAAAATCTTATGGGAAGACTTGATAATTGGAGAACAAGTTGGGTAAGGTAATCATCTTTCAAGTGATCAATGCATGCTTGTGATCACAATATTGCTTGGGTAAGGTAATCATCTTTCAACAAAATTCCTTTTTAACTTATGTTCCTTCCCCTTGTGAGTTTATACTTTGTGGTTTTGCTTGGTTGTGATGTAGGACGAGAAGACAAAGAAGAAGACTTGAGGATCGGACCTCAAGTCAGAGGACCGGACCTCCAAAAGCTGAGAAGAAGATTGAGGACCGGACTTCATGGGAGAGGACCGGACCTACAGAAGCTGAGAAGAAGATTGAGGACCGGACCTCCAGTAGCTTGAGAGTGCGAAACCTCCTTCTTCATCTGCACTTTTCTTCTCTCTTCCTTTCCATCCTTCACTTTTTTAATCAACAACCCTATCCTCTTCATTTCTTTTTTGTTCTTTATCCCACAAACCCCACATGTTTAATATTGTTTTGTTTATTTGAATTGTTGTCTTGTATTCTTCCTATAAAAGGATGTTTGGTTGTTTTTGTTAGAATTAATGAATATTGAAGAAAATTGGTTCCAACTTCTGAGTTTTTACTCTTCTTCTTTGTGATTCAAAGAAGGTCCGTCCTTAGCACGATAGCTAGCCGCCTTCCAGCTTTTGCTACATGAAATGAGTTTTAATGTAAGATTTAATCTCATTGCAGGATTGTTTGGTGGGAAAATGTATTTTGAAGTCTAATTAATTAGTAACCAAAGTTCAAGAAGACATTGTTTAATGATATCAATTCTAACACCAATACAGCAACCTTACATCTAATGGTGAAGGGAAAAAACCAACTAACTGTAGTTTTAGTGACAGCTGCCTTGTCAGACTGTCGTGACAGTTTTTGTCAAATTCTTCCACCATTCCTACATTTGGGTGGCCTTAGCTCCTTTGCCACCCCAATAACAACCTCCAACATGCTCTATAGTGACTGGAGGGTGGCAATGGGCAATACAAACCATCAATAGTGGTAGTTGCATCAATACCTACCAAAAAAAATTGGTGAGCTTTGCTAGATAATGTTGTAGTGTGTACTGAAAATGCACATGCAGAGAGGTCATTTGGCCTTACATGTTTGCAAACATGTGGGACCCACAATTGTCAAGTCATCAATCGACGTTTAATTAAACAGTCATAAATATGACAATAGTCAATTGTAAGTAAATTAAAAAGTTAGGTACTAAATTGAAAAATTGAAATCATAGGGTGCAAGTTGTGAAACACTTCAAATCTCAGGGGTGTAAATTGTAATTTGTTCTAGATTTTATCTAATCCAGATTTAATAACTTAATTCTAACAAACCAACAAGTTGGGATTATGTAAGACAATGATTTATAAGGGAATGGACTTAATAATATATGTACCTAACGTGAAACTTGCATTGGAATCGACCCCAACACCATTACCATATTCAGACAAATAGTAGCTAGAAGGAAAAACATTGGATGTGAATATCTGGAATTGTTAAAACTAAATTTCAAAGTATTAGTCAGGTGCTCGATCTGTGGGAGAAAATTTCCACAAGTGAATGAAAGGACAATTATAATCTGTAAAAGAGAAAGATTTAAGATCAACGAGACACTGGTGTGGTTTGTCAAAGGATCTCTGATGTTTAAGTCAATGAAAGTATATTTCTCAAGTACTTCATGTTGAGGGTGAGTTGTATATATATATATATATATATATATATATATATATATCTATATAATAAAACAGAACGGTTTTTGAATCTTAAAATTTATCCTCGGGTCCGAATAGTTGAGATCGTTTCAGCTTTCATCCAATGGTTCGTTATTTATTTCCCAAATTTAATTTCTCGCCCATGAGAATTGGTTTGCCGCTTCTCTCTCCTTAATTAATAATTTTCCCTTAATTCTCTCTCCTTAATTAATCCTTAATTTCACATATTCAATTTTTCTTTTGGATATTTCATTTGGTTGAACAACTAGGTTTGTTTGTATTTGTGATTTGAGAATAGAAAAAAGAGAAGCGCGCCTATTAAACTAATTACGCTTACCAAAATATATATATCTTGAAAGGAGATTGGCAGTTGGTATTTATAGAGCTTGATTCTTAGCAACTGTTTGTTTTGGCTCAAAAAATGATCTCCTAAGCTACGTAGGTAAGGAGTTGCCGGTGTGTCCTTTAAGAATGGAATTAAAATAGGGAAACTTCGGCCGTAATTAGGAATGGTCCAAAGTTAAGGTCAGACGACTGTGGGCCGAGATTTAGTAATGACTGTTGGCCGAGGCTCTTTTTTTGCCTGATCTAGCGTCAGGACTTCGCTCAATATGTGTGGACTCTAACTCATGTGTAATTATAAAGTGATAACAACAAGAACTAACTCTGCTTGACTTAAATAAAAGCAAAAGACCTTGAAATGAAAATGAAGTGAGAGATGACGTTGGTGAGGTTGGTAACTAATGGTAGTTCTTACTGCAAACACCTAACTATATTTTTAACCCAATCATGTTATTTTTTGTGAAAGTAGGCTTTGAAAATAAATACAATAATTAAAAGAAGAATTGCCTGAAAACAAATCTGGGAAATAAATGGCTTTTTCTCACTGGGTAATAACTAAAGCGTAAAGAACATACCCTTTTAAATGCTATTAAAAGCTTGAGAGCTCAAAAGAGTAAAAGATCTCAAACAAATGCTTGAATAAATGATTATTCATTCCAACAGAACAAGAAAAAACAAACTTCTTTCTTACGGTTCATGGTTGAACATTCACACAAAAGGGAAGAGAGAAATACAATAAAAGCTATTAACTGGGTAAGTGACAAAAGCACTTTGCTCTTACAAGAAAAGAAAATACCAAAGATGGAAACAAATAAACTGAAAACCACACTACTACAAAAAAGCTCATATATATTAGTAATTTACCGATATCTAAACCCCCTAAAATTCGATATTGGATGACGTGATATCTATTCTCATGTGTTTACATATTAGTGTTGAACTGATATCTAGCTAAGAGTGTTTTAAAATCAGTTTCTTATGTAAATTTGATATTTATGAAGTCAATTTTTTCTTTCTCAGATGGATAAAAACTCAATAACTGATATATTTTCAATATATTATATCAGTATGGTTTTAAGAACTGATATCTTAAAGATGAATTATATGTGTTTTAATTGCATGTAGAACTGGTATAAATATATCCATAGACATCGGTATTGTTTCTAAGAACTAATATCTTAGAGATGAATTATTTGTGTTTAAATTGTGGAACAGGTATAAATACATCTGTAGACATCGGTATTATTTCTAAAAGCTGATATCTTAGAGATGAATTATATATGTTTAAATTGTGGAATTGGTATAAATATATCCATAGATATTGGTACTGTTTCTAAGAATTGATATCTTAGAGATGAAGTATATGTGTTTGAATTGTGAAACTGATTTTGAAGCCATGATTGGTATCCGTTTATTTTCCCAAAATGGATATCTAAACTCTATACCATTCCAGTTTTTTGCAAGAACTGATCTTATATATTTTAAAATTAGTGTTATGTAACATCTTTTTTTATATTGGGTTTATTTTATGAAAACTTATATAATTGGTTAATACCATTGAACATCTACTGCATATTTATTTAGTGGCCAACCTGCATAGATAAGTATTAAACATCCATTTCATATCAAAAGTCATCATTTGTCATATATTTCAACCTCCAAGGATCCAAAAGTTGTCTACATATCACAAAAATTAGGGGGAGACCTCATCATCTCTAACCCCTTCCTTCAAATATATCTAAGCTAGGCTAGGCATCACTTAAATACCCTTTACAAAAACTGTTAGGCACTTAAGCATGCATTTTCTAATTTCCCCATTCCCCTTTACAAAATATGGGTATGGCAGCATTAATTTTAATTAATTGATCTAAGTTCTAGAATATCCACAAATGGCACATCCAGCTATCACCACTTATACCAAAGCCTACACATATAATTCAACTTAACAAAGTCACCCCATTTAACTCGAACATCATCAATTTGGTCTAGGATGATTCCCTCGGCTACAATGGGAACCATATGATCATGAGGACTATTATGGGCATACGGCCGAGGGGCAATACACCCACGTGGAACCCCACGGCCAACTTCATGGCTATTCAGCATATATATTCTCACCTACATGGTTATGTTCTCACCCCAGTGTCAATATTCTCCACCACCAATGGAGGTTCCTAGAAAAGTTGAAGAGAAAAGAAGGCCAATTGCTTGCGGGTTAAATCTGGAACAATGGAAAGAAATCTTAAAAGGCTTCCAAAAAATACAAGCTAGAGACCTGAATTGGATGTGATAATAGCCAGATCAGCAGCCAACATAGAAGTAGCGAAAGCGAAAGCCAAGTTATCAACTCCAAATGGAATTTGGGTCACCTCCTGATCCACTTGTGAAAAAAGAAAGAAAAATGACTTCGTTGGGCCTAGGAGAGAAGGAAAAAGAAAATGTTGAAAAAGAGCTTGTTTTCAATAACCCTTTACATGATGATATTGATAAAGTTTGGGGGCAGTGTATTGAAGGAGCTAAAGAAGATTTGGTTGGAATAGAGGAGGAGGTTGTCTCTACTCCAACAAATATTGGGCCATCATATCCCCAAATTTTTCGAGAAATTATAAAAATTGACATGGTGATCGGAAATAAAGCAGATTTGGAAAACTCATGTTCAATTAAGTTAACAAAATTGCATTTGAAGGCTACAATCGGGGAATTTATCACAGATGGGGGGCAATGTTTTTCAGCTTATTTAGAGGCCAAAAAATATACTTTACAACAAAAGTGGTCTCAGTTCGTCGCCTCACGATCTACAAAAGATTGATGTTCAACCCAAAGATGAGGAGATGTCAAGACTAGGAGTCAAGCACGGATGGCCGCCCCCTAAAAACTGATAGAATTAGAGCATCCAACCCAAAACCAATTGGCAATGGGTGGAGAGACCCAAGACTTATAAGCACCTTAGTTTTCCGATGTGGGACATTGCTCCACATTACTCTCAACACGCCCCCGCACGTGTGGCGATATTTTGAGCCTTACACGTGAACAAATTATATTGGGTGACGTGGGAGCACGCGTGACCGTTGGGCCTTACACGCGGATAACCAAGCTCTGATACCATGATAGAATTAGAGCATCCAACCCAAAATCAATTGGCAATGGGTGGAGAGGCCCAAGACTTATAAGCACCTTAGTTTTCCGATGTGAGACATTGCTCCACATTACTCTCAACAAAAACATGCCGCAAGAATGTTTTTGCGCTGAGAAGTTCACGGCTGGGATTACAGTCGAGACAATGGGGGACATGCCGACTGTAGAGCGACCCAAACCGAGACGTTTCACGACCGAGAGTTACTTCCACTTACAGACGAGGCATTTTCTTGCAATAATGTACGGCGGAGAGTGCAAGTTCTTGTTGAGCATCTTGGCATGGTTATAGGAGAGGTAGCAGAGATCACATCCTTCTTTACCACCAATTGTTATCAAAAAAAATTTAGAGCCTCAAAGCAAGTGTTCTACCAATATCTCAGCTTGAAATTACCAAACAGCCGAGATAAATTTTTTTGTACTTCGCGACAGAACCATGCAATGAGGTGTTTTTAGTTGAGAGAATGTCAAAGAAAGGAAGGTGGCGGTTCAGCTAGAAGCTGCCAGCAAGATAGAACAGATGAGTTGTTGAATTTTTACAATTGCAGTTATGGTGAAATTATGACCCACAAAATTGTTGGGAGCAGGGCCGGCTATTACGGGTGGGCCTGTGTGATCGCACAGGGCCCCCAATTTGGGAGGGCCCCAAAAAAAAAAAAAAAAAAGCATATACTCAATAAAAAAGAAATGGTACAAACTAGCACCACAAGAATCAAACACGAGACCACAAAGGGTAGGAACCACTGGCTCAAACTGATAGACCATCAACTCCTTCTGAAATTATTCTTCCAATAAATATATTTATATAAATACTACGTAATTAACTGATATTAATAAATTTAGATTTAATATATGAAGTTAACCTAACAATCTTCTTCTTCATTTTTGTGCCGCCACACTATTCTGTTTCTCAGTTCTCTCTCTCTCTCTCTCTCCCCCCTCTAGGCCTCTCTCTACTTTCTATCCCCCTCTCTCCTCTCTATCCATTGCAAAAAAAAAAAGGGGGGTTTTAGTCACAACACAAGTTGTGACTAAAAGTGTAAATCTTGTGACTAAATGTATTAGTCACAAGAAGCTTTGTGACTATGTTGTAACTAAAAACTCCGTAACTAAAATTAGGAGCCCAATTTAGATTTTCGCCCCTAGGCTTTTCAAAAGTCAAGGCCGGCCCTGCCCGTAACTAAAAGTCTCTTTTTTTGTAGTGATCCCACTCTCTCTCCGTCACGACACAGAGAAAGAAAAAGCTCTTTGATAATATATATAATTTAGTCACACTATTCTGTTTCTCAGTTCTCTCTCTCTCTCTCTCTCTCTCTCTCTCTCTCTCTCCCCTCTCTAGCCCTCTCTCTCCTTTCTATCCCTCTCTCTCCTCTCTATCCACTGCAAAAAAAAAAAAAAGGTTTTAGTCACAGCACAAGTTGTGACTAAAAATGTAAATCTTGTGACTAAATGTATTAGTTACAAGAAGCTTTGTGACAGTATTGTAACTAAAAACTCCGTAACTAAAATTAGGGGCTCAATTTAGATTTTTACCTCTAGGCCTTCCAAAAGTTAGGGTTAACCCTGCGCGTAACTAAAAGTTTTTTTTTTTGTAGTGATCCCACTATTTCTCCGTCGTGACACAAAAAAAGAAAAAACTCTTTAATAATATATATATAATTTATACGTGAGAGTTATATGGCCCTAATTTAATTTTTGCATAGAGCCTCCAAATTCTTTGGGATGGCCCTGGTTGGGAGCTGGGTCATACCGTAGAACTTGTGTACAGTTTTATTCTTGAACGGCATGCACAAGTGGGGATGAAAATAATGATGGGAAGTCATTCCCATTGAATTACAATATGTTGGTACACAGTACAAGCTTTTTGGGTAGGAGTGGGACTACGTGTGTTAATTTTTTACAAATATAATAATGGTGGACCCATTGCCCCCACCATTGGTTTCAGAAGCCACGGTACTTGTCTTCAGCCAATGCATAAATTGTCTTTAAAGATCAGCTTGGTTTATCTTGTGTATTACTATTTGATAAATACAAAGCATGGCAAGGCTGGAGAGAAATATAAAGAAATTGGGTCTAGCTGGAAGGAGGGCATGTCAAGAATTGAACAGTCAAAAAGGAATTTAATGGTTCTTGGTGTCCTTTGAATTAAGCTGAGAATTGTCCAATTTTAGAAATGAGGAGAAAAATATTAAAGACTTGTTTTATTCTTTAATCTTCGGCTGCATACTCAAGGAATAGGGGGCAATATTTATACCCCATCCAAAATGGGTCATAGCCCACGGGAATATTTTACCAAAAATGGGTCATGGCCCGCGTGAATATTTTTAGAGCTTGCTGTGATATTTTTAAGTGGATGTCAACAAGTTGAAGTAAAAGAAGGGCAAGCAAGTATTAACCCAAACTCTCGGCTGAACATATTTGCAAATGACTCATCATCCTTATCTCATTTTCTACTCATCAACAGCTGTCTATCACTAAAGCATCTACAGCTGTTTACCTACTCCAAAAAACAAGTCATTCTAAGTCACACACCTAGTTACAAAACTTGAGAGCAAAGGAATTAGACCACTATAAAAGAAAGCTCACAAGGCAATCTCAAAAACAACAATCCGCCCTCACTCCCCCCTCCCCCCTCCCCCCTCCCCCCTCCCCAAAACAACCTCAAAAACTCACAAACAATGTGAAAATTCAAAGCAAACTTTTTGCTCCCAATTCAGCCCCTTCGCTTTTATTTCTCAAAGTGCTCTTTATTTTCATTTGCAAAGCCTTTCAAGGCCCTTTTAGTTGTATTTTCTTATGCTTATACAATTTCAAGGTTAATGCAATTCACATTATTCACAATGCATAAAAATAGCATTGATATATGGTAGTACCAAAAAAGGCATATCTAAAATATGCCTTGGGGTATTCCACAAATCTAATGTAAATTTAGTTCTTCCTTCCAAGTAAACAAAATATTTAATGATTGACCTGTATAAAAACTCAGAGATCCAAGAACTGATGGAAAGTTTCCCAATCATGCAATGTAACTTCTTGGTTTGTATTTCTTTCCCATGGCAATGTCAGTATCAAAACAAGAAACTTCAGTAACTGTTTAGTTTTAGTAATCCTATCATATTAGTATATTTCATCCTATGTTTCTTTATGCCACACCCATTTGGTACTTTTCTCCCAATAGGTTATAATGTTCATAAGCATACCTTACAGAACGATGTTCTCCCTTCAAGATTCGGCCATCCCAGCTATAAAACATGGGAATAACATACCACAGACTTTGGAAAAGAATCTCAGCAGCAAAAACAAGTCAAAAAATTGGGGAAGAACACAATTCACGGCCTCAACCGATAGCTTCTTGGAGCAAATGCAATTAGAAGGCAAGTCACTGGCTCTAGCTGCATCAGCCTTTTGGAGCAAATGCAGCTAGGGCATTTGCATGTGCAGGTGAGAGGTTGCTCAAAAGGGGCTGCATTTGATTCCCATAGAGCGAAATCAGGTGAGAAAAACCCCTGCCTACTTGTGCTTTAACCTCAGGAGTTTCAACTGGTGATGCCACAACTTGAGCAAATACATTAACCAACTCAGGGACTAGAGAAAGGATCTGCTTTGAACATAAAACGAGTGGGTAAGAAACTTAATGTTACTACCATAAGAAAGAGAAATGGATAAAAAAACAAAAAAACAAGAAAACAAAAAAACAAAAAAACAAAAACAGAATACAAAACAAACCCAAAAAGACAACAAAGGTTGTTAACAACTTTTGGGATTCCCCAATATGTAAGGAGCTTCTTAAGAGGAATCCCTCTATTTAAGGAAAGAAAAGGACCACATGTGTACCCACCCCAATGTGATCCAATGATCTGAACTGTTCATTTTTTCGGTTCTCATTCAAAGAACATCCGTATAAAAAATCGGCCAACTGAAAACCATTTAGTTATATAATTTTGATCAGATAAAATAAACAAATATAGTATTTTCGATAAACACTGATTGTGATCATGATAATAATCAATTACTAAATGATTTCCGATATGGCTTATTTTTTATAAGGATGATCATTGAAGGAATAACTAAAAAAATGAACAGTTATTGAACTACATTACGGGATGAACCGCAACAATGTGGTCCATTTCATTTCTTCAAATGAGGGACCCCTTCTAAGAAGAATCCAATACAGAATACATACATACATACATATATATATATATAGGGTAATGTTATCTTTCCAGATATGGCATGTTATTGTGAATCAGGACCACATATCCATACATGATTCTCTTTAATCAACAGTTCTGATATAGTCAAGTAACATAACAAGTCAGGTTGTCGGGCAAGAAAATTTATTTACTAGACTGAATCTAGAACACACATAAAGACAAGAATCAATCTAATCAATAGTCCAGATTCACATTCTGACAACATAAGCATCTTACGTTGCATACTGTTCGGAAAGAGAATTTTCCGAAGTGTATATATACACAGAGAGAGAGAGAGATTTAATCATTTTAGTCTAAACCAGTTTCAGACTAAAATGGGAGCAATGAACTGACCTGCGCATTAGATGACAAAACAAGAGTAGAGATGCAACTATAAACTGCCATGGACTCCTCATGATCTTCTTTTAATGGAAGAACTTTCAAGAAAACAGGAAGTACCTGAAAAGGAAACCAGGAAATATATACTTAAGCTTCACAATGATAAGCCAAAGAAATCATGTTCACTAACATACTCTCTTTCAACAAAAAAAAAGGAAAGATGGGAAGATAACACAATATAAAGTCAGAAAATGCCAACAGAAAAATTACCTGATTCAATGGGATAGATTCAGGGTGCACCATTATCATTCTTGCCACTGCACCAGCTGCATTATCCCTGACAGCATCATCTGGCTCAGAGTCCCCAAATAGCGGGTAAAGTCCACGCAATATATCACCACAGTATCTGGAATTAGATTAAAGGAAACACTAGTGGAAGGCAACGGTTTAAGAGTATAGGTTTCAAAGCAAAAATGAACTGCTGAGAACCAGATGATGTCAAAAGATGATTCATCACATGCACTGCTATACCTGAACACCCAACATCCACAACACAAATGAGAAGGAAACGAAAATTCCAAATACAAAATAAGAAAAAAAGGAAAACCAAAATTAAGTCTTGACATAAACAAGGATACTTCAATGTCCCCTCACCCCCATTTCTGCACAACTCTCCAGCACAAAATGCAGCATTCCTCCTATTGGTTGCATCTGATGATGCTAGTTCTTTGAGTACCAAGGGCATCACCCTCTGAAACCAGACACAAATTTTCAGAAACTAGCTTATTATATTCTAGAACCCACACCACATCCCTGATTTCCTATAAAACAATAATTAAATAAAATTCTGATAAAATTACATCGATATATCCTGCAATTGGAGCACCCATGTCCTGAGCAACTTCAGCAAGGCAGGCAACAACCATGGTCTGATCTTGCAGTGGGCGTGAAGCTCTCTGCAGACGTAAATAGTTAAATAAGTAAGCTACTACAATTAAGAAATGCTAGCAAGGTATTGCGACTAAAAATTCTATAAATGTCTGCTGCAACCCACCGCGAATTTCATTAAAGGTTCAAATAGATTTGCAAAAATAGGTGCAAAATGAGGACCCATTGACTTTGCAAAAGCAGGAAGAAGGTCAGAAACTGCATCCATAAGTTCTTCATCATGTTTAACATCATCATCATCAATTTCATCATCGGATGCTGCCAGCTGACAAGCTGATTCCTCCCGAAGCAGTACCAAAGTAGCATCAACAAGCCGAGGCACATCTGATATCAGATGACATTATTTCATCAGCATTTAAAAGTAAACCAATAAAAGAAGCCCAACTATAAATCCTACTTACAAGGTTCAACAGCCATATATCCATAATCCTTGATGATGTCAGCAAGGTTCATACAAGCTTGAGCAACAACTTCCTTGTCATCATCTTCAGTCATAGTCTTGATAAAAATATTGATCACAGTATCTGCAGATTATGAAGAGTTTGATCATATTACAACAGGAAAACCAGGACACCCAGAGGTACAAGTATTTGCCATTTCCAAATATGGATTTTACCCAGAACTTCTTTAGCCTTTACTTGTCCTTCCTGCAAAACAAGCAGTTTCATAAATATAAGTAGCATATCTTGCAATTGAATAACTTCAGATATAATCCAACTAAGGTGTTTAACCAAAGAGGATGTCATGTAGGACAACACAAGGTGGGTGTTCCCATGATTATGGTGTGATTTAGATAGAGTTTTCGTAACTAGAAAACGTTTAGGGAAAAGAAAGTACTAAGGTCTAGGGTTGCAGAGAATAATAAAGAGAAAGGAGAAGAAAGTAAAGCAGGATATATCAAGGCACCAAGCCTTCAACAACACTTATTTTGTCTGATTATGACACTTAAGAAAAGAGAGCGATGATAGCCACTAACATTATGACTCTGGTAAACTGCCTGTGTTGCGGTTAAAATATCTGCATTTGAAATCAACCAAACACGGATTAAGGGATTAGTGATATTAAATATTATATAATATACAGAAGAACAAGACAAACTACACAGTACAGACATTAACCATCGTAGTGCTAACATAATCCAAATTTCAAATGTTAAGTAACCTGTAACAAACTAGCATGTTGTCCAATTATATTATACTACTAAATCTTACTAGAGGAGTTCATCTACACGTGCAACTATAAATTGATACTTTTTTTTCAGTAGATCAAAAAGGAAAAGAAAAAAAGTCAAGCCACTCTAGATTGATACGTACAAATGTAAAATATACACACACACACACACACACACACACACATATATATATAATCTTCTCCTGCAAACAATCCAATAACAAAATAATTATACAAGCACCTTCTGTTAAGGGATCCCTTAAATAAATCCCTTGTGAGGCCCACTCCACATTATATTTTGATGATTGAAGGATCATCCTTGCAAAAACTTAGGTAAATTGGAAACCATTTGACCGTTTGATTAAATGATCATCGTTTCAAGTGTTTATCAAAAACATTTTGTTCGTCTATGTATTTGATCAAAATTAAATATTTTAATGGTTTCCGATTTGTCTAGTTTTTCGCCTAGATGTTCTTTGAATAGAGACCTAAAAAATAGATGGGTTGGATCTTTGAAATACAATATGGAGTGGGCTCCTTGAGGGATCCCTTAAATAAAATTATCTGAGGGGTCCCTTAACAGAAAGGTGCCTGTATAATTATATCTGTATATATTTTTGGTTAATATGACAACTTTCATAGTATGCTTCATCGACACACACATGCCCACACTCATACAAGGTTCTTCTTGTTGACAGTAGAATGATGCTATTCTCTGCATATGTAGAGATCACTATATTTCTTGATTCAGAGCTAAGCAGATTTCAAGCTGAAGAATGCATCCTCAATCAACTAGAAGATTTTAAATATTCAGTGCTAGACTTCAACATGCATGAAAGCCCTCACTTCAAAAAGAGCATGAAAGGTTGAGAAAAATGCACAGTAGTAAAAGTCATGCCATAACCAAATAACTGCTGCTCTCTAAACATGTGCACAGACATACAAAGAATGCTGCTACTCACGTTTCAGAGCAATGATTGCCTGAAGCCGGACATCTTCATGGAAATACCCTGAGTGTCTTACTAGAATCTTTAATGACTCCTCCAAATAGCTTAAAGGTAGTCAAAGAACCCAGAATATATTTTATGCATTAGCATTGTATTTTTATAAAAGAAAATTAATCAAATAGTAAAATAAATTAGATGTTAAAAGGATACGGTCCATATGAAGTCTTTGAATGCAGTGCATATAAGCCAAGAGCTTGAGTTGCAGCTGCCTTTTCATCCAAAACTCCTGTTCTTATACTGATATTTCGTACTCTTGACTCATCATGAGCTTCATCATCAGATGAAACCCCACCATACCCATTGATATTTTCGTCATCAGACTCGTCGATGTCCACTGCAGAGCCATCATCAAGATTGCAGGAAGAATATGCCAGGGGTACAGTATGGGGAAGATACTGTTTGCCAAAAAAACAATTACATGAATATGGACAGCAAGTATATAATTGCACTAAGCTTAACCCAACCAAAGCCTTCCAAACCTGTATAAAACCATCATCCAAAATTTCTGCCACATTGCTTAAGAATCCATGAGTATATTCCCGAAGCTCACTGAACTCCAATCCAAAACCCTGTGAAAATACTAGACATATATGAATTACAACATAGAGACAAAATGATCATAGTCAAAGGGGAGAGAAAATGTAATTACAGAAATTGCAGCTTCTATATAAGGGGGTAAGATTGGTTCCATCCTAGTTCTCCCCACGGACATTGCAACTATTCCAACTAACTCGGGTGTTTTAATTTAAATTTGTGGCCTTTAAGTTCGAGACGGCTAATTAGAACTCGAATTTCCAAATGCGTAGGCAAAAACGGTGTTCAATTTGGAAACTTTGATAGGAAGTGTGGAGATTTTTCTAGAAAAGGGCATTTGGGTAATTTTAAAACCCAAACACCACAATTAAAATCAGCCCATTTCTCTCTATATCCTCATTTTCTTCCTTCTCCCGCACCCTCCCCTGCGCGCATCACCCAGCCGCCACCACCCACCATCACCAGCCACCCCTTGCTAACCTCTGGCTCCGACGAACACCCCCCAGCGCTGACCACCTCCCCCGAGCCCACTCTCTCTCTCTCCCTGTGTTTTCTCTCTCTTCCCTTTCTCTGTGCGCAACCAACCCCTGCACACCAGTCATCACTTCAGCTCACGCCGCCAGCCATTCCGGCCACCTGAGACCTCCGGCAACCTCCCCTTTGGCCGACTAGCTCAGCCCAGCCCTCCTCTTGCGCCGAGCAGCTCCCCTGGGTCGTGGAAATAACCTAAGAACCACCTCAAACCGCCGGCTTCATCCTCCAATTTTCGGCCAAATTTCACCACCAATTTTCGAGGGTTTAAGTGGGTTTTTCTCATTGAGGTATGGGCTGCCAATTTCCCAGTGATTTGGGTGTTTATTTTGAGTAATTGTAGAGAATTGAAATTGGGGATTTAGAACCCATTTCAGATTTCTCTTGTGAATTTCGAAATTTGGACGATGTTAATGTAATTGTGGACAATTTTCACTCCTTAGAACCTTCAATTGAAGTTTAGAATTGAAAAGTTTGAGGAGTTCAGAGGAATTTGTGCAATATAGTTTGGTGCCGCCACTTTGACCAGCGACAGCGGGGCAATGAAGCACCGATACGGATATGGATACGGCGATACGATACGACACGACACGGCGATACAACAAATTTTTAAAAACTAAGATACGATACGTTATGGATACGGCAAATAAAAATATATATTAATATATAATAATAATAATATGAATAATTTAAAACATACTTTAAATAACATAAAAATTTAAATTCATTTCACTCAAACTTTAAAGAATTAAAAAGATCATCCAAATTTAAAATATCCAAACTCTAGAAAATTAAAAAACATAAGTCTCAATCAACTTCAATATTCATAAATATTCATAATGTCTTCCCCGGTAAATAAAGTAGCCTCCAATGATGGTTCATATATATATCATTATACTATTAACTAATATTACATATTACACTGAATTGAAAAGAGTCAACTAGTCAAGAAAGTAAGAAACAAATATACAAGCTGAAAAAGTGACAAGCTATTAATAATATAATTTATATTATATTATAATACAATCAAATAATGAAATAATCAATATTATTATATATCAACAAACAACCAGTATACACTACACGACTTTCCTTAATCTAAATTCTAGTTCTCAACTAGTATATTACCAGTATACCACGCACAAAGTTCAGTAGTTCACAAAGAGTCAAAGGCACAAACAAACACCAGTACGCACTTACCCAGTAGATGAAGTGGCTGAAGAACTGAAGAACGGGGTGTGGCGCAGGTCGATCGTCGCTCGTCGGCGGTGCGGTGCAGGTTGATCGTTTGGAGTGGGTTTCTGCGCATCCGATTTGGGTTTCCAATTTGGGTTTCTTGACTCTCTCCAATTTGGGTTTGCGAGAATAAGTGAATAACTGAAGAAGTGGCTGAAGAAGATGAAGTGGCACTGTGGCAGACACGCAGAGTCCTCGATCGTTTTCATCCAAATTAAATTCTCTTCGTTTTCTTCAATTGGCTGTTAAACGTATCCAAAAAATCGGATACCCGTGTCGAGATCAAAGGATACACGTATCCAATGATTCAAATACATATCTGTTGAGTTGGATACGTATCCAAGACGTATTGGTCCGTATATGATGCGTATCCGTATCCGATACGGGATATGGGACCAAAATGGAGTATCCATGCTTCAGATCAGCGGGGGTTCTGACCACCCGGCTGTCACGTAAATTATCTAGCGCTAATTGGAGTACTAAAACTGAGTTAGTTGATTATTTTGAATAGGTGGGTGCGACTTGAGCGACGAAGTTTCAATTTGGTTCGTGATCAGACAATTTGCGGGTATCGTCTTTAACTCTCGGACAACCCCAAGTAAGGTAGGCCACTTGCAGGATTTCTTTTGAATTTGTGGTTAAATTTGAGGACGTGGGTGTCGTAGTTGGAGCCGGGACGAATTTGGAATAGGGTGAGAGTGTATAGTTTAGAGATAAACGATTTCTAACTAGTAGGAAGAACATGAGTCGGGAAGAACATTTAGGCTATCACACACGCACTATAAATTTACGTAAATTGAGACTAAATTCATATTTTTATCGTTTATGGTATAAGCGAGACGACCGGGGTTCGCGACGATCCGGCGAAGAATCGAAGTTAGATTTTCTCACTGTGAGTGGACTAACTTTTAATTTTTCTGAAATGTTTTATATGTTGATGATTAAATTCTATTACTTGGCTATATTGAGTTTGAATTTAGGCTAAAGAATTTTTGAGTTAAAATTTGGTTTTTAAATTCTTCTTTCTTAAGTTTAAATTGATATTTATGGTTTTTTTATTCAAGTTTCATGGATTTATGAATTTAGATATTGTGAGTTGAACAAATGCATATTTGATGAGTTTGGTTTTGTTAAAGAAAGTTTAGAAGGATACGAAAGGATTTGAGTTTTATTTTTATATATTTATGATTTGGTTGTAGAAAGTGGTTTCAAAATCACCCTTTTCAGTACCCTTTTGGTTATCAAGGTTGGATAGGTCTTTGGGACCTATTACGGCACACACATAGGCTTTGAGCCGTGTGTCGTGATGCTTGACCCTTTGGGGGTGGCTCTGCGTGCACGTAAGACAGAAATTTCTAGCTCTACATACGTATGACAGATTCTCAGCTCTGCGCCTGTATGACAAGTTCTCCGGGTAACTGATTTGGTGTGTTTTATTATAAATGTATTATACAGTTTTATTTCGATCATTTATTTTAAATTTATAAGCTACTCAGAATTTTAATGTTTGAATTTTATTTGATAAAGAGTTTGTGCTTCGGTTTGGTTTATTGAATTATGATAGCAACGTTGAACGTGTTTTGAAAGCGTTTTAAAACTGGGGGATTTCAAAGAACGACGTGAGGTCTTAGAGTTAAACGTGTTTTATAAAGGGTTTTTCTGAAAAGGTATTTAATCTTTGATTTCATTTTCATTTAACTGTCCACTTACTGAGTCTATCTCACAGTTTTTCTTGTTTGTCTTAAATTGTTTCCCCCCAGGTAGTAGTTTCAGTGGAGGTCGAGCCAATCACGTCGAGGCATTTTACGTCCATTTCCCTACTCGGACCCTGTAGGCGCCATTTTATTTTTTGTAAAAATTCCTTGTAATAGAATAGTGGCTTTGATAATCACTCTAAAGTTTAAGTTGGTTTTCTTTGAAATTGTTGGATCTGAGACCCTTTTTGGTTGTGGTAGTGGTGGTTGTTGTTTTAGAAGTGCTTTTACAGGTTTTGAAATTTTTGGGTTAGTCCATTTTCAGGAGAGGTTTTGCCGAATTTTCAGTAGGATTTTCCTTCATTTTAGATCCCACAAGACCTCTCCAGGTTTAAGGGTGAAATTCGGGGGCGGTTTTGTCAAGCCAGCCAGCCCCTACCCCAGCCCCAACCCTGTCGCACCCTCTTCCCCCAGCCAGCCCCTCTCCTTTTAAGTTGGTTTTCTTTGAAATTGTTGGGTCTCAGATCATTTTTGGTTGTGGTAGTAGTGGTTGCTGTTTTAGAAATGCTTTTACAGGTTTTGAAATTTTTAGGTTAGTCCATTTTTAGTAGAGGTTCTGCCGAATTTTCAGTAGAATTTTCCTTGATTTTGGATCCCACAGGACCTCTCCGGGTTTCAAGGTGGAATCCGGGGGCGGTTCTGTCAAGCCAACTAGCCCCTACTGTAACGACCCGACCCAAATTTTCACTAGAAATTTAAATTTTTATTTAACTATGGTTTTTAAGAGGTTTCTTTTAAGGACGCTAAATTGTATTTTAAAGATTTGAGATTTATTTGGAAAATAAAAAGGGTTTGGATTTAAATTTTTTATTTATTTTTGTTTTAATTTGGGGCTTGACCCAAAGTTGACTTTTAAAATAAATGAGCTTTCGATTTTGACTTTGGGTCCGTTAGATAGGTTTCAAGTCCACGAGTTCATAGACACGTAGCACGCATCATTTCGAGCTACGGTTTGAGAGATATGGGCGTTTGAAGCGAGGGGCAATTTCGTAAAATGGACAAATTGGGTTTAAAAATCAAATTTTTTTTAGAAGTTTATCTCTCTCTCTAGAACATTCTTTCTCCTCTTTTTACTTCTCTTTCCCCAACTCTCTCTCTGCCTTCTCTTCCCTCTCTCTGCGCACGGCCAGCTCCGGTGAGAACTCACCTTCGCCGGCCAACCCATGACGGCCGAAGGCCACTGATGTGACCCCTAGCCGCCGGCCATCCTCCCTCGCGTCTCCCTTGCACCGGCGAGCTCTTCCACGCGCAGGAACAGTCGAGAAAAAACACAACTCACCGCTGGCGATCTCATTTATTCGGCGACGACGGGACACCGGACTTACTGGGTCCTTTTCCTCTCACCACAGCGAGTTCAACCATGGGCTCTGTTCATCCAGACGATGCTCCACGACGGAACAATGAGCTCGGGAAGCCAAGTCAGCCGCCGGCTTCTGCCGCCGTTTTTGGCCATTTCCGGCGAAATTTGGCCGTCGGTCAAGTTGTCAAAAATGATCCTCGAGGTATGGGCCTTCCTTCCCCCTTGTTATTGCGTGTCAATTTTGAGAATCTAAAGATTTGAAATTTTTGGGAGTTGTACTCATTTCGGGTTCACCTTGAATTGAGCATATTTAAATAATTTCTGAATTTTTTTTCGTCCAATTGAAGTGCCTAGGTTGATTGGGGTTGATTTGTAGATGGAAAACAAATTTTTTAGGATCTATCGACGCTGCCACCACTGCCTCCGCCACTTGTGGCGGCGGGTCAGCGGTCGTTTGTCTCTTTTTGCCCACATTGAACTTCTAGGAGATCCTCGAAGGTTGTTTGGTGAGTTCTGTGAAATTTCTGTATTGTTTAAGGCTAGGCAACCCCCATGTGTGGTGGCGGCCGCCTGTTTTGGACGATTAAATGACCAGTTGTGAATTCTATATATATTTAAGTTGGTTGTCTGGTCTTAACAGGTACACGGGCTCGGGAAATCTCATTCCCGATGCCGTTATGCTGCCGGATTTGAGTTGAGAATTTTTATTTAAACCTTCTTCAATGATTTCCTGTTTGAGACTAATGACTTTAGAAATTGAGACGTTGTGATTTGAGGAAAGACACATGTTTGATGAGTTGGATTGTTAAAGAGAATTTTGAAAGGAGTATTTAAAACCTGCTGTGTAAATGCACGTGTTGACCGGACGAGCCTGCTCGTACGGAGTGACCCATCCGTACGAGATTGTGGCCAGGATGTGAGCCTGCTCGTACGGAGCGACCCATCCGTATGAGATTGTGGCCAGGATGTGAGCTTGCTCGTGCGGAGCGACCCCTCCGTACGATATTGTGGCCAGGATACGAGCCTGCCCGTGCGCGGGATTGTGGCCAGGACATTGTCTACAGTACGGGTACAAGTATGATGTGAGTTTTAAGTATAAGAGTTTGAGATGATTTTCAAAAATGGATTGCGATATGGTTTTAAAACTGGGAAATTGCAAAGAACGATTGTGAGGTTTTTAGAGATGTTTATTTTAAGACTTCTAAAGGGATAAATTAATTTTAGATTTTGTTTTCTTAAACTGTCCACTCACTGAGTTATCTCACAGTTTTTCTTGTTTTGTCTTCAATTGTCCCCCAAGTAGTATCTTTGGTGGAGGTCGAGCTAATAGCGTCGAGGCAGTTACATCCATCTCCCTAGTCGGACCCTGTAGGCGCCATTTAATTTTTTGTAGAAATTCCTTGTAATATAATAGAAGCTCTGATAACTACTTTACAATTTTAAGTTGGACTTCTGTGAAATTGTTGGGTCTGAGACCCTAATCTGGTTGTGGTAGAGGTGGTTGCTGTTTAGAAGTGTTTTTTAACAGGTTTTGAAATTTCTGGTTTAGTCCATTTTCAGGAGAGGTTTTGCCGAATTTTCGGTAGGATTTTCCTTGATTTCGAATTCCCGCAGGACCTCTCTGGGTTTCAGGGTGGAATCTGGGGGCGGTCCTGTCACCTATCCCAGCCCCTCCCTGCCCGACCCACCCTATCCCCCTACCCCAGTCCCGTCGCACCCCCTCTTCCCAGCCCCAACCCTGTCTCACCCCCTCCCCCCCAGCCCCAACCATGTCTCACCCCCTTCCCCCAGCCAGCCCCTCTCCTTGCCCGACCACCCTCTCCCTCCCACCCCAGCCCCTACACAACCTTCCCCCCACCCCTCCTTGCCCCTACCCATCCTCCTACCTCTCCCTGCCCAACCCACCCTCTCCCCCAACCCAGCCCCCACCCATCCTCCCACCTCTCCCTGCCTGACCCACCCTCTCCCCCCCACCCAGCCCCTCCCGAAGCCCTCATACAGCCCCTTGCAGACCCACCCCAACCCCAACCCTGACCCAGCCCCCTCACCCCCCTTACCCAACCCCGACCCTCCCTACCCATCCCCCAAAATTTTTATAATTTTAAAAAGTTTTAATTTCTTAAGAATTTTTTTTTATTCAAAAGTTTTTAAAAATATTATTATCTTTTAAATGTGAGAAAAAAGACGAAAATATCTCTGCCATGTCAACAGATAACGGTTCATTTGACAGAAAAACTAACGGAGATACTATTTTGACACAAAATGAAAGTTAAGGTACTTTTTTGTTAGGTTTTCAAAGTTGGGGTACTAAGTTGAAAATCAGTGTATAGTTAAGGTACTAAATTGTAATTTGTTCTTTTAAAAATATTATTATCTTTTAAATGTGGAGAAAAAGATGAAAATACCTCTGCCACTTTAGCAGATAACGGTTTATTTGACAGAAAAATTAACGGAGATACTATTTTGGCACAAAATGAAAGTTTGGGTACTTTTTGTCAAGTTTTCAAAGTTGGGGTACTAAGTTGAAAATCAGTGTATAGTTGAGGTACTTACGGATAATTTGCTCTTATTTTTATATGAGGTCAAATTATCAAATTGAAGTTTTATTAATTTCCAAAAAATTCAGAATTCCCAAACTAATCTCTGAATTTTTTAGAAAATACTAAACGCGCGTCAATTTGATAATTTGATTCCATATAAAAATAGTAATAGTCAAGACTTGTTCGTAGGAAGTTTCAAGGAATTTTTTTTGTATCGAAAGCTATTTTTGGCAAATTTTCATAGTGTGTCTAGGGACCAAATTGATGTTTGGTGGCAAAAATGAGGGATAACATTGAATGAAATTACACTTTAGGGACCAAATTGATGTTTTGGTGAAAATTGAGGGACTATTTGTGATAAAAAGCCAATAATCTAATGTAGGTAGAGTCTCCAATGCATATATTTGAATTCAATATATCTAAAATATTTCTATTTAATTACTCACAATATATATCTAATATATTCAATATATACATAATGGAGAGCTAGCTTATTTTGTTTTTTGGTATAAGAGGGGCCGAAGCCCAAAAGAAAAACCTAAACAACTACAACTCTAGTACCAAGAGCATCAGCAGAAAGTAAAGAGCAGACCTCAGGAGGGGGGAAATCAAACCAATGAACACTCAAATCCCTCCCCACACTTAAGGAGGCTAAACGATCAGCACACAAATTTTGCTCACGATACACATGCCTCATCAAGCAATTAGCAAACCCACCAAAAAGCAACCTGCAGCTATTAGCAAGACTAAACAGAGGGTGAGCAAAATAGAGTTAATTACACTTACACCCCCTGAGGTTTATCGTCTTTTCACATACACTTTCTGGGGTTTCAAAAATTACACATACTGTCACGCCCCAAAACCCGGGTACATAACAGATGCTCCCATCTTGAGAATACTTGAAACTACAACAACCAATCCCCCAGTGTTATAATTCCAAGTTTTCACAAAATAGGTTAAGCCTTTTGGTTAAGTAAAATGAGTTGGATCAGAGTGCTTGAGTTTGCAGCGGAAAATTAATTCAAAAATAATTAATTCATAATTAAACCAACCCTCGGAGTTACTATTATTTAGAGTAACTTCAAAGAAACTATTTATATAGACTCGATAATTCAAAAGTAGACAACCCAAGGACTCAGTGTATATACAGGATATGACCAAGGGTATATAAAGATAGTAAAAAGTCACCAAAGACCTGCCCAAGAAAATATACTGACTAAATAGGAAAACAGGAGTTGACAAGCTCGAGACCGCACCAACACCCCCTTAATCGAGGCCGTCAAAGTCCACATGCGCAGCACCTAAGAAGGAGAAAAACAACAATGTAGAGGTGAGCATCACATACGTTCATTGCTCCTCTTTAGGGAACTCCCTACTAGGTTTGAAAAATAGTTTGAGATAATTTAAAATTAAATGCACAACACAAACGAGTTATCAAGCTTTGTAAAACTAGTAGCATGCTCATACAGTTTTCAAAATACAGTTTTCCAGGCCCAAGTTCAGAATCATACCTGTTGACCAGCCGTTAGGGCTAACTACCCTCTCACAAAAACATAACAAAGTCCTGCAGTCATTTGATCGGGACAGGGTAGCGAAAGTGGCCATTTCATGGTTATACCGCCTAGACTGGCCTCCCAAGAAGGATAATCGACCAGTCCGTCCGTACAACCCCTCATGAGGTTTTGGGGATCGAAACCCAGGGTCTACCGTAAGGGACCTTTCACTCTCAAGTCAAACACAATAACAATCTCACGAGAATATGCATAACAATCATCATTCCCATCATCATAAAACCAAGCAGATATGCTAATCAAAAACATGCATCTTTATCACACAGTATTTATTATATAGTACATGCAGGAAATCCACTAATCAGAGTGTGTTGTCCCCCTACTTAGCGTCCAAAGCTTTTGCCTGTTCTCAAGTACAAATCACAATTTGCCACGTCGCAACGATCTCTTTTAGGTAACTGGAGTTCCTAGTTTGACAACAATTGGTATTAAAAATGGTCTTCACGTAAATCGATGACCTTGTCTGTTACGACCAGGTATAATTCAGAGGTTTGGCACTAGCGTAACTGCTAGGCTTCTCTAAATTCTTAATCCGACATGACCTTGCACCCCGAGGCAAACAGTCATGTCAGACCGTGTGGTTTCTATATCTATTTTAATTTATTGTCGAGGAGATTGATCAGATATGAACCTATAACGTGACCAGGTCAGTGCATGGGGAAACTGAGGGAGCTCTGGCTCAGTACCCAACGCCTGTATGTTCATGGACTGACCTTAGTCATCACGTTATTTGGTTACCACTGATATGACCTCAATATTTATTAAGTTCATTTGATAACAACAGTTTAAACGGCGTTTCTTCTATAACCACAACTTAAATAACAGCAGATTAAATAAGCTAGGTTAAGGGTATACCTGTTGAAGACTTCCCACGGGCAGAGTCTCGGTACTACTAGACTTGCTAAGTAACAAGATTAAAAAAGCCTAATTAACAAGAGATTAATTTTACAAAATTTTAGCAGAAGTTCGACAGGGATCAAGAAATTACCTATGGAGCTCAGAAATGATTTTTTTAAAACTTCACCAAAACATAGCCTTCACACTACTAGAATTGAAGAGCTCATCGCCACGATCGCGTAGGCGAAATTGGATCGTCGATCGGAGCTCTAGAACTCAAGATAAACTCAAAACAAGATTGAAGAAGAGAGAGAAAGAAGGAGAGAGGAGAGAAAAGCTCTCTCTTGGGAAGCGTGCGATTGAATTGTGAGGGATCAGCTGGGGGGTTAAGCCACTATTTATAGGAAAAGAGAGTGAGTCAACTCGGTTGACTCATCCGAATTGACCGGGTTGACTCAAGTCAACCGTCACAACTTGGACCAATGAGAAAGTGACACGTGGCGTGTGCACTGACACTTGGCTGCACATGCAGCCATCAGATCTTGTTGCCATGCAGCGATGGACGCTCCAGATTGTGCCATGTGGCGCGATCTGGTGATTTCCTATTTTATTTTCTTTTTCCTATATTCCCCAACTTCAAAAATTAATTAAAAATAGTTCGGGACTCAGAAAAATATCCTGAGAAATACTACGGACTCGTATCGACTAGTACTAATTAACTATGAGGTCAAATTACCAATTTGCCCTTAGAAAAATTTCAGAAATTGCAAGTTCCACAAACTAAGATAAAATGCTTTAAAGAAAAAGAAAATTTGGGAAATTCATAAAATAATCTCCCAAACTCGGAATAATACGAGACTTGCTCCGTTGGGTTCGTGAGTAAAAGTACCACCTTTTAAAGGTCTAACTTGGGTCAAAACCCTAGTCAAAGTTGGTGAAACAATTAAAGCTCAAGATGAAAAAATTAGATTTTCTAACAAATAAATTCTATAAAAAAATTTAAGAAAATAAGGAAAAATCCCAAAATAAATTTGGAAATTTCCAAGTTTCACACATACATCCCATGAGGTTTTAAAACTATTGCATATAACCCCTTACAAGAGAAAAAAAAAAATTAACAAAAAAAAAATTTTTTTATTGAGGTTGGACCTTACACCTTGAGTAATCTTATTAGACCATTTAACTCCTTAGCATGCTTTTTTACATAATCTCTCATCATTTTTCATCTTACTATAGGAGATTATATGCAACAGTTTTGAAAGCTGAAGATAGCTTTCAGAAGCCTGATGCTTAAACTAAAATTGCACGATGAACTCATCAGATGAACTACTACAGGAAAGAAGAAAAATTCTACCGAAGACCCTAGAGACCGTTACAAGATAGCTCGACCGGGAAGTAGCATATCTTTCAAGAAAAAAATTCGGATGTATGTGTAATTGTTGAAACTCCAGGAAGTGTATATGAAAAGACGATAAAGCTCTGGAGAGCTTATTACTCACCAAAATCATGATTGACATAGATTAATTAATATTCTTATATATATATATATATATATGCGCATACATCAAATTAGATAACAGAGCTTCAATACTCAATCAATATCTAGAGCTCAATACATTAAAGATATATGTATGTTTTAATTGTATAATTATGAAGCAACTGACAGAACTTGCACACATTGCAAAAACATGATTATCGAAACTAAAATTGATTGGAAATCGAAGTCAAAGGCAGTATGTAGGTATTGTAAATTCCACCAAAATTTTCTAAGGCCTAAATCAAGATAATACACTGTTTGGCAGTTAAGAAAATGATCAAGACAAAATCATAATCTTAAATCTAGAATTTCACTTATTTCTTTATCTAATTCAACATAAATTGTTATTATTCTACCTCAAGTGCAAGGTTGTCAAGTTTTAGTATGGAAGTGGAAGTAGGGGTTATCGTACCCAAGAGATTTGATTGAGATTTCAACCACAAGTTAGATTGATTTTAGGGTTATAAAACTAACAAACAACCTACTATGTACTATGTAAAGTCAAGACTAAACATAATGGTATGTGCAAATGTGTAGTGTTGAGTTGTTTGGTTGATAGATGATACGTAATACTAGAATTTGAAACTAACAAATGGAAATGCAAGCAAATTCAAGTACAAATTAAATTGAATGATAATGAAGGATTTGGGGTTATTATGGGTTCACACTAACCCTCTCATGTAACAAACAATGCAATTAGTGATTATGTCAAATTAGATAGATTAGATTCCCTCCTAACCCCCGACCAAGGTAAATTAGGGCACATTCTCTTTCATGTTATCAACTATCCCAACCAAGATGATAGGTAACTACCTAAGATTAATGCCATAGAAAGCCCTAGGTGCATAAAGTTCTAAGGATGATGAATCCAAGCAATTAAAACAATCCAATCAAGGTGCTTTTAAATTACCATGCTCTTATGCAACAAGCTTTAGAAACTAATTGTTAGCAATCTCCAATTTCTACATGACAACATTTCTCATATGCACAAGTGGTAAATTCACACATACAAGTCATGATTTTTAAACTAGCATAAGAGCATATATATTCAAAAGGGCATTTATATCACAAATCACAAAGTCATTACATGGTTGGTTAGAGTTACATCCTGTTGATGCCCAAAAATGGTAGAGCAGTCAACGTCGAGTCGAACCACGTAGGCCCGTTGACCCACCACTGAGCGGATGACACGTCGAAGTGGGGCAGGAACGGGTAGCTAGGTCCGACTGGTGAGTAATGAGAGAGTATGATATCCAGAGCACCCTGCACAGGTACACAAAAGTGAGCGGGAAGGGCACCGGTGTGGTGCCGGCCAAAGCTCCTCCGACGCTCAAGTCAGTGTTCAGAGAGATCTGAGAGTAGAGTGAGTGAATAGTATAATAGTGATTTCAGTTGTCCTTTTGTGACAAGAAGGTACCTCTTTTATAGTACCTTTGGAAGAGTGTCAACCAATCCGGTGACGACACGTGTCCTTTGTGGTGACTTGCACTGTAGGAGCGCCACGTGGCACCGGTCTCGAGGATCCGAGTTAGTTGACACGGGCCGGGGGCCCGGGAGGCTTGAGCTTGGGAGGCCGGAGCCTAAGAGGCCGGGGCCCAGGGGGCCGGAGCCCATGAGGCCGGAGCCTAGTGGATCATGGGCTAGGAGCCCAGGAAGGGCTTAGTCTTTTGGGTCTAGGCCCAAACAGCATGGTGTTGGGCCTTGTGTGACTTGTCGTTATGCCGAGATGATTAGTCATACGAACAGAAGTCCCCCAAGTTTCCGAGCAAAAGATACTTCTTGGTTGGGAACTTTGTACACAAAAGAGTCCGAGCAGAACGACAAGTAACCACACACTTGTTCCTGCTTAAGCTACTGTTTAGAAGTCCCCCAAGTTCCTTAGCAAGAAAAGCTGTACTGCAGGAAAGCTTGGGGGTTCAGATGACACTTTATTTCTTTTTTCTTCTTCTTCTTTTTTTTTTTTTTTTTTTTTTTTTTGAATTTCTGATCACCCTGTATTCCGAGCAGTAGACACTTTATGTAATCCCAGTAAACCTCGTCCGACTGTAATGGTGGGATGTTGCCGTCTGTAAAGAGGATGGTAGAATTACAGTGTATAGCTCAGATATAAAAGACCCACCCCCAAATCTCACATTGGGTACTGTAGATTTATTTGGGAGAGAGAGAGAGTTGATATTAAAAACCAATCAAAGAGCAGCTGGGTTTTCGAAATAGGAAAAAAGGAAGAGCTGCTCGGGTAGGATTTGTGAGGGGAGGGCTCGGGCCGGAAAAAGTAGGGGGTGGCTGGGGCCTGCTCGGGTCGTGAAGGAGGAGGGCTCGGGTCGGAAGGAAGAGGCGAGCTCGGGTCGGGTTCTGCGCGGGCGGAAGAGAAGAGGCAGCTCGGGCAGCTCGGGCGAGTGTGGGACTCGGGTGGGCTGGAGCGTTGCTCGGGTCGGAAGTGGCTGAGGCGCTCGTTGCTCGGGTCGGAGGGAAGAGCTCGGGCCGGAAGGAGGTGGGCGGGCCGGATCTCACTCGGGGCGGAGGCTCGCATCAGAGGTGCTGGGATTGTCGCCGTTGCAGGGGGCGGCTGAGTGGCTGATCGCGGCTGCTCGGAGTGCTGCAAGGCGCGGGTTGGGTGGAAGCCGCGGGCTGGGCTCGGGTCTGCAGTGGAGCGGGCGAGCGGAAGAAGAGCAGGGGGCTCGGGTCGGAGTTGCGGTGGGCTCGGGCCGGAGAGTTTGTGTGCGGAGGCTGCGGGTTCGTCTGGGCTGCATCCGAGCTTGGAAGAAGAGCACCACTGCTGCGCGTGGGTCAGAAGCACCGACGTGGAAGAAGAGGGAGCTGCTGCTGCTCAGCGGGGGGGGGGTGCTGCTGCTCAGCGCGGGTCGGAGCTGTGGTCTGCGCTGCTCGTCGAGCTCGGATCGGAGAGAGAGGGTCGGCTCGGGCTGTTGCTTGCAGCAGTGGGCTGCTCGTGTTGGGTCAATTGCCACACTTTGAGGTAATTCAAATAAGAATTTTTCTACCCACTTGATATATTGATTTTGCCTGTGAAAATTGAGAAAATTGAGATTTGTGAGAAATATTGGTTGTCCAGCCTGAGGCGGACCTTGGAATTCTGTTTGTCAATTTTGTGGATAATGTGAGTAGGGGCAGGTGGAGGTGCAAGTGGGTCGGAGCCTTGCCGAGCACTGGGTAGGCCACACGCCTTCATTCTTGGACTTTGTAATTTATTGGGTGTTGTTGTGTTTTTGGCCAGGTACATAGGAAATAAGATGAGTGGGTCGGAACCCGTCTGAGCTGTTGAAGCCGCGGAAGACTGGTAAGGCATGGGTTGTCATGGCTCTTCCCCTTGAATTGATTTTTTGAATATTTGCTTTGATAAATGGTTGGTGGCTGAGCATGTGAAAAGTGATAGGGTGAATGTTGTAAATTTGGGGGTGGAAGAGCACATATGAGGGGTGGGAAACCAGTAGCGATCTTGATATGTCCATGGTGTTGTCTTGGTATTCCGAGTACTTCCCATCTTGATTTTTGTTGTTTTTTTTTTTGGATGGGCAGGTGTGGTGGGGTCGGACATTCCATGGTTTCCTCAGACGATTCGTCAAGGGAGGGCAATTCCATGGATGATGGAGGGTCCGATCAGGCGTCTACAAGTGATGGGACACCGACGAGGCCAAGTGTGCCCCGACCCCGGATGGGGTGTGGAAACATGGGGGTGGGCAAGTGGTCGGGCAGAACAATGCATTGCAGGCCGAGCTACTGCAGGCCAGGAAGGAGGCGGACCAGGCTAGGCAAGAGTTGGAGCAGTGCGGGCAGGAGCTGAGCCAAGCCAAGCAGGAGTCGGACAACGAGTAGAACATCGGCTATGCAATGAGCTTTGACGATTGCAAATTAGAGTTCGAGGAGATGTGCCCTGATTTTGACTGGGACCGTTTGAGTGGTCTGCTACTGGCAGTAATGATGGGCATGCCCACGTCCCGGATGGAGGTACCCTTGAGGTAAAGCCCGAGGATGGAGCATCCACAGGTGGAGAGCATGACATGGGAGATAATCCCAAATAAATGTTTGAAGCAAACATAGCCCGGGGGCAGGGGTGGGCGGACCATCGCCCTATTTTTTATTTGAGTTATATGGTCGGGTCGGATGTCGCCCGTACCAAATTGCAAACTCTTTTGAGTATTAAGTTTGTACTTGAGTATGTGGATGATGTTGAGGGTGTCCGACCTGTTATTGGGTAGGATGCCCTTCCTTGTAATACATGGTATTGTGGAATTTTTCTTGAATGCATGGTACTTAGTTTCCCTTGAATGCATGTATGACTGATTTTCCCTTGAATGCATGGTACTTGATATGGGTAGGGTCGGATGTCCGATGGCCCGGGTGCCCGTACACACAATTAACGATTTGAATGAAAAGATGTCCGTGGTAGGACTTTCATTGATTAAAGCGATAAGGTAGTGCGCGGGGCGGAAGCTCGGACGGAGCTGGTGTCGGCGGCGCGGAAGCCTGGGTGGGTGTACGGGGCGGAAGCCTGAGTGGGTGCGCAGCGCGGAAGCCTGGGCTCGGGCCGGGGCTGGCGGTGCACGGGGTGAAAGCTCGGAGGGAGCTGGTGTCAGCAGCGCGGAAGCCTGGGTGGGTGCGCGGCGCGGAAGCCTGGGTGGTGAGCAGGGCGGAAGCTTGGGCTCGAGCCGGGGCTGGCGATGCGCGGGGCGGAAGCTCGGAGGGAGCTGTTGTCGGTGGCACGGAAGCCTGGGTGGGCGCGGCGCGAAAGCCTGAGTGGGTGCACGGCGCGAAAGCTCGGAGGGAGCTGGTGTCGGCGACGCGGAAGCCTGGGTGGGCGCGCGGCGCGGAAGCTTGGGTAGTGCGCGGGGCGGAAGCTCGGAAGCTAGGAAGCTCGGAGCGCGGGGCGGAAGCTCGAAGGGAGCTTGGAAGCTCGGAAGCTCGGAAGCTCGGAAGCTAGGAAGCTCGGAAGCTCGGGAGCTCGGAAGCTCGGAAGCTCGGAAGCTAGGAAGCTCGGAAGCTCGGAAGCTCAGAAGCTCGGAAGCTCGGGAGCTCGGAAGCTCGGGAGCTCGGAAGCTCGGAAGCTCGGAAGCTAAGAAGCTCGGAAGCTCGGATGCTCGGAAGCTAGGAAGCTCGGAAGCTCGGGAGCTCGGAAGCTCGGAAGCTCGGGGCGGAAGCTCGAAGGGAGCTTGGAAGCTCGGAAGCTCGGAAGCTCGGAAGCTAGGAAGCTCGGAAGCTCGGGAGCTCGGAAGCTCGGAAGCTCGGAAGCTAGGAAGCTCGGAAGCTCAGAAGCTCGGAAGCTCGGGAGCTCGGAAGCTCGGGAGCTCGGAAGCTCGGGAGCTCGGAAGCTCGGAAGCTCGGAAGCTAAGAAGCTCGGAAGCTCGGATGCTCGGAAGCTAGGAAGCTCGGAAGCTCGGGAGCTCGGAAGCTCGGAGGCTCGGAAGCTAGGAAGCTCGGAAGCTCGGAAGCTATGAAGCTCGGAAGCTCGGAAGCTCGGAAGCTCGGAAGCTCGGAAGCTAGGAAGCTCGGAAGCTCGGAAGCTCGGAAGCTAGGAAGCTCGGAAGCTCGGGAGCTCGGAAGCTAGGAAGCTCGGAAGCTAGGAAGCTCGGAAGCTCGGAAGCTCGGAAGCTTGGAAGCTAGGAAGCTCGGAAGCTCGGAAGCTCGGAAGCTAGGAAGCTCGGAAGCTCGGGAGCTCGGAAGCTAGGAAGCTCGGAAGCCCGGGAGCTCGGAAGCTCGGAAGGTTTTTGCACCTCAACTGAGGGTAGAGAATTCAATGGGGAAAAGTTGTAACGTTCCCACAGACGGCGCCAAACTGTTGATGCCCAAAAATGGTAGAGCAGTCAACGTCGAGTCGAACCACGTAGGCCCGTTGACCCACCACTGAGCGGATGACACGTCGAAGTGGGGCAGGAACGGGTAGCTAGGTCCGACTGGTGAGTAATGAGAGAGTATGATATCCAGAGCACCCTGCACAGGTACACAAAAGTGAGCGGGAAGGGCACCGGTGTGGTGCCGGCCAAAGCTCCTCCGACGCTCAAGTCAGTGTTCAGAGAGATCTGAGAGCAGAGTGAGTGAATAGTATAATAGTGATTTCAGTTGTCCTTTGTGACAAGAAGGTACCTCTTTTATAGTACCTTTGGAAGAGTGTCAACCAATCCGGTGACGACACGTGTCCTTTGTGGTGACTTGCACTGTAGGAGCGCCACGTGGCACCGGTCTCGAGGATCCGAGTTAGTTGACACGGGCCGGGGGCCCGGGAGGCTTGAGCTTGGGAGGCCGGAGCCTAAGAGGCCGGGGCCCAGGGGGCCGAAGCCCATGAGGCCGGAGCCTAGTGGATCATGGGCTAGGAGCCCAGGAAGGGCTTAGTCTTTTGGGTCTAGGCCCAAACAGCATGGTGTTGGGCCTTGTGTGACTTGTCGTTATGCCGAGATGATTAGTCATACGAACACATCCCTAGCCCCAAATTAAGAAACTACTCACTAGCCATAGAAGTTACAAACAACATCACAAATTGAAACATAAATGAAAATAAGAAGGAAAAGAGAAAACTCTATATGTTGAAGCCAAGCTCCTAAGGGGTGTCACTCCTCCAAGGATGCCCAAATTAGCTTCTTGCCCCAAGTGCTTCCAAGCTCCTCTTGCAATAATGGTGGTGAATATGGTAGATGAGTGTGTGTTTGGCTTTTTGGAGAGGAAGAGTTGATGGAGGGAAGATGGAGAAAATAAATGATGAAGAGAGATGAGAAAAAACTAGGGTTTTGGAAGATGGAAGATGAGATGTGTGTTTTTGAGATGAGATGATGAAATGAATGATGAAATGAGTGAAATTAGAGAGGATGAATGGGGGAGCTCGAAAATGAGAGAGTGTTTTATGGTTTGGGTGATTTGTTATACCTAGAATATGTGGCTAGGATTCAAAGGAATGAAGGGATAAGGTTTGGTTAATTCAAAAATGAGAATATTTCATCTTATCCCTCAATGGATGATCCTTAAAGGATGTTGAGATAGGTAAATGTTCTCTTTGCCTCATTTAGAGCCTTCACATTGTGGTTTCTAAATTTTTCTTAGAATGGGCAAACAAAGGGGAAGGAAAGAGAGCATGTGATAGGCAATTACCCAAAATGGAAAGATGCCTTGGGACCACTTTATCCTTTTGCTGACAGGATTTCTGAGCTGGCTTTGGAGAGCAATTTGGAGGGCTTAACCAACTCAGAAATTTACTTTTTATATATCAATCGGAAGCCCTGGATGTCTTCTTTCCAATCATATATTACATGGCTCAATCCAAGCTCGAACCAAAAAGTTATGCCCTACACAATGCAGCTGACTCAGTTCTCCTCGGGTGCAGTTTTGGGCTGACTTTGAAATTCAAAATGAACACCTTATAAGTCTTCAAATGTCACAAAATTTAACCTGGAATAACTTCAAGGTATTAGCTTCTATTGCCAATTGGATTCATGTTAAAATATATTAAGGAGAATAAATGGTGAAATTTCTCATTTTATTGCTCGGAATCTAAAAACACAAAACTAAATGAAATTTAAAGTTTTTAATCAAATAAACTCACAAAAACTAAGTAAGAGGAATATAAAAGGATGTGAATTTATGAACATATCATAAATCACAAGAATACTTCTCATGACGTAGAGCCACAAGCACCATGATCTCGATCTTGCGAGCTCAAATCTAGAATTATGATTGTTTTTTGAGAAATAATAATTAAGGAGAGAACCAAAAATTGATTCTTTTCTTTTCCTACGGTTTCTCGGCAACGAAATGGAGCTCAATTTGCTTCAGGAAGCTCATGGAAACACTCTACCAGGTGCGACAGAGATCGTCGTCATCGTCTATAAATAAATACTAGGATAAACATTACCTGAGGAGAATGATGCAAGTATGCCACTTGCTATCCCCTCCCCCCCCCTCCTTCTCCCTTTCTCTCTTTCTCTCTTTCTCACTCCTGTGTGATACCACATATCCTCTAATACGGGGATAGGTAAGTTATTCTCTTACCTGAGCGAAGCTACTCTAACAAGATTGCTCGTCTTATCCTGCAGCCATTTCAGAAGAAGAGCTTGCAAGTATGTGAAATGTGGTTGAAATGTGTTCCCATTATATTGTTTCAGTCAAAGAACTGAAAAGGATCACCCAAAAAAAGAAGAAGTAAAAAATAAAAACAAAAAATAAAACAAATATAAGTCAGCATATTGAATTTGGTAAATGAGAATCAGTATAAATAAGGGCTTCTACGAACTACTCAATGACAAATAAGATGATTAATTTTTGGGGATGTGTCATTTTGGCTTCACTTTGGAACGTTATCAAATGATTGCACTTTGGAAAGTTATCAAAATGTTTGCAGAAATTAAAATTCCAAATTATTGGAGAGGTCAAAAAAAAAAAAAAAAGAATCAACAGACATCACAAAATGTATGCCCACATCACCACAATTACTATTTTCACCAGATATTTCAAGGATTATTTATGATAAGCCCTAAAATTTAATTCGCTTTTGTTATAGAGGGCTGCTATTTGCACACCCCAAAATTTCTTTTTGCACACCCCAAAATTTCTTTTTGCACACCCCAAAATTTTAATTTGTGAAATGACAAAAAACACCTAAAACAAATTACCCAAAACCCCATCCCACTCTATCTCACCTTCACTCTCTCTGCCATCTTTCCCCGTCACAGCCCCGACCACCCCAGCCCCGCCCAAGCCCACCCTAGCCCCGCCCCAGCCCAGCCCAGCCCAGCCCCGACCACCCCAGCCCCGCCCCTTCTCACCCCAACCCAGCCCCGACCACCCCAGCCCCGCCCCAGTCCACCCCAACCCAGCCCCGACCACCCTAGCCCCGCCCCTTCTGCTTACAGCACCACCGCGCGCAGCGCCTTCCAGCCACCGTCGAAGCTCTCTCTCCCTGCGTGCTCACCCGGCGTGCCCTTCTCTCTCTCTCTCTCTCTCTCCGAGTAGCTGGTTCGGCGAGTACTTGCCCAACGGGTCCTTGATGTTCGGTGGGTACCTGCCGAACAACACTCACATCGTTCGGCGGATGACTGCTGAACGAGTGTGACATTTTCGGCGGACCAGTGTCGAGCGGATGCGCAGCTGCGCGCGGGAGGAGAGAGAGAGGAGGTGGTGTTGCGGGGGAGGAGAGAGAAAGAGGAGGGTGGTGCGGGGAGGGTGCGGGAGGGAAGGAGGTGGTCGGGTGAGGGGCTGGGGTGGGCTGTGACGGGGTTGGGGTGGGTGGGTCAGGGCTGGGGTGGGCTGTGACGGGGCTGGGGTGGTTGGGGCTGGGTTGGGGTGGGCTGGGGAAGAGAGAGAGGGAGGGGGAGGGGTGGTCCGGTGAGAAGGGAAGGGGTGTGTTTTTTTTTTTTTTTTTTCTGAATTGATGGGGTGTGTTGGATAAAATGGGGATATTATGATAATTGGGAGGGGTGTGTGTATGAGAAAATTTAATTATGGGAAGGGTGTGAGGGTGTGAAATGGGAAAAAATAGGAAAATGGTGTGTAAAAAGAAATTTTGGGGTGTGCAAATAGCAGCACTCTTGTTATACTTTATAAGTCCATACTTTTTTTCCAATTTATTTTTAAACCACAAAATGTATGCTCCAACAACTTCTACTTACTTTCCACTGGTCAAGTCAAATAAAAGAACACATGATTTTTAACAGATTTTTCCAAAAAGAAGCAATTTTCTGTGGAAAGCATTTTACTCTGAAAGAAACAGAGCCAGAGCCAAACCATTAATAGGACATTACATCTTCTCCATAATTAACATATTTGGAGGCATTCCTTGGCCAAAAAAAAAAAAAACATATTTGGACGCACCTTCCCAGTATATGGATTGGCTTACATCAATAATTTATAACCCATTCATGCATTAATAATTTTCAAGTAAAGATGTGCTTACTTTAAAAAAAGTAAGAATAGTGTATTTGAACCTACAATTTAATGTTCAGAACTATTTATATTTTAGACATCATTCAAAGATATATACACATCTATTGTAAATCATGACTTTTAATTTTCGCAGTGCAGTTAATATTTATTATTTCGTTCAGACTTGACTTGAATGGAAATTACCTTTTTATGTTCTTTATGTGTACTCTGACTACACTTTGGTTCTTTCCTAGAAACTGTTGTGATCTTTTTTTTTTTGGGTGTGTGTGGCCAATTTTCAAGCAGCTGTATCTAATTGCAGGTTTTACTGGAATAGATGATCCATATGAACGACCGTTGAACTGTGAGGTATGTAATTGATGGAAGTATAGAAACTAGTACCGGCCATTAACTTTTACAAGTCTATGTATATGTTGGACTACAAGATGCCTTGGAGCACGTACGCACATGCTAAAGTCTAAACCAATACCATCTGCAATTATAGGATAGGCAGATAAATATTAGAAAGCATATATGGTAGTTAAATTTGTTTCATTAGGAAATAAAAGGATATATTGATCGAATATATTGAACCAAAGGAAAAGGTTCCAAGGGGGCCGACCCACACGAAACCAACCAAGCCCTTAAGGGACCAAAACAACTCGATCACTCTCAGAACACCAATAAGGAAAAGCACAAATTAAGCCAACCAACAGAAGAAAACACAACGCTAAAGACAGCCAGCACAGGCTGAATGCATTAAAATTGTGCCATATATTAATTTGACCTCATGATATATATAATGGATGTGCGACCCGGTAGGTGTGACCCTGTATTTAATTTCTAATTAAGAAATATTAGTATATATCCAACTCAAAAATGGATTGAAAATGAATCATCTTTAGGATATCATGTAAAAGCAATACAATTAAGTTCCTATAGAAAATTGGACATAAAGTTAAAAAAAGAAAAAGAAAACAAAAAATGTATAGGGCCTAATTAAGGATAGGTACAAAATGTTTGATTTTTTATACAAAGAAACAACCTCTCGTATGCGAATGCCATCTTCCTTGCTGTAAACATGGATTTTGCGTATTTCCGGCATGCCTTTCCTCTTTGGGCCACCCTCTTTGACCCTTCTGCCACAACCAACTCCATCGCCTCCATCAACGACTCCACGTTCGGAGAAAACATAAACCCGAATTCATCATCCACCACAATACTCCCTTTTATGCTCGGAAACCTCGACGCCATCACCGGCTTCGCACTCATCATTGCCTCCATGAGAGTCAGATCAAGACCTTGTGGTCTAAGTGTTGGGTTCACAAAAATATCAATGGCGTTGTAAAAGGCATGCAACTTAGATGGACTCATTGACCCAAGAACCAGGACACGTGGCCCCAAGTCCTTGTACCTTTGCTCCCATGGTCCTGACCCAGCCACAATCAAATACACATCTGGGTGCTTGGCTATGAGCTTGGAGATTGCTTCATAAAGTAGAGGATGCCCTTTGTCTTTCACTAACCTTCCTGCCACTCCAAACACTAAGCTGGCATTTTTTGGAATTCCAATTCTACCCCTAAACTCTAGGCCTAGTCTCCCATCCTCACCAAAGTCATCCTCATTGACACCATTGAGTATGACATGGACTCTTTTATTGGGTATTTGGTACACATCCCTTAGCATCTCACCACAACTATCACTTATAGCAACATGATGGGCATAGCTATGGAAGAACCTTATCTCAGTCAGTACCTTTGGAACCACACCTTGTATGCTTTTGTTGAAAGCTGGGGATATGGGCTCGTTCGGCTTACGAGTCAAGTCTTGGAAGATGTCCGAGTGTAAACTCTCAAGGGCTATGCCATGCCATGACACTGCCAGATTGGGGAGAGTGCGAGCTAACCAATGAGGAAGCGCCACGCTTTCTGAGTGAACCACATCGAATGGTTCATGTTGGTTTTCTTCAACAAATTGTTCCCATGCTTTGTTGTACCTCCATCGCCCTGGTTCACCCTCGTGGAAATGGAGGTAAGGCGATGATGAGGTTCGGCTACTTCCATCACCATCAACTGGAGATGTGAATATATGGACTTGGTGGCCAAGAAGAGAGAGAGCTGTGTGTAGGGTGTGGGCGTGGCGTTCCATGCCACCGGGGACGGTGCCAATCGGCCATTTCCGGGAGAAGACTGCGATCTTGAGAGCAACGGGGCGCGGTTGGTCTTCCGGGAAAGGAAGGCGGTTCCAGGAAAACTGAGCTGTACGAAGATCGCCGGACCAGGGCTTGGTGTTGGAGGTGGCGAAGGTGGTGCAGAGAGAAGTGGTGGTGGGTGTGTGGAGGAGAAACAGAGCAGGGATGGTGAAGAGGACAATGAAGAAGAGGGTGGTGCAAAGATTTGATTGGGAAGAGGAAATGAGTTTCTTGGGTTTGATGTTAGAGGCCATGTTGTGCTAGCTGTTGGTAATTGAAGGGGGTTGTGGAATGAATTAATGAGAAAATTTAGATGGGTGTTTGTTTGGTTCTACTGTACGTTTTGAATTTTATAATTAACTTGTATATAAAATGTGGGAGGTGTATGGGAAAGTGTGGGGAGGTGCCCACCCACTGAAGCAAGTGGGTCTGGACATACGTTGGGAATTTCTTTTAGTGCGTTTCTCACGCCTCTTTCAAGACAAAAGAATATTCATGTGTCATGTAATATTGTTTAGTGACTTTTTTTAAGGCTTAATTGATTTATTTGCAAGGATGGTCATGCCCTCCATGCTCTGGTAAATCACAATATATATGCACAAAATGCCATTCATTTTTGTGCCATTCAAAAGTTTAAAGTAGACGCATATATATATATGCATGTTGCTGTGTTTGACTTATAAGACTTCAAGTAGACGCATCTGCATGTCGATTTTGACTTAGAGGACCCGTCACATTACACTAAGGCACGTTTTTGGGTGATTTGTTTAGCACGTATTTGATTTGAATCCATGCACATTGGACTTTTTTGATCACTTCTTTACTTTTCTTCCACATTCTTATATATAATTAGCTAGGCTAGCGCTTACATATTTTCTTGGTTTTAAAGTAGTTGGTGCCCTTTGCTTTCCCTTTGTCAGGGCCAACATGTATGACTTTGAGTTAGATATATATCCAGCCAATTCCTATATTATACGTTACCATTTGTAAATTAATGATCACATGGTGGTTCTTATTCTTGAAGAAATGAATGAACGTTTTATGCATGCATGCCAACCACGTGTACCATTAAGGACTACCATATCTAAAACTTAATTTCTGACGCTGGCAATTAAACATAGTGAAGTAATTAATGAAATTTAGAAGAGAAATAAAGATAGATAATTGTTAGGCCTAATAGTCTAGTTGAAGAAATTGGGCATAACTAAACAAGTCAAGCCCAGAATACAAGTTCATGTTCAATCAAGCGTGGCCCAACAGGCCAACACGAGAGAGTTTCCCAATCAATCAAAGAGGGTTTCCGGAGTCTATAATCCGAGAGGCCACTATCCACGCTCAATACCAAGACATACCAACTTATCTCAGTTGCATTGGCCGGCCATTGGCTCTACCGTCTTACATATTTCAAATAATAGTAAATCAGGAAAACTACCTTCAAACTTATATTTATCCGATTAAAATTATTTGTCTATCTAAATTTGATAAACAAATGGACGGTTTTATCGAAAAAATTTTGGTCTATTTGTTTGATTAAAATTAGATAGTCAAATAAATTTCAATTTGGCTAATTTTTTGTAAGTATGATCTATGAATAAAAGTCTAAAAAATAGACCGTTCGAATTGTTAAAAAACTACATGGGAGTGAGTCCCATGAAGGATCCTACTTTTAATGTTAAATGTAGGATCCTACAACTAATACATATACATTAATAAATATATATATATATATTGGATCCTACATTTATATTTATATATATATTTTCTAGTCAACATTTTCTTAAATTCAGATTTTGTAAATCTCTTTTATGCCCATAACTACACGTTAGACGTTTTCTTCATTGTTAGACTATTTATTTTTAAAAACGGTTGTTATTGCTCCTTAAATTTTGGTGATTTTAATGTTGATAATGGTGAACCTGCAATAATAAATATAGAAAATTTAGGTTAAATACCTAATCCCAATAATTTTTTAGAAAACCAGTAAGGCTTTTTAATTTTTCATTTGAGCTACTAATTTATATGGTTATATTTTAGATTAGGTCACAAATCATTTAGGCCTTTTTATTTTTCCGATCTTGCCCTTGGCTAGTACATTGGGTTTAGTTTCATATCAGTTTTATCTACTTCACGCTTGCTGCCATAGAAGAGATCCAACCCCAAAGAGAGAAAGCTTCATAGCTCCATACCTCGATACCAAGCTATTCACTTCATGGAGCTGAGAAATAGAGCGAGAGAGCAAGTAGTTTTTGACCTTCAAATTTTGTATTGGGATCACGATGAGTTCGAACTCGGATTTGTTGCGCATGCTGGAGTCGATTTTGGGGTTTCATTCTCAGCTCAGTGATGGACACAATGGTGGTGATCGCGACAACTTCAATTGTGCTCATCATTGGGGTTTTGGTGCTGGTGTGGAGGAGATCGTCGGATCAGAGCCTAGAGGTGAAGCAGCTGGTCATGCCCAAGCCGCCGACAATGAAGGATGAAGAGGATGAGTTTGATCTCGCCTAGGTCAAGAGTCAAGTCACTATCTTTTTTGGGGACACAGACTGGTACAGTTGAGGGCTTCGCTAAGGTAAACAATCTGCTTGTGTTGAATTCCAATTTTTTCTTTTGAATTGTTTGTGTTTGTGATCAAATGGGTGAGCTTTGTTGGGTTTTGGGTTAGTTTGCTTTGTTTAGGAGGTTGATGGGAAAAATTAGATTTTTAGTAGTAATTTTCTTAGGGTTTGATCTTTGGATTTTGTTCTCTTTGAGTAATTTGTGTGTTTCTGTTTCAAGTTTTGTATATTGTTTAATTTTGGAGTTTAGGCTTGGCTATGTTTTTGCTTTTTAATTCTTGTTTTGTATTTGATTTGATTTTTATTGCTCTTTATGTTTGTGACTGTTCCATTGTTGTGGTTTCTGCATTAGAGTTTTAAATTTTTTGTGGAGCTTAGTCACAACTTCTATTCATGATTTTAGGCATTACTAGAAGTGTGATTTTAGCAACTACTTAATTACCTAATGTTAATGTTAGGTGTTTTATCTTGAGTTCTATACATAATGCAATAAGGTGTAATGTTGAAGTGCTTTATCTTGAGTTCTATACATTCTTTCATTCCTTGATTTTGGAGACCTCACTCAAGTTGGCTGCGTGTCCGAGAGATGCAGAGAGTTTTATCTATCAACTCCATCATTGAATTTGGAGGTCAGGCACTATAAGGATTACAAAGGGCAGTGGAAGTGATCGATGTTTTTGAATTCCTTTGATAGGTTCTTGATTCAGCGTGGGGATAAAAAGATACAGAGATTTTGTATTCGTTGGGTCAGGGACTATGTGGGTTACACTAAAAAATGCCTCATTGAGCAAAATTATTGACTTATCACGTGGATTCATAATGCAGTAAGGTGTTAATATTGCAGAGATGTTTGTAAGCTTGTGAATTAGGAATTGGTCTTTGTTTGTAAGTAACAAAGGAAGTATATTATGTTATATCCACAAGAGGATTGTTCTTCTAAGGTATAGAATGATGCTATAGTTCATGAATTTCGTGTCAAATATAATGCATTTCCATACACTTGTGATATACACTAGTGATCTCACTTGTAAAATATGATGCATTTCCCTGTTTATGTTAGTTTTTATGCTAAACATTAAGGTGTTTTATGTTAAATTTATTTTTCTAAATTTCAGTCACAACTTCAAATTTTGTTAATTGGTTGTTATATGAGTTTTGGGGGTGGTTTATGTGCACTTTCTATAGTTTTCATGTTGGAGTTTAGGACATTAGGGTCTATCTTTTGAGAACCTAAACTTATCTCTTTCAATATCAGTCACACTTTAGATTTAGTAATGATTGTAGGAAAATCACAATTTCATATGCAGTTGTGACTACCAAACAGTCACAACTAAATTGTGACAGTCACAGTTAATTTTTTATTATTTTTAGGTGTTTTGTATTAATCCATTTGATTTTTTATTTTTTCTATTTGAATCCTTTGTGTGTGAATTGGAAGCCAAATGCATGACTCTTTATGCATATGTAATTGTAGATTTCTTAAAAAAACTTTCTCTCTTATTATAGTAGTCCTTCTAATGATTTTGTTTTTGTTTAATTTAGGGATATAGGGTTAGGTTATGAAGTTGGTAAATGGTACCAAGTACTCGGCAGTGACTTTTTTATAACAATTGAGCACTTCTTCCGGCGCTCGGCTCTAGTTGTGAGATAGTCACATCTTAAATCAGTCACAATTAAATCTAAAGACAGTCACAACTTAATTGTGATAGTCACAACTTTAGATTAGTTGTGACTAATTTGATTAATTATTTTAAAAAAAAAATATACAATAGTATAGTATAAATTAAGTTAAAGCAATACTTTTTCATAGTAGTTAACTTACTGTAATGGTGGGAGATATTTCATTCCTCTTGAATGAGAGAGGTTCGAATCCCCTCCATGTTAAATGTTAATTTAATTTTTTGTGTAATAAGTAAAGCTTGGCCAGAGCTTGGCCGGAGGTGTATCTAATCTAAAATGGTATTTAATTTTGGTACCTAAACCAAAAAATTATTAAAGTTTAGTAGTTAAAATCAATGGACCTTAATAAATAACCGCAATAATTATTCTAGAAACAAATGTCCTTTAAAAATAAAAAATTATATTTATTTCCAAGTGGTGGTCAGACAGAAACAAACTCCAAATAATTTATCTTTAAATACTAACATATGAAAAATAGACAAATAAAGAACCAACACAATTAAATTAGAAATATGCAATAAGGAATTTACAACCAATTAAATTATAAATATGTAATAAGGGACCTACAATTACAAAATATACTACAACTAAGACATCTACATTAGTAAATTTAATTAACTCACATATATATTAATTATAAATTTTGTCTTTATGAGAATATATATATACAGTAATGATCACTCGCTCACCATATAGCAAGGAATTTCTCGCTCACCTAACCACTCAGCAACAAATTTCATTGATCGGAACCGTTCATATTGTAGGGCATCATTCAAAGATCACCCTTACAAAAAATCAGCCAAATCAAAAACTGTTTAGCCAATATATTACTATCAACATCATTTACCCCTTTATTTGACAGACTGTATTTGTCTACACAGTTTGGAAGACCAAACAAATACGGATTTGACTGATTTTTTACAGTGACGACTCTTAAGAAGAGACCTAAGAAATGGACGGTCCCAATCATAGAATTCTACACTCTGTGATTGCTGGGTGGTTAGGTGAGCGTGAAATTCTCCGCTCTCTGGTGAGCGAGGGATCATTTCTGTATATATATATTAGTAAACCTACAGTATAACTAAGTCACCTATACCAACATTATTTTTTGGTAGAGTGGGCGCTAGAGGCCCAAAAAAAAAAAGCTAACTAACTAGAAACTAGACGACTCTTAGACAGGCCCAAGAGTATGCACGGACACACTCACACACCCATCAATTTTAAATCATTTCCATTTTTTTAATTATTAGTCGTCCAACACATTTGAGATTGAGTGTGCTTCAATAAAATTGTACAAGTGCCATATAATCACATCCATTAATAATGAAATATTTATTTAATTTTTAAACTAAATGATGTTTAAGAGGGCACGTTTGAGTGGATTGTACATGTTCAGAAAGCTTACACATGTCACATAAACTACATAAAAACGCTGGCTCATTGTCAGAACAGAAGCACATATATAACCACATTTGTGTCTACGCGCATCTAACTCAAAATGGCTATTTGTGCCTTATTCACAACGAAAACGTTAGTCACAGATACAAATACGACTTTAGTGGCTGCGTTGTTACCAATGTTAAAAGAGCACATTTATTTGTGCTATTCCTTGTCAGGGGACACAAATATTGCTCTATGCTGAATGCCGCTTTTTCTAGTAGTGATTTGACTTATATTAAAGAATCAGAGAACATTAGGAGAATTTTTTGACTTCAAAATATATTTACCAACAGGATAATTATTTCTATCTAACTTGCTTGTGACCTTGCGAGTTTGTCAATTCTATTCATCACCAATACTACAAAGATAGAAATCTGCCCAAAAGTGACAAAGCCAATTGAACAATTAATAAATCAATTTAGTTCTAATAAAGAAAATCTTTAATATTCAATAATCAAACCTTAATTTGTATAAGTTTAAAAAATTCTCAATTTATATAAATAATAGAGTAATGAAAAAAAAAAAAAACCTGATTAATTATAGAAGTAGACAAGTTGATTAGTTGAGATATATGGTTGGTGTGAAGACGAGAAACAAAGAGTGGTGGAGTCTGGAAGTGGGGTATAGGACGAAGGAGCTGAATGAATCAGCCATTGAACACGCAAGATAAGGAATGGGGATTGGGGAAAGGGGAAAGTGTAACGACCCGACCCAAATTTTCACTAGAAATTTAAATTTTTATTTAACTATGTTTTTAAGAGATTTTTTTTAAGGTGTGGAATTGCATTTTAAAGATTATGAGATTTATTTGGAAAATAAAAAGGGGTTTTGATTTAAATATTTATTTTTGTTTTAATTTAAGCTTGACCAAAAGTTGACTTTTAAAATAAATGGGTTTTCGACTTTGACCTTGGGTCCGTTAGATAAGTTTCGATCCCCCGAGTTCATAGACACGTAGCACGCTTCGATTCGAGTTACAGATTGGAAGATATGGGCGTTTGAAGCGAGGGGCAATTTCGTAAAATGACAAATTGGGGTTTAAAAATCAGATTTTCTAGACTTCTCTCTCTCTCTCTAGAACCTTCTCTCTCTCTCTCTCCTTTATATCTCTCTCTCTCTCTCTCCTGTTTTCCTCCACTCCCGCACCCCTCCCTTGCGCCCACGACCCAGCAACCGACCACCACCATCACCCAGCTTGCCGTCGACCACCACTCGCTGACCTGGCCTCTGGCTCCGGCGAGCTCCCCCCCCAGACGCCCAACACCCCCCGGCCTTCTCTCTCCCCGAGTTCTCTCTCCTTTCTCTCTCCTCTGCGCGCGGCCAACCCAGCCAACCCAGCCACTTTTGGCGGCTGTTCCATCGACCCCGACCACCGGCGATCTCCCCCGTCGGCCGATCAGCTCGGCCCGACCCTCCTCCAGTCAGCCCAGCTCCCACACGCGCGAGAACGAGGCCAGAGGAAGCCCAGCCCGCCGCCACTGCTCGCCGGATTCCGGCCAAATCTCAGCCCATTTCATCCCTATATTTGGTGAGATTTCTTCCTCTTCCTTTGGGTTTTCATTTTTCTAATTGATGTTGATTAATTTCGAGTATATAGGAATTGGAAATTTCTGGGTTTTGAAGCCATTTCGGGTTGTTCTTTAATTTTCGGACTAGAGGGCTGTTTATGTCGTTTTAAATAATAAATTCTATTCCTAGGAACCCCAATTGTGGTTTAAGATTGAAGGATTGAGCGGGTTTGAGGAATTAGGCATTTCTTGGTTGAATTTGGAGTTGGGGCAGCCACTTTGGACGGCTCCTGCAGTGAGTCTGAACCCCCGCTGCCATTCGTGAATAAAGGATTAATTTTGGACAATTGAGGAGTGAGTTATTGATCTTGGTTAGGACGTTTTTGGTTAGGCTGAGCCGAGGAGCTTCTGGAGTGTTCATGTAGGGGTTTTGGGTCTACGAGTGGAGTTTGGGAATCGTCGAACTAGATTGGGAGGCGGGTGTGACGTTAAGTTAAGCACATATTTACATTTAAGTGCCTTGAGTCGGAACTAATTATATTTCGTCGATTTGTCTATTTTATAGGCGAGACGACCGTGGTTCGTGACGATCCGGCGGAGGATCGAAGCTAGGGCTATCACTGTGAGTGGACTTTTGTTTTAAAAACATTTTGTTTATTTTATGGTTGAATTTATTTGCTTATCCCGAGTTTATTTGAGTATGGATTGAGTAAAATATTTTGGGGTTGAATTTGTTATAAGTGATTATGATTTTCAAAGTTTACATTTCCGTTAGTTTGACTAATGTTCCTACTTTAAGTTTTATTAAATGATTTTTCATACGAGATTGACGAATAAATGTGGTTTTAAGAGTCGATAGAGATATACGATTTCAAAAGTGATTTATACAAGAATTTATTGAAAGGAAATTGATTTCAAAGTTTTGAGAAAGCCTTGAGTTGATAGCAAAAGGTGTGAGAATCTCATTGGGACTTTTCATTTTTTAGAAATTATTTTGCGTGGCATTGAGATATAAAAAAATGGTTTTCAAACCACCTTTGCAGTACCCTCCAGGTTTCAGATTTAAAAGGTCTTTGGGACCCATCACGATGCACATATAGGCTTTGGGCCGTGTGTCGGGATGTTTCGCCCTTTGGGGGCCGCTCTGCGTGCATGTAAGACAGAATTTGTGGCTCTGCATGCGTATGACAGATTCTTGGCTCTGCGCATGTATGACAGATTATTTGTGGCTCTGCATGCGTATGACAGATTCTCGGCTCTGCGCATGTATGACAGATTATTTATGGCTCTGCATGCGTATGACAGATTCTCGGCTCTGCGCATGTATGACAGATTATACGGGTAACTGACTGGTGTGTGTTTTCAATTGTTAAGTATTTTAAGTGATGATCTTATGACAGCAAAGGTTTAAGTAAGACGGTTTCAGTTGAACAGTTTATTGATTTTTAATATGTTGAGAATGTTTGAAAAGAAAGTTTTTAGCTCAAGTTATTTATTTATAAATTGACAATATCGATTTCAGTTTGAGAACTTGGATTTTCGAAGTTTGATTTTCAGCTCTAGATTCTATTATTTTACTGAAAAATGGTTTTAAAAACTGGGGGATTTCAAAGGACATTCTAAGGTTTTAGAGTTAAACGTGTGTAAAAGGGTTTTTCTGAAAAGATATTTAATCTTTGATTTTCGTCTCCATTTTACTGTCCACTCACTGAGCCTATCTCACCGTTTTCTTGTTTGTCTTAAATTGTCCCCCAGGTAGTAGATTTGGTGGAGGTCGAGCCAAACACGTCGAGGCAGTTGCAATCATCTCCTTAGTCGGACCCTGTAGGCGTCATTTAATTTTTGTAAAAATTTCTTGTAATAGAATAGCAGCTCTGATAACCACTCTGCAAATTTTAAGTTGGATTTCTGTGAGATTGTTGGGTCTGAGACCCTATTTGGTTGCGGTAGAGGTGGTTGCTGTATAGAAGTGTTTTTTAACAGGTTTGAAATTCTGGGTTAGTCCATTTTCAGGGGAGGTTCTGCCGAATTTTCGGTAAGATTTTCCTTGATTTTGGATTCCCGCAGGACCTCTCCAGATTTCAGGATAAAATCCGGGGGCGGTCCTGTCAGAAAGTGAGGGTCTCCAACACATAAGGTGGTATGAAATTGTGGTATAAAAATGTGGGATGTCTTGGTGTCTGGGTCCGGTGGAGGTGAAGTGGTTTTTTATATTACTTTTATTAAATTTAAGAGTATAATTAAGGTTTTAAAAAAGGACGGTCAACAAAAGAAAGAGGATGGGCAATAGCAGCCTTTATATATTTACATCCACAACTTAACATGCCTTGGATTTCAAATGTGTCTTTTCAATTTACTTACATTGCACACTTTCTATATTATACACTTGTATATATAGACTTAATTGCGCCAAGATTGGTCAAGATTTCTGGGTTGCAGTAGCCGTAGAAGATTTCCTGATATTCCCAACTTTACCCTCCATTTGAGCTTTAGACATAAACACCCCATTTCTAGTAGATTTTGGTGATGCTGGCCAATGCCCATAAGTGACAGCCATATCCTTGAAATTTTGCAGGCTTTCAAGAGTTTCAACAATGGCTTGCATTCTAGGCCTGTCTTTGGGGTTCAAACTTATGCATTGTGATGCCAGAAGGGCAATTTCCTTTGCTCCTTTCACAGAGTACTGACCTGCAAGTCTTGGGTCCATAATATAGCGCAGCCTTCTAGTACTAGTCAGGTAAGGTTTGGCCCAATCAATGAGATTTTGCTCACTCTTTGGCCTTGATTTATCCATTGCTCTTCTCCCTGTTAGCAATTCTAGTAGCACCACCCCATAGCTGTAAACGTCACATTTTGTTGTCAACTGCCCTGAAAATTAGATCATATATCAATATGTTATATCAATCATTATCATTTAAACGTGTACTTATATTCAGCGTTCCATACTAATGAGTTTTCTTTTTGTTACATTGAAAGAGATCAAACTCTTGTGCCAGCTTTAAAGAGAGCCAACAAGGCAACTGTATTTGGCTCCCACATGTTCAAAGCCGCCAATTTTATTAGGCATTCTATATATTTTGTTAGACTCATGTAATACAAGAACAAATAATTAGAAACTTCAATCCAAAAATAAGAATAATCTAACTTAAAGAGGCTCACCTATTCATTAAACTTAAAGTCAAATTATTTATTTATATGAATGTACATGAAGGGTCAAGAGCCTCATTTTTATAGTTCGCCTCGAGTCCTAAAATCTCATGATGGTTTTTGTCGAATCCTAAATCGTTTTCAAGTTTCTCAGACCACTTGGATTAATCAAGGCGATAATTAATTAACTGATTAAAATGTAATGCCTTGTAAGTACCTGTTGAGATGTATTCAGGGGCAGCATATCCATAGGTACCCATTACTCTTGTTGTAACATGCGTATTGGATCCTTCAGGTCCCATCGTCGCAAGTCCGAAATCTGACAGCTTGGCTGTGAAATCCTATACATGAATACACATAAAAAGAAATTCATTTTGTAATTTTAAATATATTTCTGGGAATTAAGAGTAGTTTTTCTTTTCTCCCATATTCAGAGTATATTTTTGCTATTTTATTTTTCTGATCATAAAAGTAAATTAAGGGTGCATACAGAATCTAGCAAGACATTTGAAGTTTTGAAATCGCGATAAATGACAGGCTTCTCAGCTCCATGCAAGAAGGCAAGGCCTTTGGCTGCTCCTATTGCAATCTTTAATCTTGTTGCCCATGGCAACGATACTGAAATCCCTGCAGCGCTCAAAAAAAAAAAAATATATATATATATATATATGTCTCAACTCCAGGGACAAATATATGGATAGCAAGTAAATTGAATTTTAATTAATAAATAGTAAAGGATAACACAGCAAACAAATAAGACTTACACAATCACATTGAAAACTATATTTCTAATATTAATTAAAGTAATACAAACTTCTATTGTTGTCAGTACAAATAGTGAAACAATATTCGTTCTAAATGAAAGCACCATATAAGCTACTCATATATTAGACGTCTAAATTTGTTTTAGATTGAACAATTAATACACTTAATTAGTCGCTAATTAATCAATTATATATATATTAAATTATACTTAATAGCATATTAGATTAGATTATAAAATCACAAACGCACTTTTGAATAAGTGATTCTCTAAGCTGCCTCGGGGCATAAACTCATAAACCAGGAGTCTTTCTTCGTCCTCGCAACAGTACCCAATTAATTTGACCAAATGGGAGTGCCTCAGCTGTCCAAGAAATATCACTTCTGCCTGCAACAAAGAAGTTGTATATGAAGATGAATCAGTTCACCAATCTTGCAATAGTATCTTTTTATTTTACTTTTTAGATATTTATATTCATACAGCATTTCCAGAACCTTTTTTTTTTTTGTTGGGTCCAAGTATTTCCACAACTTCTGAATACACAAATTAATTGACTATTCTTGAATTTTTACAAACAGAATTAAGGGTCAGGTTAAAACTTAAAAGTGCATTTTACAAAAAGCGTCAGGTTACTTATTGCTCTAGCAATTCAATTATTCTAAATAATTGCTTCATGATAGCTTAAAAAACATAAGATATTAATGTATAAAATAATGTAAATCACTTTAAAATTTTGTAAGGAACAGTCATCTTTACTACGTATGCATATATAAGATTATACTATCATATTAATATTTATACACACTAAAAAAAAAAGTATATGAAAATTTATATAAAATAAAATTACAACTGTAATATGAGAGGCTGCCCATGGGCATGACGTTCATATATATGTTCAGAGGACATGTCATGTGATCAATTTAATAATTATGGGGTATTTTTCTCATTTTGAACATATATAGTAACAAAATTATTGTGTTTTGTAGAGATTTTCTCAAGGTATGAGGAGAAATAATTTGTTCCTTATAGTTTTATTTAAATAATTAAAAAAGAAAAAAATATTGTTTTCTTCATGTAGTTAATTTGGACTTTAAAAGTAGCAAAGAGAGAATTCAAAAGCTTTTGTATTTAAGGATTGCATGTGAGTCGACTAACATATCTAACTATATACGTTTTTCATGATCATTTAATTTAGTAGATGACACTCAGTCTCTTATTGGTATGGATAAGATCTTGAATTCATATTTTATGAATAACTTTTTTTAAACATATTATATAATATGCTGTTACATATAATAATTTTTTATTGTCTTATTATATGAGACATATATTATATAATTTTCATGGATATGTTTTCATCTAGGGAGAAAATAAAATAAGAAAAAGAAAATTGCTTACAAGCCATTCGCGGTGTCCCTGTAGGCCTTCAATGTCGAGGAGCTTAACAGCAACAGCCTGAGGCTTCAAACCCTGCCTTAAAGTGTTATCAATATAACCCTTATGCACCGTTCCAAACCCACCTTCTCCCAACAAATAATTGCTGGAGAACTCCTGAGTTATAGCCCGCAGCTCGCCGAGTTGAAAATCATACAACTCAGACCCGAACGACTGCGCGAGGTCGTCGTTGATACGTATGGACGAAGAACGACTGAGATCAGAGAACGACAGTCGTCGAAACGACGGTAACTGAGGATGAGCAACGTCCGATCTGGATGGCCTGCTGCACCTGCTGAAGTTGCCAAAGATTGTTTGGTCTTCCACGGAACAGCAATTGGCTGTGAATGGCCTCCACGGCTTTGACGACGACGACGACGACGAATGCCTCATTTTTTGGTATTATTGGAGAAGAGGAGTTGGGGGAATATTTGGATTAGTGGGTGATGAGAATGCATTTGATACAAGAATTGCTAGGTGGAGAAGGAATCATATATGGGTTAGTTTTTAATTATCTAAAAACTAAAGAGAGAAATGGGGACAAATGCTTTCTTCAACTGCTCTAACCACTCTACTAAAATGGGGTATTGTATTTCGTATCCATGTCTGCTTCTTTAACATTATCTTTGCTTCTCATTTGTCTCTATGGTAATGTCTTCATGCAAAATGTGACATGATATTTTTTTTTTTAATTGGTCTAGCTAGCTAAGCCAGTTTTTGGGCCATATATCCGTTGGGTTGGGTTGTACTTACTCTGATAGATGCATTCTTCCCATTACGTACCTTGGGTAGAGGAAATGAGTTTCTTGGGTTTGAGTTGGAGGCCATGACGTTGTGCTGTTGGGAATTGGAGGGGGTTTTGGAATGAATAATGGGAAAATTGGGGGTTTATAAGCATTAGATGGGTGTTTGCACAAACTGCCATTCAAAAGTTTTACCATTTTTCTTTATAAAGAAAACCGCCCTTTTACTATATAATTAATTAGTCAACCATAGGTAAGATGATTAAACAATCCCTAGTTGTTATTATATTGGATTGTTATGCATCAAATAATAATTAGACTTTAACCAAACTATTAATTAGATCATTATTTATAATTGTGAATTTACTAATTACTAGAAAAAATTTTAAAACTCATTTTCCGCTGTGCTATTTTTCTTATTACCTCCAACATAGTAAACCTGGCCAACTCTCCTGCATTCACATCTGTCTCTGATTTTACAATTATGATTCATTAGTTTATTTTATAGAATATACATGATCAGATGGTTAGACCCTCTTGGTGTTCATATGCTGTAATATAGATGCTCATGTGGAAATATATAGTCAAAGGATAAAATCAATTTCTAATCTTATACTAGGTCTTATTGAATATTTAATCTTATTAATTTAAGGATTAAAATCTATAAGCCCCTTAAAAAAATGCTACATATTTCAATTACATTGTTAAACATGTTTTCCTTATAGACATATACGTGAGTTTCACCTTTAGAAGAGATGTAGTTAGTAGAAATTGTACGTATAATTCTATTGTTTTTTTAAAAAACAATAGAAGGGATGGGTTCGGTCCGGTTACCAAACCGGAATTCCCAAACCGGTGTATCAAACCGAACCTCATCGGATGCCCCCCTTTTGGATACCAGTACTAGTACCAGATTGTCGGTGAACCGGGACTCGGTATGACTGGCCTTTCCGATTGGCTAAGATCGGTATGGGCCCTAAGCTAAGACAGAGGGGCGAAGACGCGAGAGAGTCTGAGAGAAGAGTTCACCGCCGGAGTAGTTGCGGCTTTGGAGGCTCGATTCGGCGGTTGTGGTGGTCCGATGAACAATCCGAAGCCACCAACATGTTCAGAACAACGAGAGGAAGCTTCCCTAGGTGGTCCGGAGTCGCAACGCTGCTGGAAAATGAGTGGGCTCGCCGAAGGTGCCCATCAGACTCGGGGTTGGGCTTTCAGTTTTGCTGGGTTACTGGGTTGATGGCTAAGTTATATAAGTATAGGGAAAATGTTAGCAAAAGGACTATAAATATACCCCTATTTTCAGTTGAGGATCCCGATTTCACTTTGATTCAATTAAGGACTATAATTTTTCAAATGACTCAATCAAGTACATTCCGTCATGTCTGTCACATTTACCGTTAAAAACTGGTCACGTGACCCTCACGTGACCAATTTATAGGGGCAAAAAAGTCTTTTCTCATAAAAAAATGAAACTAAATAAATTTAAACAAATTTAAAAAAAAAAAAAAAAATTCCCTCCATCTCCCCCATCTCCCACCTTCGCCACCCCCTGCACCATACCCAGCCCAGCCCCTCCCCTCCCCTTCCCTTCCCTTCCCTTCCCTTCCCTTCCCTTCCCCTCTCTTTCTCTCTGCCCCCCAGCCAGCTCCCCCTCCCCGTCACTCATCCCCGCCCCCTCCTCCCCCTATACCATCGCCATCCACTAACACACCGCCAAAAATGGCGATTCAGACGGTGGCAGCGGCGACGGAGTCTGTGGGTAACTTGAAAATCAACAAATCAAGTCTCAATCAACTTCAATTTCATTTTAGACACTCCAATTTGATGCAAAACTATTCAAATTGATCCAATTTAAACAAATTCCGAAATGGGCATAAACCCTAAAATTTCAACTTCAACTTTCTCAAAATTGACAAGCTAGATCAAGGGGAAAATAAAGGCCATACCAAGAGGATCAATTTTCACAACTAAATCAACGGCCAAAACTCACCGGAAATGGCAAAAATCGGCGGCGGAAGCCTCCGACCTTCATAGCTCTGATTGGCTCCCAGCGGTGGTCCGATGAACGATCGGGAACCATGGTTAGACTCACTGCGATGAGAAGAAGACGTCTGGGCCAGAGTTGGGTCACGAAACTACCGAAAACAACGAGTCAACACAAGAGCTCCAACCGGCCGAACTGGGTCTCGAGTTCGTGGTGTTTCTGGGTTGAACCGACACCAAGGAGAGGGAGAAGGAGAAGTGGCGACCTCATCTGGGCTGGGGGGCAGAAAGAACGAGAAAGATATGAGAGAAAAGAGAGGGGAGGGGAGGGGAGGGGAGGGGAGGGGAGGGGCTGGGCTGGGTATGGTGCAGGGGGTGGCGAAGGTGGGAGATGGGGGAGATGGAGGGAATTTTTTATTTTTTTTTTAAATTTGTTTAAATTTATTTAGTTTCATTTTTTTATGAGAAAAGACTTTTTTGCCCTTATAAATTGGTCACGTGAAGGTCACGTGACCAGTTTTTAACGGTAAATGTGACAGACATGACGGAATGTACTTGATTGAGCCATTTGAAAAATTATAGTCCTTAATTGAATCAAAGTGAAATCGGGATCCTCAACTGAAAATAGGGGTATATTTATAGTCTTTTTGCTAACATTTTCCCATAAGTATATAACTATATACTTATATAGTTATATATACCAAGTTACCAAGTTGCTAAGTTACCAAATACCAACTATGAATTATTAATAATTTAAGGCTCAATTACAAAATGTACCTACCAACTATAGGTGGTATTTCAGATTGGTTCACTAACTAATAGAAAGCTACAAAATAGCACATCCATTATGAATTTGGTCAAAAAAGATAGTTAAATGTCACTTTAGACAACGATAACGTTAATTTTTTAAATGATGTGGACACCAAATTTGCTTCACATGTATCAATAATGTCATATTGATTAAAAAAATAAAAAATAAAAAATAACAAAACTTTTAAACCCTCTAAATATATAATTAAATATAACATCATTAATCCATGTGGTTTAAATTTGGTGTCCGCATCATTTAAAAAATCCACGTCAGCATTGTCTACATTGATATTTAACATTCTTATTAACGAAATTTATAATGGATGTGGTAATTTGTAAGTTTCTATTAGTTAGTATACTAATCTGAAATAATTTTTTATTCATGGACCAATCTGAAATACACTCTATAGTTGGTGGGTGTATTTGTAATTAAACCATAATTTAATTATGAGCAAAATGTACTGTTGGTCCACTTACTATAGTGGATTTTCCAAGTTGGTCCACGAATTAATTTTCGTCACATGTTGGTCCACTTTTAGTTAAATACCATTAAAATTCATCCAACCCAAGCCCATGCCAAACTAACACCACCCCTTTTTAAATATCAATATAAACATATTAATACTTATTTATTATAAGATCCATTGATTTTAACTATTAAATTTTAATAACTTTTTAGTTTAAGTACCAAAATTAAATAGCATTTTAGATTAGGTACTAGTTGAAAAGTCAAACAAAATAATAAAGTAAAAGGTATTAGAATTTACAAATATGACATCACATGCCACTACAATAAAAAAATAAAAAAAATATTACATCACAAATATTACATTAATTTATATTATATTGTATTAAAAAAAAAAATCAATCCAGTCACAACTTAAATATGACTGTTTTGGTAAATTGAAAAAGACAACTCACACCACTATAATATGTATTATTTTGAGTAAAAGTATTATTTTGACCTCTATTTATATTATATTGTAGTATAATTTCTCTAAAAAATTTTTAATTAAGTTACAACTTAATTGTGACTGTCTCACAACTTAATTGTGACTATCGTTCAGTCACAACTAAATTTGAAGTTGTGAGTGTCGTACAGTCACAACTTAATGTGAAATTGATATTACATTAGCAAATTTTCAAGATAATATAAAAACCTCAAGGACAATTTTGTCAAAACCTTATAAAATTTAACTAACACCCATCATATATTGGTCAAAGGACAAAAATGTCAAATGGAAAAGACTCAAATCAAAGGGGCCAACATGTTTGTAACTTAATTTAAAAAACTACATTTAAATTGGTAGTTCAATTGAAATATTATATAGTCTTCATGTTATACCAAAAAATTATTAGAATTTGGTATTTAACCATAATTTTCTATTTATTATATCTCGGTCAGAATATAAATTACTATTTATATTTTCCTCTACATTTGTGTATATATTACGTACGTAGTATTCAGGCTTCTTCACGAGCTTTGTCGTTATTGGATCGGTATCTCTCTCTCTCTCTCTCTCTCTCTCTCTCTCTCTCTCTCTCTCTCAGCTAAGCATTTGAGCAAAGATGGAGATAAGGTGAGGAGTAATCACTAATAGGAGTCACAGAGAATTACAAGTTTGTGTGGCATTAACAGACCCCAATACAAGACAAGCCATTCCAACCATGGATTCATACTGATTTTCCCAACAATTTCTTGGCTTTTTTTTTGTATTTCTCTTCCTCTTAATCCCCACCTCCTCTGCTCTCTCTTCTCCCTAATTAAAAGGTATTGTTTTCTTTCGCAACTACTCTTGTCGCTTTTGTTACATTTGGCTCCATTGCAGAATGAGCCCACTGGTTTTGGTTAACTTGTTGATTGATGTCGAATGGGTTTTGGTCATTTTGGTTAACTTGTTGATTGATGATCTCAAATGGGTTTTGGTCATTTTGGGTGGCTTTTGTTACTCTCTCTTCTAGTTGTTCATCAAGTCTTGCTAATAGACTTGGTTAGATCTTTCCGTTGTATCCATTATTATCATATTTATTCAGACTTGATACCATTGCCCAATAAATGTAAGCACATTGCCGAACCATGTTAAATTTATTGGTGTCCTTATTTCTTATTTATTTCTTGATTGGTTTGAGTTTGATAGTTTCTCATTCTATATTTAATCGATCCTGACAATAAGAACAACCTTTCTCTATTTACTTTTTTGAATCTTTGTTCCCACCATTGCTCAAGTAATTTGTTGGACATTATCTTTCATTAATTTTTTTCAATCAATCAAATGATTTGGTACTGTGGTTAATTTACTTTAGAGAAACAAAAATGGTTTTTGGCAATCCCTTTAGAGAAAACTCTATGAATGGTTGAAATATCAGATTCTTGCAAACTCTGTGAATGTAACTGTGGATCTGAATTTTTCTCTTTGGTTTAAGAAAGACTCACTAGGTGTCATTAATCAATGGATTAAGAAAGATTCATATATAACATGAATGAAATGTCGAGTTAAACTTGAGTTACCAAGTCCTATTTTTCTGAGAAAATGCTTCTGGACAAAAATTGTAGCTTCAGAACGATTGAGGAATTAAAACTCGAGTCGAAGTGTAACGACCCGACCCAAAATTCGGGAGAAATTTTAATTTTTATTCGTATTGGCCATGTAGAGGTATAGTGGGAAATGGGTTTGAGAGACTCGTATCTTTTCAAGTTTTTTTTTTATCCTAAATAATTTGGGAATTTAATTGAGAAATAAAAAGGGTTTTGGGTTAAATTTTTTAATTGGGCTTGACCCAAAGTTGACTTTTAAAATAAATGGGCTTTTGATTTTGACTTTGGGTCCGTTAGATATGTTTCGATCCCACGATTTCATAGACACGTAGCACGCTTCGATCCGAGTTACAGTTTGGAAGATACGGACATGTGAAGTGAGGGGCAATTTTGTAAATTTATAAAAGTGGGTTTTAAAATCCCAAAGGTCCAGAAAATTCTGGACTTTCTCTCTCCTCTCACGCCTCACTTCTCTCCTTGTTATCTCTCCCCGACGCCCCTCCCCTGGGAGACACTCCTTCTCTCCGGCTTGCTTCCCTCGCCATCCGGCCAGGAGGCGGCGACGGCACCACCTCAGCCTCCCCCTTCTCTCTCTCTCCTCCCCCGATCTCTCTCTCTCCTCGCACCCATCTTTCTCTTCCCCTCTGTGTGCGCGACACCGACACTGGAGGACAGCCTCCGGCCACTTTCTTGGCGGCATGAGACCACCGTCGTGACCCCTGTGAGTCGGCCGTTCCTTTCTGTGCCTCCCCTTGTCGGCCCGCCACCCCTGTGCGCAGGAAATCGCCGGAGAAAACTCCCCCAGCCGCTAGTTTCTCTTGCCGATTCCGGCCATCTTCGAGCTTCGATCAAGAAATTGGTTAGTGGGTTTTCTTCCTTTCTTCATGGGCTTCCAAACCCATATGGTGTTACTTGTCAATTTTGAACAATTGTGATTTTGGAAAATTGGGGTTTAGGGCTCATTTCGGGTTCATATTAAATATTCGAAATTTGATGATGTTGTATGTATTTTTGTACAATTCTCATCTCTAATAATCTTTAATTTAAGTTTAGAACTGATGGTTCGAAGAAATCTTGGAGAATTGATAGTTTTTAAGTATTTAGGAACTTGATTTTTAGGAATTATGGGTCATTTCGGGTTGGCCTTGTACATTTTGTTTTAGAGTTTATTTTGGACCATTGTCGGATAATATTTATTCATATGAAACCCCAATCAAAGTTTAGAATCGAAAAGGTTGTGGATTTTGGAGAAAATTTGGAATTCGATATTGATGTCACCACTTGAGTGATGACGGCAGTGGCTCTAACCACCCCGCTGTCATACTAATTATCTAGCAGCAATTTAAATGTTTTTTTTAGTTGGTTATCGATTTAGGGTAGGTGGAGGCTGTTCGGGTGGACCAAAGTTTATTTGAGATTGAATTTGGACACTTTTTAGATTATGAAGCTATCCTTGGATGATTTTCTTGTTTCAGGCGAGGCGACCGTGGCTCGTGACCATCCGGTGGAGGATCGAAACTAGATTTCCCAATTTGTGAGTGGACTTTATTTTTATAAAAGTTTATGTTTCTAAATGTCTATGATTTCATTGATTTAATGGTGGATTTGTGTTGAGAATTATTATTTAAAGTTTCTTCAAATGATATCCTTTTAGACTAATGACTTTAAAAGATTGAGATGTTGTGATTTGAGGAAAGATACATGTTTGATGAGTTGGGTTGTTAAAGGGAATTGTGAAAAGAGTATTTAAAAAATGCTGTGTAAATGCATGTGTAGACCGGTCGAGCCTGCCTGTGTTAAATGCACGGGATTGTGGCCAGGATACGAGCCTGCTCGTGCGGAGCGACCCTCCGTACGAGATTGTGGCCAGGATGTGAGCCTGCTCGTGCGGAGCACCCCTCCGTACGAGATTGTGGCCAGGATACGAGCCTGCTCGTGCAGAGCGACCCTCCGTACGAGATTGTGGCCAGGATTTGAGCCTGTCCGTGCGTGGGATTGTGGCCAGGACATTGTCTACAGTACGGGTACTAGTATGGTGTGAGTTTTAAGTATAAGAGTTTTGAGATGATTTTCGAAAATGGGTTGCAATATGGTTTTAAAAAAAACTAGGGGATTGCAAAAACGATCGTTAGGTTTCTAAAGATGTTTATTTTAAGACTTCTAAAAGGATAAATTAATTATATATTTCGTTTTCTTAAAACGTCCACTCACTGAGTTATCTCACAATTTTTTTGTTTTGTCTTAAATTGTTTCCCCCAGGTAGTAGCTTTGGTGGAGGTCGAGCCAATAACGTCGAGGCATTTAAGTCCATCTCCCTAGTCAGACCCTGTAGGCGTCATTTTATTCTTATAAAAATTCCTTGTAATAGAATAGAGGCTTTGATGACCACTTAAAATATTAAGTTGGTTTCTCTGCGAAATTGTTGGGTCTGAGACCCTTTTTGGTTGTGGTAGAGGTGGTTGCTGTTTAGAAGTGTTTTTTAACAGGTTTTGAAATTTCTGGGTTAGTCCATTTTGAGGGGAGGTTCTGCCGAATTTTAGGTAGGATTTTCCTTGATTTTGGATTCCCGCAGGACCTCTCCGGGTTTCAGGGTGGAAATCCGGGAGCGGTCCTGTCACAAAGTGGGGTCTCATTTGTAATCTTTGACTCGCTCAAGTTGATAACAATTATGCAGTACTTTAAATTATTTACATTTTGATATACTTTTCATGAATATTGGATTTGGTTTCCATATGCAGCTATCTTACGAAGTGAAATGCAATCCTACACTAATAATCATGAAAATTACAAACGAGTCCATTGGTACCTTGAAACACTTGATTTCAATCCAAGCTAATTAATGAAGAAAAAAAAAATTCCAAGAGCCACAAAATGTTTCATTTTACATTTTGTTTTTGGTCAGAAAAGTACTTGATTAAAAAACAAGAAGGTTCAAGGGGATGGTACCCAGCCGGCCACAAGAACACCAGTACAAAGCCAAACAAACAGCAAGGAAACAAAAGTAGACCAGACTACCAGAACTAACTAAAAAACTAGTAGTAGAGAAGAAAAAGATATGTAGCAAAATAACAGATAGCTGCCACATACCAAAAGAGAAAAGAAGAGATCCGGATATAGGAGAAGAGGCACCCTAGCATGAAAATCCCCACAAAAGAATCTGGAGTGCCCAAAGTCAGTGAGCGACCATCTCCACATCAGAAACCGGCGAGCCAGGAAGCCCATCCCGCGATTAAATACTGACCAGGGAGGGTAAGGGACGATTAAACCATGTCTCCAAGCACAACCTCCTCAAAGCTAGCTGTGCAGTGCAATCTTCGGCGTTGTTGGCATTGCAGGGGATCCAGCCCCATCTGACATGATCAAGATGAGCTCGATGCTTGTGAAATTCCTTGAGGAGCGAGAAGAAAATCCAGTTCCCCTTATCAGCACTACAATTTAAATTATCAATCAGTTAATTCGAGTCACTTTCCAAACAAATGTGTCTGTAACAAATTCAACTTGCAAGCTTTAAACCTTCAGTAGCAGCACAAGCTTCTGCCTCCAAAGCCAAACCCAAGGGGCGGTGATGAGCCAAACCTGTACAGAAGGATCCATCAAGTCCCGAATAATGATCCCCAGACACGCCATGGTATAGTTTGCAACCCACATCCCATCTACATTAATTTTCACAAAAGGAGGGCTGAGTTGAGACCATGTTGATGGTGGAGGAGGATCAGTAGTTGCATGGTTGGGTTGTAAAACAATGTGAGAGATTTTGACTGCCAGAAACTCAGCAATGGCCTTGTTTGATCTTCTAATAACCTGCTCCGGGGAGGGAAGCACACCATGAAAACAAAAATTGCATCTCTCCTTCCAAATCTCCGAGCAATAGAAGCTAATGATAAGTCATCAATTAAGAATAGCATTGGTCTTGTACATCCTTACCAGAAAACACTTCCGAAAGCCAAACATCAAGAATAAAGATCCTATCTTTGGGAGGCCTATCGCCCAGTCAACACCCAAACCATACCCAAACCATACCCTCTTTGTCAAAGGGCATAGAGAAGGGGGAAAAAAAAAACACAAATAGCAGAACAATCAATAAAGTGATGTATAGGGGTCGATTTAAGAAAAATAAAGTCAGGAAAAGAAAGATGCTAAAAATTAGTAAGAAGACACGAAATAAAGAAACAAATGATATTCAGTCAATATGGCGACATAAAAGGCAGGAAAGAATATTCTGGTGTCAAAATTGGGTGCATAATATATTAATTTCAAGGGAAACAATGAGATCTACAAGACTCATAAATTATGAGCCCGTTCAGTTTTTGGCCAAATTCCTTCGTTTAGGGCCTCAAATAAGCAGTTTAGTGATTTTGAATAAGTTTCCTAAATTGTATTTATTTCTATTTTATTTTCGTTTTGAATTTCGAGCATCTAGGGTTGTGGAAGTATTTAAACAACCTTTTTAGTTGATTGTAGGAGATCTTTTCCCCACTAAAGTGCATTAGAGACGTCTCCCTGTTCCCCCGCATCCGGGGACATGTTTTCTGTTTGCATGGATCTGAAGCGTTTCTTTGTTTCTATAAATTTAACGTGTTTCTCTATTTATATAAATTCGAAGCGTTTCCCTAATTTTATGGATTCAGAGCGTTTATGTTTGCGAGCTTATTTGATTCTTTTACGTTTGCATGCATTCGAGGCGTTTTTCGTTCACGCACATTTCGGTACGTTTCCTTGTTCGTATGCATCCGGGGTGTTTTACCACCCACGCGCATTCGGAGAGATTCCCCCTATGCGCGATCTCCATCTAAAAGTCTGGTCCAAATCGAGTTTTAAAATGGATCAATGGAGTACAACCTAGCTCCCAACTGACATAAGGATCGGCCAGACAATTGTCAAGCCCAAAGGCCCAGCCCAACGTAAGTAACCGACATTAGGATGGGCCAGCCAATCGTCAATCCCAAAGGCCCAATCCAGCGTAAGTAACCAACATTAGGATGGGCAAGCCAATTGCCAAGCCCAAAGGCCCAACCCAGCGTAAACAACCGACATTATGAGGTGGTGCGTAAATATTATGCAGATTTACACACCGCCTCAGTATCTATTATAAATTAAAAACCGTCTCTATTAAAACAGTCACCTCAACTCCCTATTCATTCACTCCCTATTAAAACCGTCTCTATTAAAACGGTCACCTCAACTCCCTATTAATTCACTCCCTATTAAAACCGTCTCTATTAAAACGGTCACCTCAACTCCCTATTCGTCGTTCAGAGTCTCTCAGTCCTCCTTCTAACTTTCTCCCTCTCTCTCTTCTCTGGTCAGTCTCTGACGAAGATTCCCTCCATTCCATCCCAAGAGGAGGAAGAAGAGAATAGGTCTTTCCCATTCCGGTGGCATTCCCATTCCTCGACTCCTTACAAAGAAACCCTAATTCCGACCGGGTTAGCATAATTTCCCTACTTATCGTTCTTCATTGTGTTCTTTGGGAAATTTTTCTTTGTGTCTGATTTTACTTTGTTTTTTGTTCTGTTTTCGGGTGTGGAGGTGGTTGGTTGTTGGTGGTTCGGTGAGGTGAGGTGAGGTGATCAACTATCAAAATTGGCCAAGTATTCCCCTGTACAATGCCGCCACTCCACCACCGGTCCACCGCCTTTTCCATTCCCATAGCCATTCGTAGTCCTCAACCCAAACTCAAGCTCCCGCCAAAAACCCTAATTCGGACAAAGCCTCTTTTGTTCAAAGGTTCGAGGATTGGCTAACATTCAACGACGGCCCGGTTAAGTGATCGAAATCGGCCAAGCACGGAGACTCCGACCCAGACATGCAGTGACGCAAGGGCTTGAAAAGAGGAGGGAAGTCACCACTCATGGGGTAAAAAAGGTAATGGAATTCTGTTCAGATAGATAGAGCTCTCCTCCCTCTCTCTCTTTGCTTTCATGGATGATTTATATTTTTCATGAAAAAAGTTGACATGTGTCTCCTTATCTTATGCGTTACAGTGTTACACCCATATATCATACATACAATATGCTCTCGTAGCACAGTTGGTTAGAGCACCCGTTTAGTAAGCGGGAGGTCTTGAGTTCGACTCTCAACGAGAGCAAACCAAAACTACTTCATTACTCGCTTATTCCTTTTATTGTTTTGCATTTAATCAAATGAAGGTGAAACGACTCATAATTCTGAGTACAATGACCTATGCAGACTACAATGACTAGATGGAGCTGACTGAGGAATTGTTGAGTGGTAAGGCAGCATTGATGCATGTCTCCAACATGTGCTCTTAGAAAATTTTATCTTGCTGCTAGTTCCTCTGCTACATTGTACATACTTCCCATGTTGTCCCATGTTACCTACTAGTTTATTGGCCTAATTTCTCACTTGTCTCACCTACATTGGTGAAAAATATTAGCGGTGGGCAGGAGCTCAGTTATCCTAGTTACTTATGCATTCTACTTTTGAACACAACATATAATCTGTGATCTTGTTGGCTACCATGTCCTCATGGGTTTCTAAAAACACTTTTTATGTCACGTTTGCAGTATTTCGGATAAGTAGGTATGCATTTATTTATGCATTTGTGTTTGCAGGGCAGTATATCATGAATTAATCCAGTTGATTCTACTGGTATATTATTCTCATATGCCTATGAAAAGGCCTATGGACTCTTTCTTGGAAAGGACCAAATAACTATTTGCTAGTGATTGTTTCAAGAACAGATTTATGAGTTTATAATGTGCCTTCAATTGTGAACATCTGTGTTGAATGGATAAACTGAGAATCTTCTACCATTGGCTTCATCTTCATTAGATGGGAGTTATGAGTTGAGTATTTTTATTTCTGTAACTTTTTATTTTCTCAATTGTTAGGTGGTTATTTCATGTGCTTGTATAGAGTTTATCTACTTACTATTTTCTTGTGCATCTCTGTAGGAGTATATTTTGGATGGATGATGACTCCACTCATGCAGCTAGGGTATAAGAAACCCATCATTGTCACAGATGTTTCACATGGGATCAGACTGAGACATTGATTAGAAAGTCCACTTTATGTTGCCTCCTTTTCAGTTGTTTCTACATTAGTGTGTGTCCGGTGCACAACATGCATAGCAGTTTGATTTTGCAGGTTCCAGGTATGTTGTTGGAAGCTTTGTGCAGTAATTGGTTTAATTTGGTTTTGCTCCCAAAGTATCTTTTTGTGTGCTTGTGTGTGTGCGCATATAATAGCAACTAATTCATTGCATCTTTTCTCGCCTTACAACTAATTCTCCAAGGCTATGAAAAAGGAATGTGTGGATCATATAATGGAGTGAAGTCGAGTCTTGTAGATAAGAACTATTAAAACTAACTGTATTAGTATGTCGTTGGCTACCCACTCCCATGGAAATTTCTGGATTCACCCACCCCTACTTAGACGCATTTGCTTCTAATCAGATGTTATTGACTCAATATTTTCTATACATTAATATATCCCCCTTCTTGAGTTATTTATTTTCCTATTCATGCAGAAAGTCAGAGTTGGATGAATCTGAATTTTCTAAGTTCCATTCTAGTGTTGACCTAGGTGATATTGTTGGTGTGACTGGTTAATTTTGTTAAATTCTTTTGAATTCCTTTTGTCCGTTCTTTAGTAGCTACTTTTCTTTTCAAGTGTTCACAATGAATATTCAGTTGTTTACATATAAATAATTAAATAGACCTGTCATATGCCACTTAGGTTTATTCAACGGTACCATAATTCTGTGCTCCAGAAGTATTGCTGAAGAAGGGGATATGGAATGCAATGTGACTGCTGAAGTATTGTTTGTTGTCACATTGAAGTATTGTTTGTTACCATTTGTAATATGGGACATACAGATTACTCAATAGGTTTTACAATGCATATTTAAAAAATTGACTTCATAAATATTGGAACTTTCGATGTACTTAAGCAGTTTTAAATATTAATCATGGATTTTCCTGCTGACATCTGTTTGTATGTTCTTATTAAACAAACAAATGGTTAGTTTTTCCATGCAGATTGTAAGCTGGAGAGCTCATCTGAATTTCCTGGAGGAAGCTGAGGCAAAGGATCTCCTTTGCAATGTTAAGCAGATGCTTGGTACCAGAGGAATCTCTCTCTCTCTCTCTCTCTCTCTCTCTCTCTCTCTCACCAGGGGTGGTACCAAAGGAGCTCTTAAATAGCTGATTTACTTTCATAAGGTATTTAATTGGGAAAATTTCCCACTCTAAACTCACCTGCCTCAGGAAAGTGCTATTCATCACTGTACGGATGCTTGCCATCATTGTCAGTTGATGTTTCTTTCTTTTTCCTATTCACCTTCTAATCTGTACGAATTTACACTGCTTCAAATTCGTGATAATGTTCAGGTACTTTGCTTTATTGGAGATGCTTTTTCCTCCATGATAAAAATGGCTTGGCAATTGTGAACCAGAGGTGGGATGCATATCTATTTGTTTTCCAGGCTCGTGAGTACTTTTCGGATATATTCCCCCTCTTCTTGTTCGCCTTTCTTTTTTTCTTTAAATTTTCTAATCTTCCTTTTATATACTTAGAACATGTCAGTTGGTAATTAAATGCCTTTTGAAATCAACTGCATGATTTTCAGTTCAAACAGAGGATGCCCTCATTGATAAATTAATAGAATTATTATGCTTGTGAATTAGTATTGCTCATTCATCCTCTGAAAGACATTGGTAAATGTCATAACAAGTGCAGGAACTCAGGTGGGCAAACTATGAAGAGATGGACGACCTCACTCGAGTAATTTTGTATTCACTTTTTTATTTTAAGTTGATTTTCCAATTTAAAATTCATTGAATTAATTATTTCTAAAGTTTTATTAGGTAGAGTGTTTTTTACAACAGTACATTGAGCTCCATTCATATCCCTTTATTCATATATGAAAAGAAAAAAAAAATCAAATTTTCTAAGGAATTGTAGAATTGTAGTTGCTATTAACCTTAGTTTTCTCAACTTTCTTTTCCCACATCTTTTGTTTTGAAAAATCTTTGGTCTGTTAGATTTTAGCCTGTGAGTGGCGGTCTGAATCGTCTGATCCAACTTCTCAAATTTTTTGTTTGTTTTCATATTGAAAATTCCCTATTTAATTCATCTACACTTCTACAGGTTAGTTTCGTGATGAAAGCTTTTAAATGCACCCAAAATCTGAAGAAACAAAGCCTGCATGTGAAAGTATGGACTTGTATGGTCCAAATGGAGTTTTAAAATGGATCAGTGGAGCCCAACCCGGCCCAATAAAGAAGATCCAACCGAACGAAAATTAGGGGTGGGCCAAGGGTTTGTGAAGCCCAAATTGTATAGCCCAGCGTAATCTAACGCTAACCGTAACGGACATTAGGAGTCGTTAAACTAACACCAACGGAACCGACATTAGGTCTCCAATATAAATCTTTCTATAACGGTAAAGCCCAAGGCGCGAAAAAAAAGCCCAAGTCGCAATTCGCAAAGCTCAGCGAAAAAATAACGCTAACAGTAAATTTGGAGTTGGTGCGTAAAAACTAAAAATCACGCACCGCCTTATTCTCCAATATAAATTAACGGTAACCTCCATTCACTATTATTCATTCACTCATCACACACACAGTTACAGCCTTTCAGTCTGAGAGATAGTCCTCCACTCCTCCCTCGATGATTCTCAGTCAGAGATGAAGAGAAAACCTTCTTCTTCTTCTCTCCAGGCCCTCCATTCCATTCCATTCCCACTCCCATTCCCATTCCCTGTACGATGCCTCCACTCCAGCACCGCCTTTTCTATTGCCATTCGCATTTCGCCGGAAACCCTAATTTCGACCACGCCTCCTCCGTGCCAAGGTTCCTTCTTTCTTTCTGTCTGATTCTTTTTCTTTTATTTCTTTTATTGTGTTTTTTTTTTCTTTTTCCTTTATTTGGGTTGGTTGTTTGAGGAGTGGCTGACATTGTTCCTTCATTCATCGAAATTGGCCGAGTATTTGGTGGTCACATGCAGACTCAGACATGCATTGATGCTTGAAAAAAGGAGGGAAGTTACCACTCACCACTCAGGGAAAAGAGGAGGTAAAAATTCCCTACAGATAGATAGAGCTCTCCTCTCTCTCTCTCTCTATTTACATGCATCTCCTTATGTTAGGCACACCCATCAATATCATACAGTATGCTCTCGTAGCTCAGTTGGTTAGAGCACCCGTTTAGTAAGCGGGAGGTCTTGAGTTCGACTCTCAACGAGAACAAATCAAAACTACCGCATTCTGTGTATACCAGCATTTTATTGTCTGTAAGTCACATCCAACATTGATACACATGTTTCTTATATTGTTCTGCATTAAATCAAATGAAGGTGATATCCACTAATAATCCTCAGTTCACTACCTGTGATTTCTGTATGGCTTTTGCAGACTACAATGACTTGATGGAGCTGACTGAAGAAATCTTGAGTGGTAAGGCATCATTGATGCATGTCTCAAAAACAGATTATGAGTTTATAATGCGAGTAAATTATGAGTTTATAATGTGAACGTATAGTTTATAATGCATGTCTCATGAACAGATTAGGAGTTTTTTTTTTTCTTCTATTTTCAGTTGTGAACATCTGTGGGAGTGAATACGATATATGGGTTTCAATCCAATAGATTGGTATGTCAACCAGAAGGCAGTCTCTCTCAAATGGGCTTGATAGGTGGATATAAAATTATGTACCAGTATCAAAATTTGTTATCAAATGTTCTCCTCCTAAAACAACAGCTCGTTTGTTGGACAAGGTAAATAACTTTCTATGTCCTCTTTCTCAAACTTCTTTTAAACCAAGTACACGAATCAGGATTTCATTGCTCATCTTTTCTGGTGGTATGCACTTACTATATAGATGCCTTTTGTCCTATTTGAGGTGGAGTCTGTTGAGGGCTAATGATGTTGTGAAAGGCCTAGCTATTTCTTATTGGGCTTGGCATATCAGATTGAAAAGTGATACCCTGTCTAAAGATGACTAATACATCATACATATTTGGTTAGATAAGTTGGCCATTGTATATAGGTGTTTGCTATTAAAATTTTTGCCAACCAAATTGATATTGATTTCACTCCTTCCCTTATCAAGTCTGTAAACTGTTGGTTGTCAAATTTTCCCCTCCTTAAACAACAGTTCGTTTGGACAAGGTTAACTCTTTCACTCACTCTGTCTAGAATAAACTTTGGTTTCGTAGAAGAAAGATAATGGAGGTGCTATGATGAAATTAAAAGTGATAAAAAGGTTTTGGTTTCGTACTTTAGCTATGCAGATCATAAGCTGGAGAACTTTTAAATTCCCAGATGACGCAAACCATTTAGATCCGAAGTAGGTCTTGTAATGGAGTGAAGTTGAGTCTTGTAGATCAGAAGTATAAAACTAATTGTATTAGTATGTTGTGTTCTTTGATCTGCCTTGTTGATTAGTAACTTGTCTTTCAAAATAACTGTTGATCTATGTTTTTTAAGAAAAAAGTTGGCATGTGTCTCCTTATCTTAGGCACACCCAACATACAATATGCTCTCGTAGCTCAGTTGGATTGAGCACCCATTTAGTAAGTAGGAGGTCTTGAGTTGGACTCTGAACGAGAGCAAATCAAAACTACTTCATTAGTCTCTCAGTCTGTGTACATTTCAGTGGTACATGATTCCAGCATTGCATTTTCTGTATGTCCCTTATAGCATTGATACACCTACTCCTTATATTGTTTTGCATTTAATCAAATGAAGGTGAAATAACTCATAATCCTCAGTTCATGACCTGTGATTTCTATATGGCTTATGTACACTACAATGACCTGATCGAGCTCACTGAGGAAACGTTGAGTGGTAAGGCATCATTGATGTATGTCTTCAACATGTGCTCTTAGAAAGTTGTATCTTGCTGCTAGTTCCTATGGTAAAACTTCACAGATGGAATCATGTTCTTGTGAAGTCTACATCATAGATGGAATCATGTTCCTCATTGGATCCTTTCCCCTACTTTCGTCCAGCTAGAACTACATGCATGCATCTTTGTGTTTATTGTTTACAATTGTTGTGAAACTATAACATGCAATGTGTTATCCTTTCCCCAACTTCCAACAGAGAGAGCCCAATGGCGGCAAACGAACAGAAACCTTATGGCCGAGGGACACCATGATGGCCATTCAGCTCTGATCTACCTCAGGAGCAGGTGCTCGTGTGATGTCCCCATTGTAATGGGCCTGATCTTCTAGCCGTTTGATCCCACCTGCCCCTACCTCCATGTACCTAGTTCATTTTGCAATGGAAAGGTACTATATTTTGGGTAATTTGCTTCTGTTGTGGTTAGTCCAAACACAAAATCTATTTGCTATTTGCTTTATCTGGATATAATTGTGATTGATGCAATAATTGTTGCCATATGATTCTTTGATGTGTTCTTGGTATCTTGTTACTCAGCAATTAAGAGAAGGATTAAGATTGGTTGAAAATTGTAGGTTTTAAGTAATTATACTGAATGTCCATTGATGATAGCTTTGGGATTTTGAGGTACAATGCCATGTAATCTTAATCTTGTTATAATCATTGATAATAAGATAAATTCCCAAGGACCACTTGTTTGTGCTAGCGTATATTGGGGTCTTTTTTTTTATAAGTAGGTGTATATTGCTGAATATATTTCGTTTAACAATTAGAGATGTTTGTTAGCAAGCCTTTAAAAGATTCTACAGTACAAAAAATCAATCTTGCATTTGATGTATGCTTACATTTCATTTAATGTCTTGATTGCTTGAATCCCTTTACTTTCATGCCGTTATAAGTTGAACCAGATGCTTTACACCATTCTTTCAGATGTCCTGCCTAAACATTCATGGCAGCATGAGTTAGATTGCTCATATAAATGCACTGACTTAGCATTTGAGCAAGATCAACATAGTTTTATGTCTTGCAAACAAAATGAAGTTGATGTACAATTCTTAAAATGTTAATTGTGGCTGTGACTGCTGATAAAAGTTTTCAGGTAAAACTACCACAGGTTTTATAACTGACATTTTCTCATTCAATTTTTATGTGTCCAACTTATTGCGTGTTTCCTTAAATGGTTTAGCTTTGCCATGCAGATTGTAAGCTGAAATTCCCAGAGGAAGCTAAGGCTAAGGATCTCATTTGCAAGCTCCTTTGCAATGTTGAGCAGAGATGCGAAGGAACTAAATAAATAAAAGCTAGTGAAGCATGAACTCTCTCTCTCTCTCTCTCTCTCTCTCTCTCTCTCTCTCACGAGGGGTGGTACCAAAGGAGCTCTTAAATAGCTGATTTACTTTCATAAGGTATTTAATTGGGACATTTCCCACTATAACTCACCTGCCTCAGAAAGTGCTAAGAACAACATTTATTCATCACTGTACGGATGCTTGCCATCATTGTCAGTTGATGTTTCTTTCTTTTTCCTGTTCTTTTTTCTAATCTGTATGAATTTACACTGCTTCAAATTCGTGATAATGTTCAGGTACTTTGCTTTATTGGAGATGTTTTTCTCCTCCATGAATCAAATGGCTTGGCAATTGTGAACCAGAGGTAGGACGCTTTTCAATTTGTTTTCCAGGCCGGTGAGTACTTTTCTGATATATTCCCCCTTTACTTTTTTGCCTTTCTTTTTTTCTTTAAATTTTTCTGATCTTCCTTTTATGTACTTAGAACAAGTTATTCGGTAATTATATGATTTTCAGTTTAAACAGATGATGCCCTCATTGATGAATTATTTTGCTTGTGAATTTTTCCCAGTTCATTCATCTTCTGAAAGACATTGGTAAATGTCATAACATGTGCAAGGAACTTAGGTGGCCAAACTATGAACAGATGGATAACCTCAAGTAATTTTGTATTCACTTTTTTCTTTTAAGTTGATTTTCCAATTTAAAATTCATTGAATTAATTCGTCTACAGTTTAGTTTCGTGAAGAAAGCTTCTAAATGTACCTGAGAATTTAGTCAGTTTAGTTAGTAGTTAGTACAGCCAAAGAAAAAAAGCCTGCATCTGAAAGTATGGTCCAAATGGAGTTTTAAAATGGATCAGTGGAGCCCAACCTGGCTCAATAAAAATCCAACCCAATGGACATTAGGAGTGGGCCAAGGATTTGTGAAGCCGAAATCGTAAAGCCCAGCGTAAAACTAACGCTAACGGTAACTGACATTAGGAGTCAGTGCGTAAAATTCACGCACCGCCTTAGTCTCTAATCTAGGAAGCACCGATACGCAAATTTGTTGAGGTATGTCGTATCGGGGCCTAGGATAGCACCGATACGCACTAGATACGGGGATACACGTATCGAAAGCATGCTAAACGTATATGTTGACTTTGACTACTCGATACGGCTGCGATACTTCAGCGATACTTCAGCAATACGGTCAAGATACGGTCTAGATACGTATGGGGTATTTTTTCAAGTTTTTTGTAAAAATGGGAGGTCTAATCGCAATTTTAAAAAGTTGGCAAATTTTAGATCATTAGATCCCTAACTATTCAACGTAGCCATCACTATTCATGCGCGAAACAGAAAAGGAAGTCGAGAAACCTATTTTCGAGCAGCCATCGCCGTCAAGTAGAGCAGCCATCGCTGTCAAGCAGAGATCGCCGTCGAGCAGAGCAACCATCTTCATCGAGCAGAGCAGCCATCGCTGTCGAGCAGAGATCGCCGTTGAGCAGAGCAGCCATCGTCGTCGAGGTTAGCTTTGGCTCTGACGCTCTGTTTGTTTTCTTTCTTAGTTTCTCTGAATATTCTGGTCTGGTCTCAATTCAACCCTTGACTGGCAGTATAAGTGTATATTGTATAACCTTTTGTTTGTTTTATTTTATAATTCAGAAAAGTGAAATCATGAATAGTATTGGGTTTGGGTTTATTTGTTTTGAGCAGTAATCAATTAATCATGAATAGTATTGGGTAGTTTGTTACTGTTTTTTTTTTTTTTTTTTTATAATTATGAAATCTGAATAATGAATAGTATTGGGTTGGGTCTGTCACTGTTTTTTCTGAAATATGAATAGTAAATAATATTGGGTTGGGTCTGTTAGAAAAAAAATAATGCTATTCTTACAATTTGTTAGTTATATTAGTTGCTCATTTGTTCAAGAAATGAGTTCAACACCAAATATGAGTTCATCAACAAATAGTTTAACTGCAAATTCTATTGACGTTGCTGCTGTTGAGGTGAATGATAATGCCCCATTATGGCAGTATGTCAAGAATCTTGGGAAAAAAGTGGGGAGTTCTGGAGGAAATACTCAATTTTTGTGCAATTTTTGTAATGGCACTTTCAATGGATCCTACTTTAGAGTGAGTTGTCATTTATTACGAAAGTCAGGAAATGGAATTGCTATATGCCCAAATTCAAAGAGTCATTTGCCGAGGTTGCAAAAAGAGGTAAATGAGGCTAAAGCTAGGAAGCAAAAATCTTTACCTAATCAAGTTCCTTTAACCACAACAATGGGTTCTTCTGGGAGTAGTACTATGAGAATGGATGGTGGACTTTATGAAGATATTGTTGAGCCAAAAAAAAGGAAGGGAATGGGTGGAAGTGGAGCCATTGAGAAAGCCTTCACAATGGCAGCTAGAGAAGAATTGGATGGTGAAATTGCAAGAATGTTTTACACGGGTGGTTTGTCATTTCACTTTGCAAGGAATCCACACTATGTGCGTTCATACACTCGTGTTGTTTCTAACCCAATTCTGGGTTATGTCCCTCCAGGTTACAACAAATTGCGAACTACACTTCTCCAAAAGGAAAGGCCTAACATTGGCAAATTACTAGAGCCAATTAAGATGACTTGAAAAGAGAAGGGTGTAAGTGTATGTAGTGATGGGTGGTCAGATTCACAAAGAAGACCTCTTATAAATATTATGGCTACTTGTGAAAGTGGGCCTATGTTCTTGAAAGCAATCAATACTCAAGGTGAGTACAAGGACAAATTCTACATTGCTAACATACTTATTGATGCCATTCAGGAAATTGGTTCACAAGATGTGGTTCAAGTAATTACTGATAATGCTCCAGTTTGCAAGGCCGCCGGATTGCTTATCGAAGCCAAATTTCCACATATCTTTTGGACACCATGTGTTGTCCATACCCTTAATCTTGCTTTGAAGGGAATTTCCTCACCATCTTCAAGTGCAAGACATGAAGATATTCAAGAACAATGTGGTTGGATAGCAAAGATTTATGAGGATGCTTTGATGATAAAAAACTTTATCATGAACCATAGTATGAGATTGTCAATGTATAATAATCATTGCAAGTTGAAGTTGTTATCCGTTGCCGATACACGTTTTGCCTCCACAATTGTGATGCTTAAAAGATTGGCTTAATTATCGATTTACCACCCAAAACTGTAACTCATTCCCACTTTACCACCTGAAAGTTTTTTTGTCCCAGATTACCACCTGTAACTTACATCCATGTCCCATTTTACCTTGTTCCGTCAACAATTCCGTTAATGCTGACGATCTGGCCGTTAATGCTGACGTGGCGCGCTAGATGTGCGCCACGTGTCACATCTTTTTTTTTATTTTTTCGCATTTTTTTATTTTTTTATTTTTATAAACTTTGAAAATTCATTAAAAATAGCTCCGAACTCAGAAAAATACACGAAAAATTCATACGGACTCGTCTTGACTAGCACTAATTTTATATAAGGTTAAATTACCAATTTGCCCTCTAAAAATTTTCAAAAAAAATTAGAAAGTCCAAATTTATTTCTAAAAAATTAAAATAAATTTTCCTCTATTAAATAAATTCTAGAAAAAATTCTAGAATTTTCGTAAACTCTTGGAAAAATTCTCAAAAATATTTTGAAAAATTACCAAAAGCTTGTTTTAGAGAATTATTTCGAGACTTTACAGAAATTTTAGAATTTTTCTAGAATTTATTTTATACGGAATTTTATTTTTCTCTAAGACCGAGAGGTCTTTTGGGTAGCAAGTGTTCATGAGAAAGGTAGTGTTAGTTTTTAGAAGACTAACGGTGCAGACCTCATATTTTTTGGAGTTCGGGAGATTATTCTATGAATTTTCAAAGAGTCAAGAGTATTTTAATTTTCTAGAAATAAATTTGGACTTTCCAAATTTTTTGGAAATTTTTAGAGGGAAAATTGGCATTTTGACCCCATAGTAAATTAGTACTAGTTAAGACAAGTCGGTAGGAATTTTCCGTGTATTTTTCTAAGTTCGGAGCTATTTTTAATTAATTTTCAAAGTTTATAAAAATAGAAAAATCAAAAAAATCAAAAAATACAAAAAAGATGTGACACGTGGCGCACATCCAGCGCGCCACGTCAGCATTAACGGAATTGTTGACGGAACAAGGTAAAATGGGACACGGATGTAAGTTACAGGTGGTAATCTGGGACAAAAAAACTTTCAGGTGGTAAAGTGGGAATGAGTTACAATTTTGGGTGGTAAATCGATAATTAAGCCTAAAAGATTTAAGAAAATAAAACAAGGCTTGGAGCATATGGTGATTAGTGAAGAATGGGATTCATACAAAGAAGATGATGTGGAAAAAGCAAGAATGATCGAGGATAAGATATTAGATGAAGACTTTTGGAGAGTCATTGATTATATACTTAGCTTTACCGCTCCCATTTATGAGATGCTTAGGTTGGCCGATACGGACACACCTTGCCTTCACTTGATTTATGAGTGGTGGGATTCTATGATAGAAAAAGTGAAGGAGGCTATTTATGCACATGAAAGAAAACAACTCAATGAAGCATCAAGGTTTTATGATGTGGTGCATGGAATTTTAGTGGAGCGATGGACTAAGAGTAGTACACCACTTCATTGTTTGGCACATTCTTTAAATCCTAGGTAACTTTTTTTAATATATATATCTTTACTATTTAGTAAATTTTGAATATTTGGTTTTGTCATTTTAATCTTATATTGGTTACCCCTATTGTGCTTCTAGGTATTATAGCAATGAGTGGCTAACGGAGGCTCCCAACCGTATTGCTCCACACAAAGATATTGAGATCACAACCGAAAGGAAAAAATGTATCAAAAGATATTTTACTCATGAGGGAGAGCGAAGAAGTTTCAATATGGAGTATGCCGCTTTTTCGGCATGTATTGAAGATTTTGCTAATAGTGATTCAATCAAGGATAGAGGATTGGTGCCTCCGGTGAAATGGTGGATAGTCCATGGAGCTTCCACACCAATCCTCTAATCCATAGCTTTAAAGCTACTTGGACAACCTTGTTCATCCTCATGTTGTGAAAGAAATTGGAGCACTTATAATTTCATTCACTCGGTGAGAAGGAACCAAATAACACCACAAAGGGCGGAAGATTTGGTGTTTGTTCATTACAATCTTCATATTTTATCAAGGAAAAGTCCAATCTACAAAGAAGGTGTGTCTCAAATGTGGGATATTGGAGGGGATGAATTTGATTCCATGAATTTGGAGAGTGGCGGAACTCTTGAGGTTGCAAACCTTTCCCTTGATGAACCGGAATTAGAAGCCATGTTATTTACCGATGATGGTGTTGAAGAGGATGAATGAAGTTCATTAGGAATTTGAATTTTATCAGTTTTTTGTGTTTTATTTGGAACATGTTTTATGTATTGTTTTATTTGAACATGTTTTATTTTGTGTTTTGTTTGGAACATATTTTATGAATTATGGTGTGTTTTATTTGGTATATTTAGATGATATGTGATTTTTTTTTTTAAGTTTAAATATATATATAATTTTAATATCCGTATCTGAGCCGTATCGGTGTTCTTATTTTTTAGAAATTTGCCGTATTACGTATCGGTGTTGTGTCACGTATCGGTGCCGTACCCGTATCAGTGCTTCCTAGTCTCTAATATAATATAACGGTCACCTCCATTCACTATTACTCGTTCACTCATTACATACACGAGAGACTCTTCAATGGGGCATGCCCCACCCCATACAAGATTTAGTCTCACACACACAGACACAGACTTCTGAGTCTGAGAGATAGTCTCAGTCCTCCCTCAATGATTCTCAGTCGAAAAGATGAAGAGAAAACCTTCTCATCTTCTTCTCTCCAGTCAGTCTCCGACTGTATTCTCCCTAATGCCTCCATTCCATTCAATTCCCATTCCCATTCCCTGTAGGATGCCTCCACTCCAGCACCGCCTTGCCCATTCGCATTCCGCCTGTAACCCTAATCCCGACCACGCCTTCTCCGTGCCACTCGGCGACGGCTGGAAGAGGTCTTTCCCATTCCGGCGGCATTCTCATTCCTCGACTCCCTAGAAAGAATTAAAGAAACCCTAATTCCGACGACCGGGTTAGTATGGTTTCCTTCCTTATCGTTTATCTTTACTGTACGTGTTCTTTTCTTTATTTCTTTCTCTTTTGTTTTTGTTTTTTTAGGTTCGGGGTGGTTGGTTGTTCGGTGAGGTGATCGAGCGATCGATCGGGCTTGAAAAGTAAAGAGGTTGAGCTATATAGACAAACTGGCTTTGATCCATTTGAGGTGGGCTCTCTTTTTTCCTTTTCTTGATGTTTTGTGTTACTTTTGATCTGCTTTGTTGATTAGTAACTTGTCTTTCCAAACAACTGTTGATTCATGTTTTTTTGGTTGGTTGGTTGTTCGAGGAGTGGCTGACATCGACGGTGGCCCGTTAGCTGATAGAAATTGGCCGTCATACGGAGACTCCGACTCAGACATGCATTGACTCTTAAGGGCTTGAAATAGGAAGGAGGTCACCACTCACCACTCACGCTTAAGGCTAATATAGGTAATGGAATTCCCTCCAAATAGATAGAGCTCTTCTCTGTCTCTCTCTTATTTTTTTCAAGAAACTCGTTGACATGTGTCTCCTTATGTTATGTGGCATACCCATATCATATATACAATATGCTCTCTCAGTTGGTTAGAGCACCAGTTTAGTAAGCAGGAGGTCTTGAGTTCGACTCTCAACAAGAGCAAATCAAAACTACCTCATTCTATGTACACCAGCATTGCATTGTCTGTATGTCATATCGAATATTGATATACCTATTTCTTATATTGTTTTGCATTAAATCAATTGAAGGTGAAATCCACTCATAATCCTTAATTCACTACCTGTGATTTCTGTATGGCTTTTGCAAACACAATGACTTGATGGAGCTCATTTGTAAGCTCCTCTGCAATGTTGAGCAGAGGCTTGGTACCAGGGGAGCTCTTGAAATAAAAGTGGGTATGCATGACGCATGAACTCTCTCTCTCTCTCTCTCTCTCTCTCTCTCTCTCTCTCTATCTATCTCTCTCTATTTATTGGTTTTACAAATCATTTATGGTTTTTAAGAAAAAAGTTGACATGTGTCACCTTATCTTAGGCACCCCCATCATACAATATGCTCTCATAGCTCAGTTGGTTAGAGCACCCGTTTAGTAAGTGGGAGGTCTTGAGTTCGACTCTCAACAAGAGCAAATCAAAACTACCTCATTCTGTATATACCAGGATTGCATTGTCTGTATGTCACATCCAATATTGATACACCTGTTTCTTATATTGTTCTGCATTAAATCAAATGAAGGTGAAATCCACTCATAATCCTCAGTTCACTAACTGTGATTTATGTATGGCTTTTGCAGACTGCAATGGCTTGATAGAGCTCACTGAAGAAATCTTGAGTGATAAGGCATCATTGATGCATGTCTCAAGAACAGATTTATGAGTTTTTTCCTATTTTCAGTTGTGAACATCTGTGGGGGTGAATACCAGATATTGGCCTCATATGGCTTTCAAGCCAATAGATTGGTATGTCAGCCAGATATGGCTTACAGTGCTCCATGAAAGGTAGTCATATGATTTGAGTGTGAGAAATTGTTATTTTTAAATTTAATTGAGTTTTTTCCCAAGTAATTTATTGATCAATTTAATTAGTCACTTCATTTCTCTCTCCCTCTCTCACACTCTCCTTCTCTTCTTTCTCTCCTACTCCCTCTATCCCTCTCTTCTTACTTATTCCTCAAATGTAGGTGATGCATGGGGAAGATTATGTTTGTTTGGCTTATCTAACTGTGAAAGATGTATTGATGTTTCACACTTTCCTGCAAGAAGAGTATGGTGGTGAGTTACTGAGGAAGGCATCACTGACTTGATTGGTATTGTCAACGAGAAGCTATGGCGTGTGAGCCAAAGCACTATCTCTCTCTTCCCTCCCCTTTCCCTTCTTACTTATTCCTCAAATGAAGGTGATGCATGGGAAAGATTATCTATTTGGTTTATTAATTTGGTGAAAGATATGAAACATATGGTGAGTTTATAATGAATCATTGAGTGGGTTAAGGTCAAACTCAAATTCGATGGAAAACTCAAATTCAACCTTTCTATGCTATTTATTGGGGGAATGGGGCATTTTGCTGGTTACGAATGAATCATTGAGTGGGCTAAGGTCTTGTTACTTTTCTTATGTGTTTGGACTGGGAGTTGGTTTTAGTGTTTTATGGTCAGGGGCTTACCAAGTAGTATGGTCTTTTGGCTGGTCTAGTATTAGTATGTTGTTGGCTTCCCAGTCCCAAGGAAAATTTTGGATTCACCCACCCACCCCTGCTGAGATGCGTTTGCTTCCCATCAGATGCGATTCACTGAGTTTTTTCTGTGCATTAATATATCCCCTTTCTTGAGTTATTTCTTGAGCTTTTACTTTTTATCTAAATGTTGAGTTAACAATAATGATATAGGCAAGCAGCTTTTTTCTTGGGACCAAGACAACAGGTAGTCACGTGATTGAATGTTTGAAATTCATATTCACCGAGTGGCCAAGTAGTTTTATTTTAATTGAGTTTTTTCCCTAAAAATTATTGGTCAATTTAATTAGCTACTTTATTTCTCTCTCTCTCTCTCTCTCTCTCTCTCTCTCTCTAACTCTCTCTCTCTCTGTCGAGAACTTTAGTGTCTTAAAACAGAGATAAGGGAGGTGCTATGACGAAATTAAGATAAGTACCATTCAAATGGGCTTGATAAGGATCCAATTGATATTGATTTCACTCCTCCCCCCTTCAGGTCTGTAAACTGTATTCATTGGTTATCAAATGTTCCTTCCTGAAACAACAGCTCGTTTGTTGGACAAGGTTAATCATTTCTATATCCTCTTTCTCAAACTTCTTTTAAACCAAGTACACGAGTCTGGATTTCATTGCTCATCTTTTCCGGTGGTATGCACTTACTATTTAAATGCCTTTTGTCCCATTTAAGGTGGAGTCTGTTGAGGAACTAATGGTGTTGTGAGAGACCTAGCTATTTCCTATTGGCCTTGGCATATAAACATCACAGGTTAACTATATAACATCACAGTCCTAGACATACTACCATTATCAAATTATGGCATCAGTCTAGTTGACTAAAAGTCTTGAAGTACTTTTGCCACATATGTATATTGTGATGATATTCCTATTACATTTCTTGGTTTCAGGTACTGGGGACTCTGGAAAACTCTTGGAGATGGAATGTTACTCCATAAGTGAATATGTTTCTGGGACAAGTGCCTCAGCTTCTTTAAACTTTCATCTTGATTGGGATTGTGAGCACTATGTCCTTGTGGGCCATTATGGCCCTTTTGGTTTTGGTTTATGTAGCCTTTATATGTTATCAGGTATGTGAAATCATCCACTAATTTCATTTTTGACTTACTTTTCGGACTTGCACTTTCCATTTTCCTCATGTCCTCTATTTTGTCCCTCTTGGAGTAGAGAAGTAATGTACTGGCCGGGACTCCATATGCAGATCCCTTGTTTATGCACAATTTGGAGAAGCACTGAATGGTATATCAACTATTTGTACTTATCAAGTTTATGATTGGATGACAGACATTAATGGAAATTCTGTGGACAACACTATCAGATTCACACTGGTGAACATGAGTGGAAGCCGCTAGCTTGGAATCCGTTTGGAAACATTGGGAGGCCTCATAATATGGTCTACTACCTTTGCTATTATCCAGAATGGAAGGGCAGAGAACCAGCACATCCACTATGGGTCTCCTTCTTAGTTATGCACTTAATATTACAAGTTTAATGACTGGTGTGCTGAGACTTGCAAGCCTGGCTGAGAATAGCTTAAATTCTGTTGATTGGTTTGGTACATATATAGGTTTGCCTTCAGAGGCTCCAGCTATAATTGAAAGCAACCGGCCCCCTCCAGGATGGCCTTCATCTGGATCTATCAAGTTTGAGGATGTTGTTCTACGTTATAGACCAGAACTAGCTCCACTTTTGCATGAGTTGTCTTTTGCTATTTCTCCAAGTGCCAAGTACAGAATTGTTGGAAGGACTGTGGGCCAGGGAAGTCCATCTTGCTGAATGCTTTAGTTTGGATTGTTGAATTATAAAGAGGGAGAAATTTGATTGATGATTTGTGCAATATTGCTAAGTTTGGACTAACAGATCTACGGAAAGTTCTTGGTATTATACCACAGTCGTCAGTTTTTTTTCAGGTACAATCAATTCTAGTCATTTTTTTAGTTGGGATGTAGTTGATTTTGTTGTTTATTCTTTTCTTTGTTTAAGATGTGGTGATGCAGTAGTCAAGATCCAGTAATTTCACAAATAATTACAGTAAGGAGGAATTAATGTAGGAACACTAAATCATAGATCTCCGGGTACAAGAGCTTGAGCTCTCAGGTTTGATTTTCATTCAACAGTTTCTGGGCTGAAAAAATATTAGTGGACTGATCCAACTGCTTAGAAGTCCTAGATACTCTTGCATCATATGCACATGCATTTTTGGTGATCATGTTTGATGTGTTTTGTTTTGTCATATATGTTGGGTCTTTAATGGGATTGAGTATCAATGAATTTCTATGATGCAATGGACTTCGCTTCCATATTTATCTTTTTCTGAACCTTTTTAAAGGAAATGCCTGAGAATGTTGCCTTTTGTATAAAGTATAGTTAGCATATATATAGGCTTATATTTAGGTTTTTTCCTTATTTAGCTAGGAGGAGTTAATGTATTAGCTGTATAGTTGACTTACCTAAATGGTAATCTAGCTGTATGTATAAATATACCTTGAGATGAATGAAAATAATAAAATTCAGCCATATTCTAATTTGGTTTCAGAGCCCTAGGGTTTTTTCCTTTTAATTTTTTTTTCTGACGCTACAATAATGCCGCTGCTACAGTAACTCCGGCGCTACAGTACTCCGCTGCCCATCTTGTGTTTTTTTGCTGCAACCCTAATTCCCTTGAAGATCTGCAGCTGCCGCAACCTTCAAGAGCAACCCTAGCTCTTATCTTTTGTGGCTGCCTAGCCTATCTTCCTAAACCCTAGCCAAACAGCAATCTTAGTTCCTCTAGCCCTAGTTGCAAATAGCAACCCTAGCCGATTCCTTGCTAATCAGCAACGCTAACCATGTCTGATGAAGTACCAGCGCATTCGAACACCAAGTCTCCTCTGATTCCTGAGAGCAAGATGTCATCCACTGTGACCATTCAGGAGACCTCGTCTCCAATCCATATCAAATTGGATGGTACGAATTATCGCATTTGGTCTAAGATTTTGGAGATGCATGTTGCCGGCAGAAAGAAGAAGGGCTATATTTCAGGAAGGAAAGTGGCTCCTGCTGAGAGTGATCCGGCCTATGATGAGTGGGAGGCTGAGGATGCTTTGGTGAAGTCATGGCTTATCAACTCCATGACACCTAACCTCATGTCTCATTTTGTTCAGTGTGGTACAGCAAAGGAGGTTTGGGACGCTGTTAAGAGGAGCTATCTTGATGCCTCTGATTCTTCTCAAGTTTATGAATTGATGAAGAAGACTTTCCAATTACGTCAAGGTGGCCGGCTTCTCATAGAATACTACAACGAGATGAACTCCTTTTTTATGGAGTTAGACTATCGGAGGCCTAACGACATGGAGTGTCCGGCTGATGCTGAAAAGCAGAGGAAGCGTATTGCGGAAGATCGAGTTTATATGTTTCTTATAGGTCTTGATCACAGTCTGGATCAAGTTAGCAGTCGTGTTTTGGCAACTTTTCCTCTACCGAGCCTGGAAGAAACATACTCATTGGTTCGCCGTGAAGCACAAGGACAGGTCACAATGGGTGCTGAAGTTATCTCTGAGACTTCAGCCCTGATGATCCAGAAGAGCGATTCTCGACCAGCCCCTTCTGCTGGTTCTTCTGAGCCTGCTGCTCGCCTCTGTACTCACTGCAATAGTTCCAAACATACAGTAGATGTATGTTGGAAGAAGCATGGTTACCAGAAGTGGTATAAACTTAAGCAAGCTGAGCGAAGGAATAGAAAATCCGCTCATGTCGTTGTTGCAGATACCCTTACCCCTCCATCTTTTGCTTCTCAGGTCTCTCGAGTTTCTTCTCAAGAAGGTAATTCTGGCTTGGTATTTCTTTCTTCTACTAACAACACTTGGGTTATTGATTCAGGGGCTACTGATCATATGACTAGTCATTCTTCTTTGTTTAAATCTCTAATGACTCCACCTGTTAAGTCTGTTCAGGTTGCCGATGGGACTCCCATGCCAATTACAGAGGCCGGGACCATCTCTCTCTCTCCCACATTAACCTTGTCTTCTGTTTTGCTTGCACCTACTCTCTCTAATAATCTCCTTTCTATTAGCCAGCTTACCAAAAGTCTCAATTGTTCTGTAATCTTTTATCCTACTCATTGTGTGTTTCAGGACAATCTCATGAAGACGACGATTGGTACTGGTAAGGAGATGGGAGGACTTTACTACTTGGAGGGGCCAGGCAGTTGCAGTCCGAATCTAGCTGCGGTTTTCAAGTAGGAGGAGAAAGGTCTGACAAAGAGAAGATCCTTTTATGGCATTGTCGTCTGGGGCATCCATCATTTGGTTATTTAGAACGTTTGTTTCCTAAGTTATTTCTTTCTATTCCTGTTACTAGTTTGAGGTGTGAACAATGCATCTATGCAAAAAACCATCGTGTTCCTTTTAAAGTAAGTTTCAATAAAAGTTCTACTCCGTTTTCGTGTGTTTATACAGATATTTGGGGTCCTTTTTCTACCCCTTCTACTTCTAGTCATAAATACTTTGTGTCTTTTATTGATGACTGCACTCGGGTGAGTTGGGTATATTTGTTAAAGTCTAAGAGTGATGTTATTCATATTATTCCTCAGTTTTACAAAATGATTGCAACACAATTTCATACTCAGGTTCAGGTATTTCATTCTGACAATGGTCGGGAGTTTGTCAATCAGTCGCTTGCTGATTTTTACAAACAAAATGGCATCATCCATCAGACAATGTGTGCATACACGCCCCAACAGAACGGCATAGCCGAATGTAAGAATCGCCACCTTCTTGAGGTGGCGCGGGCCTTATGTTTTACTATGCATGTTCCCAAGCGTTTCTGGGCTGATGCTATTCTGACTGCTGTCTTCCTTATCAATAGGATGCCTGCTCGTACCATTGACTATCAGACTCCTTTGAGGATGTTGTCTCGGTATCACTCTATTCCTTCTACCCTAAACCTTTGTCCTAAGGTGTTTGGTTGTGTTTGCTATGTCCATGTTCACTCACTTCATAGAGATAAACTTGACCCTTGTGCCCTTAGATGTGTCTTCCTGGGTTATTCCACTTCCCAAAAGGGATATAAATGTTTTCATCCTCGGACAGGTAAATATTATGTGTCAATGTATGTTGAGTTCTGTGAACGAGTGTCCTATTTTTCTGGGGAGGTTTCTATGGTTCCTCTTCAGGGGGAGATTAGTAGTAAGGAAGAGGAACAACTGTGGTTGGAAGAGAAGAGGTTGTGGATTTTGGGTAAGGGGGAGGAGTCCGCGACTCCAGGTTTGGTGGAACATGAGGAAGGAAGGGGTGAAAGACCAGCCTGGTTGTTCCAAAAAGGTTATACAAGAAAGAACAAAGCTGCTATTGCCGTGCCCCCTACTGTGCCTAGTACTCCTCTCGATGACACTACCATACCATCGAATGACTCTTCTGAGATTGACTCTAAGGTACATCTTCTCTCTCCTATAGCTTTAGCTTCAAATATTGTTTTGAACTCTAATCCTGTAGTTTCAGATTTGGGTTCTAATCCTATAGTTTCAAGTTCTACTAACTTGGATTCCCAAGTTGGTGGTCAGAGTAGGAGATATCCTCTTCGTGATCGTAAAGAACCTAAGAGGTTGGGTTTCTCCAAATCATCTTCCAATGTTGTCTATCCCATGTCTGATTTTGTCTCTTATCATCGGCTGTCTAAGTCTCACCTAGCTTTTGCCCTTCAATTGTCTTCTGTGTCTATTCCTAGTCATTTTCAGGAAGCTCTTGGAGATCCCAAATGGAAGTCTGCTATGGTAGAGGAAATGAAGGCACTCCAGAAGAACTCTACTTGGGAAATGGTTGAGTTGCCTTGAGACAAGAAGATGGTGGGATGTAAATGGGTGTTAACATTGAAGTATAAATCAGATGGTATAGTTGACAGGTACAAGGCTAGATTAGTTGCCAAGGGTTACACCCAGACCTATGGGATTGACTATCGAGAGACCTTTGCTCCTGTGGCTAAGATGAACACTGTTAGAGTCATTCTCTCTCTTGCAGTTAATCTGGATTGGCCATTGCAACAGTTTGATGTGAAAAATGCCTTCCTTCATGTTGATTTAATAGAAGAGGTGTACATGGATCCTCCTCCAGGGTTCACATCGAAAGGAGGTAAGGTATGTAAACTGAAAAAGGCCTTGTATGGACTAAAGCAATCACTGAGGGCGTGGTTTGGTAGGTTAAGCTACTCAATGAAGGCATATGGTTTTAAGCAAGCCTTGGCGGATCACACCCTGTTCTATAAACGGGATGGTGATGATATAACCTGGCTCATTGTTTGTGTTGATGACATGATTGTTACAGGTAATAACCCGAGTAAGATTGAGAAGCTACAGGGTTATTTGGCCAAGGAATTTGAAATGAAGGATTTGGGAGTTCTAAAATACTTCTTGGGCATTGAAGTGTCTCGATCCAAACAAGGAATTTTCCTCTCTCAACGAAAGTATACATTAGATCTCTTGGCTGAAACTGGTAACTCTGCCTGCGAGCCGGTTGATACTCCTATTGAGGTAAACCATGGTCTGGCTATATATCCTGATCAGGTTCCGACAAACAAAGAGAGGTATCAGAAGCTAGTAGGAAAGTTGATCTATCTCGCTCATACTAGGCCTGACATATCATATGCAGTTAGTGTGGTAAGTCAATTTATGCACAACCTGAGTGACCGACATATGGATGCAGTGACCCGTATTTTGGCTTATCTGAAGTCTTCTCCAGGTAAAGGTATTATGTTATCTAGGCATGAACACTTGGATATTGTGGGATACACTGACTCCGACTTTGCTGGATCCAAATTAGATAGGAAGTCTACTTCAGGATATGTGTCATTTGTTGGAGGCAACTTGGTGACTTGGCGAAGTAAGAAACAGAATGTAGTATCACTGTCTAGTGCGGAAGCTGAATATCGTGCCCTTCATCATGCGACTACGGAGATTACTTGGCTCAAAATTCTCTTAGATGAACTCGGGTATGGTCCTCAGAAACCGGTGAAGCTCTTTTGTGATAACACGGCGGCTATTGAGATTGCTAATAATCCTGTGCAGCATGACCGAACCAAACATATTGAACTTGATAGGAACTACATCAAGGATAACCTAGATTCTAGTGTGATTGAGGTTCCTTATATTAAAGGTGCGGATCAGCTGGCTGATATGATGACTCATGCCATTACTAAAGGACCATTCCATACATCGTTATACAAGTTGGGCATGTACGATATCTATGCACCAACTTGAGGGGGAGAGTTAGCGTATATATAGGCTTATATTTAGGTTTTTTCCTTATTTAGCTAGGAGTTAATGTATTAGCTGTATAGTTGACTTATCTAAATGGTAATCTAGCTGCATGTATATACCTTGAGATGAATGAAAATAATAAAATTCAGCCATATTCTAATTAGTATTGTAAAGAATAAGAAACAGTGAAATTTTATGATAATCAAGAAATCAGAAAAATTTATTTTGCAGTTAAAAGATGTCAAATCTTCCTCATTGTTTGGATGCTAGAAAAATGCATTATAAAGTCTCATGCAGTTAAAAGAGATGGGCGACCAATTTAAGTACTATAGCATTTTTTGCAACAGATAAGCGTAAGATCCAAAATCTACTGACTGAAGGATGACGAGGGAAACCTCATGTAGTTCCTGGATGAGGAATGTTATGTGCAGTTGCATCAGATACGATCATCCAATCCCAATTTTCCATGCATGGCCCCGCCATGTGCAGTGCATGAATGGCCTAAATTATGCAGATTGACAATAACTTCCTTTTTGGATTCATGTAAACAAAACTGCATTTCTTAAGTTTGTGTTGTGTGTTTTTGAAGAACATAATGATGCTGATGCCTGGGAAGCTTTAGAGAGAGCACATTTGAAGGAATGAAGAGATTATGAACTTTTCTCTTGGGGATCCGACGGATCTGTAGTGCAAATGTGAATCTTGGGGATCTGCATATGATAGCAAAAATTATGTGTTTCCCAGGTCCCATAATATGATACTCCAGAGAACCTGCTGTCAAATGACGGAAGCTTTTTCTCTAAAATGGTCCAAAGTAAAGGCTCGGCAAATGCTCAATATATATTTACAAAGCTTAGTACTTGGAGCCTTGGAGGGGAAGGTGAAATCGGGCCGGGGAGAGAAGAGAACAAGCAACTAGATGGACCTTCTAGTTAGTAAATGTCCGTTTTGTTATTTGAAATTATTTTAATTTTAATCTGGCTTTCATATATAAATTAAGAAAAATTTTAAATGAGCTCCTCATTTGCTCACTACAGTTAACCATCCTTTTAAAACAAAGTGGAGAGAACGACGAGGCCCCAAAAATACTAAAAGTTCGTACATAAAGTGTCATCTGCACTTGAAGATTATTGTCATTAAAATAATGAAAGTTCGCACATGCAATTTCCAAAATCAACATTGGAGGCAAATGCATGCATGATCCAAACACAAACAAACCGAAAACCACATAGATACATATAGAAACAGTCTTGTGAAGATTTTCTTCCTTTCCTTCTTTCTTTTTGGTACAGAGAATACCTTTTTATTTCCACATAGCATCCATATATTATATATTTATATATGTATATATATGATATCTACACACTTAAAAGCCAACTGAAGAATCTTCTTCTGGGACCATTTCAACTCTCCTTTTGCTTCTTCTCTTCACACCAGCTTCTTCTAGGAATTCCTCAGCCCCGACAACCTTTTAGTCAATTTGAAATATATAACGGAGAAGTTACAAGTCAGCAAATTGCTTTAGTTTTTGCTCTCAAAACCAATTTAAGTGCCTTTGTAAAGTTAACAATACAGTTTTCTAATTGGAAATAATGTATGGCAGAAATTTAAGCAAAAATTAAAATACAACTACTCAAGCTTAAGAATAAAAGATTAACGTAATGTGTAAATGTATCACAAGAACCCCTTTTTCAAATTTTCTTCCACTCATAACCTTTTTATAAATGTAATGTGTCAAATATTAGAGTAACGCATAACGAATTCACTTAGATGCAGACATCATGCTACTGTGTATATTTCATCTTTTTTTTGTATCAAATGACAGAATGTAAAGAAAAAGACAGATTGAAGTTTATGACACAGACATACCTTTTCCTCAAAAAGAGCAAATGTTGTTCATTATTTATTTGGACTTGCATCTTGCTCTGGAAGTCAGGAGTAGAGGTTAAAAAGTGGGGGCAGTCATGCACATGCAGGTGTTCCAATGCAGGGCACTCAAAACTAGTATTTTCAGGGTAGAAGCTTGTGATCTGTGGAAGACATTGCAATGCTAAGTTCTTCAACTGTGGAAAGTAGTCTTGCTATTCATTGTTCCCTCGCTTGGCCCAATAATTTTGTCCAAGCTATGGCAATCCTCTACCCAAAGATCTTCCAATTGCAAAATACATTGAACTACGTCCAATGTGAAGAGATTTTTCAATTTCTTGCACTTTGAAACTATCAAAGTTTTAAGATTATGGAAGATTGCATGCTGAGCAGGACCATTCCATATGTTGGTTAGGTCTGGTAGATTGTCCAATTTCATCTCTCTCAATTTTCTCAAGACAATTTGTTCTTGGTTAAGCCCTTCAGACTCAAACACATATTCCATATGAGTCAGACTTACAGTAAGTACTTCCAGATTTTGTAGTCTCTGCAACAAATTTGATGGAAGAAGTGGATTCACGAAACCATCACATTGTTCCACCTGCAACAACTTGAGATTGCCTAAAGACCCATGTGGTAATTCACCAACACATAACCCCTTCATGGAATGTAGGTGGGCAACACGTAACTCCTCCAACTTCTCGAAAACAGGTTTATTCAAAGCCCATGTTAATGTGTTCATCAAAGCTACTATCTGAAAGCAATGTTGGACAAGGATAAACTTCAGTTCATGTAATTTCCCATGTTCATATTCCACAAGAATGTTATTTAATTCCCCACACTCTACGTACATTAGTTTCTCTACTCTCTCCGTCACCACGCTGATAAACCAATCCGGCAAGGCACTGATTTCTCTGTCGAGGACCAATGCTCTTGAATGTGCAGAAGTAATCTTTGATATATGCAAATTCATGAACCTGGTGAACGGGTTTTTGCAGATACATATGTCAAATTTTACCCAATTTGGATGGAACCCAATATTTTTAGGTATGCATTCTGCATCAGATATGTCAACCTTCAAAATGTTTAAGTTTGACAAGCAAGTTAACTCATTGAAGCCCACATTAGTTTTTTCTTCTTCTCCTTCAACTTTATTCCCCCAGTCCCCAAAACTACCTTGCATGTATAGTTCTTCTAACCTAGACAACCTTGATATCACCTCGGATGGAATTGTCGCAATATTGTTACTCATAGTGAAATCCAACATCCTTAGATTGGTCAAATGTCCTATTTCTTCTGGCAATTCCTCAAGAGCAGATTCTCTCATACTAAGAATCTCAAGTTTCTTCAGTTCTCCAAGTATGGATACATCCATTATTGACTGGCAACGATCTAGAGATAACGTTTGGAGGTTGTTTAGGAGATTGAATGATGGGGGTAGTGATGAAATACTAGTACTGCTTAGGTCTAACACCATTAACGCATTTGGGGTTTGGAAAAAAGCTTCTGGAATCTCCTCTATATCAGTATTTAATTGTAAGAGTAAAATCTCAAATTTTGGACATACCAACTCTTCGGGAAGCTTGCGAATTTCATTCCCCATTAGGGAGATTGCAGAGTAGCCTTCAAGTGTATTCGTTGGCCAATTCTTTAATTCACAACCAGCTTTTACAAAGAACCCATGACCGTCTTCAGATAATGCAATTGATATGGCCATATCTCTGATGACATCATGCATCCTTACACATCCATCCTGTTCACTATGCAAAAGCAAGCTAGAAGCTTTAAGATACTTGGCCACTGAATGTGCTGTGCCTCTAGCTTCTTGCATTGTGCAGGCATCTCGAAACAATCCTTTCCCGATCCCGTACTTGAATAAGTCTTCTATTTGGATATCACAGTCTTCTGGGAATAGACAACAAAGTAAGAAGCACGACTTGGCATCCTTGCCTTTCAAGTAATCATAGCTTAATTTTATACATTTGAACACATCTCCCTCATCTTCAAGGTTGGAAGTTTGGGACATCTCTAGTCGTCGAGCTGCTTCTTTCCATTCTTCGAGGTCCTTATCTCCAAGTGCTTTTGCAACGGCTATCAAAGCAATTGGGAGACCACCACATTCCTTAGCTACCTTCCTCGCTACATCATTGAAATTGGTTGATTCAAAGGACCTTCCTGCTCTTTTCATAAGCAAGGTCCAAGAATCTTCTTCTGAGAGGATATTGAGAGGAATCTTGGCTTGGCTCTTCATGGTATGACAGACATTTGAGATCCTAGTGGTGAGTAGGACTTTGGATTTGCATCCTTGAAGCTCGATGTGTCCAGGAATTCCTATGCTAGACAAATTTATTGTCTTCCAAATGTCGTCCAAGATTATAAGGATCTTGTTTCCTCTCATTATCCTCTCCTTCAATCTACCTGCTCTTGCAATTTCTGTGTCCTCTTGCAATTTCAAGGCCAGCATATATGCAAGTTGGTCTTGAATTCTCAACACGCTCGGGTTTTGGGATACCACAGCCATAATCACATGATCAAAGAGCTTCTCTGTATGGGCTTGTACACCAACATGTTTTACCATGCTTGTTTTACCTATGCCCCCCATTCCGTAGACCCCAATGATGGTGACCTTGTCATCTTTCAGTGCCTTCATGACCTGATCCATGCTTTGTCTTGTTGATTCAAATGATTCAAAGTCTTCTGTCGACATGGTGGACTCAATCCCAATGGTTCGGCGAACATGAATTGAAACTGTTTCAAACTTTCTGTCTTCTTTCAGCTGGATTATCTCTGTCTCCTTCACTGCTTTCTTGCCGAACCTATAACGGCATATCAAATTTGGACACCACTCACAAAGACACTGTTTACTTGTTTCAGCTTCTTCTTTCAATTTTTTCGCATCGGTTATGGCCTTATCAGCATTCTTTAGCCATAGCTCAACCTCAGACTTAACTTCTTCTCCATTCATTAGAGCCCCTTCCACGGATCGCTTAACATCATTCTGTATTGCCTCCAGTTTTTCAACTTGAACCTCAAGAGATTGTATTTTTTTCTTGTAGTGAAACATGTAACCCAACTCACGGCCCACTGGAGTCCATAACTTCTCACCAATACTCATTACGAACTCAACAATTTCCATAGCCATCTTTTATTTTTTATTCAAACACAAAAAATACAAGTAAAAAATAAATTAAAGAAGAGAAGAATGCTGTAAGATTCAGATTATAAAATACCTTCATAAACTGAGAAAAACAAAATTGATTTAGGTGACTAACCTTGGAGCTTCTTCCTTAGCTTCAGCTGCAACAGACTTGGAGAATTTTTGTGCCTTGGAAGAATGCCAGTGAGCTTGGTTTAGGCTTTGCTTTGTCTGTCTGATAATAGAAAAGATAGATGAAGGCTTTGCTTGGGTCGAGATTATAGAATTTGCTCTGTTTGTGGGTTCTGGAGTGGGACTAGCTTCTGTACGGAAAGGTATTTGTTCCTCCTCCTATAGTCCTACCTACTTTGGCAAGCTTAGGATCATGAGTGGAGAACACAGTGAAAGCGAATTTGATGCCACTGTCTTTTTGGCTTCATGAAACAAGTTATGCATCAGTAATGATGCCTTGTGATTTTTAGTTCCACAAGATGAGCATCAAATACCCTTTACATCAAATTTTTTTTTGTCTCATAAGTTAAAAGAACTTGTTAACTTATTTTCTGGCATCTTGGCCTAAGAACATTGACCCTTTGGGGGATTGGTTCAACCCATAAAGGAATCTACCAAGACTACCATCTAACCAAAACACACCTACTATATCATCCTTCTTCGTCTTTTTTTAAAAAGTATTTTCATTTTTTTTATGCAGCTAGTTTTGCTTCAGATGAATCTTCTAAGTTTGTGCCGTTGTTTAATTAGTCACATAATTTCAGCCGAAGACATGGCTTAGCAGGTTGCCTTTGAAACAGGGCTTTTGCTCTGTCTCGGTGGAGTGACTGCCTCTTTTTCAATAAGAAGCTTCAGGTTAGGAGCATGACATTATTTGTGGTGTGCAGCTTCCTACTTCTGTTTCCAGTATATGGATTGACTGGAGGGGAATCAATATATCCCAGAGACTCTGTATGGCCGCTTTATAAGTTTTCTGTATGATATGTTATATGTAATTCCTATGAACTGCAGGAGGTTTGGATCGGGTTAACGTGTTAATAGTTTCTCCATTTTAGTTCATTGCTTAATAAAAATACTTCAAATTTATCATTCATGAGAATTCTGAGAGTTGATAGTCACATATATACATGATGCTTATATTAGGACAGGTAGACACCATTCTTATTATTATCAATAAACCTTTGAGATTTTTCTCAATTTCCTGGTGGACTCCAGAAAACCCTAACTTAAGATTAACGTAGCTTAATCCTAATCTATCCCGTGCTTGCTTCCGTGCTGCGTCATAAAGTTAATTAACTAAATAATCCAACGCCAAATACCTATAATTGTAATTCATGAGAGAGAACATATGCATTGTGAATTGTGATAACAAATAAATAATCATCAAGGACTCACAAATATACAAGTGTAGACATCATGAAAGAGCATATTTAACCTCCCCTGTTCTATATGAAAGTAAAAATATTTTTGTCTTCTGCAGCAAACTTAATTTTCCTTGATCCCCTTAACACTGTTTATAATTCTGGATTACTTTAAATTGTTTTCATTTTGGATCCTTTGCATGATTAATATATTGAATTTGCGTTCACTTATGCAGCTAGCCGACCTTGAGAAACGCATAACATCCTACAAGTCATTTGCTACCTTAGAACCCTAGATTTTGAATCCTTGCTAATGAAAAAAAAAATATATATCTCCCAGAGCCCAAAAATGTTTCAAATTACTTAAAGGGTATCAATTACAAACAAGGAATCGGTTGACGTCTCAACCAACAAAGTTTATACATACAAACCAGACAATAGAGAATCGGTGAAAAATTCTCGGTACTAGAAAATGCTTAAGATGTAAATATCAGTCACATGTTATCGCACCATTTAAAGAGTAAATGAAACCCCACTTCACCAAGCATCACTAAATAACACTAATTGAGAGTATCAAATAACAAAAATACTGAAATTAACAGTTAAAAAGTATTTCCATATAAACTACACCCATTACCTCAAACAAGTGATCTAGGATGTCATAAAAAACCCACAGATACCGAGAAGCATTGGCTTTTAACAAAAGGGTATCTGCACCATAACAAACATGGAAAACATGCCTTAGAAAATAGTTATTTTATTGTAATAACAAATAAATAATAATCATGGACTCATAAGTACGTACAATTTGTCCAAATCAAAATTGTATCAAAAGCAAGCACACATAGAGGCAGGATGCATGCATATGAATTTCTTTGTGAATCCTGACTTTGCCTGGTCAAATACAACATCGAAACAACTTATCAATAAATGTATAGAATAACTTTCAACTTTTGAAATGATGGCAAAAATATTGGAACTGTGATATACAATCATTTACAATTGCAACTGCAGATTCTATTACCTGATTTAATTCTTTCAATAATAATGGTACACATACACCACATGCCATAAAATAAGAGTTGGTAATATTGTTGGTGAATATATAATGGACTCTAGGAACAAGGGGCCTTTGTTCTGTGTAATATGCAACCAAGACTTGATTATAGAAACAAGAAAAAGGAAAAGATAACACCTACTAGATATAGTGATTTGCTTGCGTTGCATGAATTATTAATACTTCTATGATAATCTTACTGATACTCAAGGTAATTAAAGAAATTGTTCACCATCAACATATGATATACCATATAGCTCTATTGATGCCCTTTCCTTCTCCCTCTTGAAAATGAAATAACCATTGACTGATGCAGAAAGGCCACATTAATCTTAGGAACCGTGTACAAATACTTACAATCATTGGTTGCGTGAGTTCCTGATAGATATCTCTTATTAAAAACTGGGGAGAGTTAAGAAGATCGAGCGACATTCCACCCGATTCTCAAATTTGATGCAGTTGCTCAACTCAAAACTTTAACTAAGGCTAGCTACCACTAGAATATTAGACTCCAAATGAGTACTGATTCTCCAGTGGCCTCTTTTCTTTGCAAGTAGGATTATTAAAACCTGAAACAGAGAAGCATAGATGTTGCAGTGACATCAAAAACATATATTATTAAAGCAACTATATTAAGGCCTTGTTTGATACATATGATTAGATTGAATAGGTAAATGGCTAGATTCATGTGTATTCAAGGAAGAAGATAGTGGGTGTCTTCTGACAGAAGGAAGAAGATGGTGGCCTGGTGGGTGTCTTCTGACTAGAAGGAAGATGATGGAAAGAAGAAGGATTAGCCATAAGGGGAAACCTTCCCCACTAATCCCACCATTTTTTTGGAGATTGAAGTAATAAACTTAGAATATTTGCAAGGGAAATGGATCTCAAGTACCTGCTATGTATTGCACACCAGTTTTTCTTCCTTTCAAGTTATGTGCATAGATTCAGTGATAAGCAGTCTCTGATCACATTGTTGTTGAAAGGGATGAAATCTTGGATGATTCTTTGGCCACTCTAGCAAAACTTTCAGTTGATTAAATTAGTGAGGTCCTGAAGTGGTTCAGGCAGAGACTTGCGCTTGTGGTACTTCGATTGATACAAATGATGGCCATTGAAGAGACACGTCAAGGTACTAGATATCTTCCAAACCACTAAGCACTTTAAGAACTTCACCTCTTGATCTCCAATGGCTTCAGGTGGTTCAGGGGCATTAGTCCCTCCAGCGTCATCAGCTCTTGCACTAGGTAGATTAATCCAACAAAAAATGAGACATGTTATGTTTAACTTGAGTCAACAAATTTTATTTTTCTGAGAAAAGGCTTCAGAAGAAAAATTTTAGGTTTGCAACATTGACTAATAATGTTCTTTGATTCTCACATTTATAAATAGATAGTTCTTCAACAGATGAAAGGTTCCCCTGACCAACCACTCTGGTAAATCTTCCATTAATTCCACTTGGGTAACTTGGTATGGTTTCCCCAACTGCAAAAAGAGTATCATCAACTTAATTCTCAACTGTGGAGCTTATCGATCTTCTAAACTTTGAATGTAGTTTAAATATTGTTTATTTAATTTATCTAAAACAAAAGATACTTCATTGTTGGGAAAATATTTTGAAATTAATTGTACAAAAAAAGCACTAGCCTCTTATTTATCTAAAATAAGAAGCATCTAGCTTGAGAATGACACGACCAAATGTATACATTATCTACATATGTATATATTATCTACAAAAACCAACACAACATTCTTGGAAAGATAAATATCTCGATGATATATACAGACTCAAGAAAAACTTTGAATACATACAAGTGAAATATATAATACGAAAATGATTTCTATGAAATAATTGGAACAGCCAGTGCCAATATGTGATCAAAATAATTCGTACATTATGTCGAATGAAACAAATGAGTAAATAACCATGCAGGGGAGAGGGAGCTGACGTACCTGAAGTGAGTTTGCACCTATTGCCCATCACTTGTTCTTCCAATTGAGTAAGAGCATCCTGAGAACCTACAAAGTATGCCAAATTATGAAAGATATAGCAGATGCCATCAACTGGGCAAAGGCTAGAGATCAAAGAGTGCAAAGTATTGTAGATCTAATCAAAGAGAAAAATCAGGAGAGAAGAGGAGGTAGTGGTTTGAAAAGCTTACAATTAATTCGAAACTTGAAGCAATTAGGATGAAGATAATCCTTGCACAACGGGGACACTTCCCTAGGCATATCTTTCTCTTAAAAGATGAAAAGCGTGAATATCCAACTGTGATAATTTGGTGAGGCGTAGCTTGGTTTCAATCTTGATCTGTGTACAAATTAAAAATAAATAAAAAATATGTATGGTCAAATTCTGAAGAAAAAAGAAAAAGGATAACAAAGTTTTGTTTTTAGCAATGTTCGAAAAGCATTTTGACAACAAAATCGCACACTGCTTTCAATTGTTTTGTAGTGGGGAATGAAATTCCTGTCATGAGCATCTGCTAAGGAAAGTAAAACGAGACATACAAGTAATTCAACAAATCAGGAAGAATTGATTTTGGGCAAAAAATTACCCTGGAATTCTGGAATGTGAGCAATCTTGGGCCATTCTGGGCCGCTGTTCTTGGTGCATATATCTTTCCTTTAGACGAGGACATGTAGAAACTTCTAGATATTTTAATTTAGTGAGGTATTGCATAGCTTCAACCGTAGGTAGACACATTAGATTCCCACAATTCTAAATACCCAGCTCGGTAAGATATGTAAGGCAACCCAATCATTATGGAAAAGCCTCCACTCCGTTAAAACAGTATTATCCACAAAGATGATAGAGAAGTGGAGTGCTAAAGTTGTTGAGGCAGAGACTTGAGTTTAGGCCACCCCACCAACCTTAATTCTTCAATTTGTGATGCTAGAACCTGAATATCAGGGAAACAATCAAGATCCTCCCAGCAACCGCCTATTATCAAATTCTTTAAACGAGTAAGGCAGTGTAACCCAGTCGGAAAATATTTTAATTTCCTCAAATAACAAATGTTCAGTTTACCGAGGGATGTGAAATTCTTTAAACTTGGAATAGTCTCTAGTTTAGGGCAATTCGATATTGTTAACTTCTAGAGAGAGACGATGGTTGGAAGCCAATCATCCCGTATATACCTCAAATTCTCGCAATTACCGATAGACTGTGAACGAAGAGAGATACAAGATTGTTGGACACCTGTTAATCCAGCACAACCTGCAATCCAAGTTGGAATAGAGACTAGACTTTTGCAGCTTTCTATAATCAACTCCTCAAGACATGGAAGGGTGTAAAAATTTGGTCCATTCTGATTATTTATGTAGATCCATTGATTTTAATCTATCACAATAAGAAATAGGAGGAGGAGAGTGCTGACTTGGCTACCCTTACTTAGTTCACCACTTACAAATTTTAATTTTTTAAATTTTGCTGAGTTAATCATCTTAATATGACAGAAATACCTCTAATTTCACAAAAAACATCATTTTTACTATCTAAACCCACCTACCCCACCCAAACAAACACACTTACACACATATCTCACCCCTGGCCTACCCGCAGACCCTATCTGAAACACTACAACGCCACCGCTTCCTCCGTCGCCGGTCCTCCCCTCCACTTCTGATTCCTCCTTTGCTCTTTCTCTCTGCAATTTTCAGGTTGTTGCTTTTTCCCTCTTACTCTCCTTCACTCACTCTCTGTGTCAGCCATGTTTAGGCTTTTATGGATCTAAAATTTTTGGTGTCATCATTGTGTAATGCATTAATATATATATTTGCGTTCCTTCAGTAGTTATCTTCCGAAATATCAAATGTTATTCGATGGGTCTCTATCGAATGAAAATATTGATTTAACTGTTGTTGGTTCCATTCGACGGGCATCTGTCGAAACTTTGATATAAGTGCGGTGGGTGTCTGTCGAATGAATCTTAATATTTCGGTGGACATCTACCGAATGGATCTGAAATTTTCGGTAGACATCTGCTAAATGGCATGAATATAAAATATTTTTACATACACTTTTCTCTTATTCTATATTTCATGATAACTTATATGCTCTGTATTCTAAACATGATTTCAATTTTTGAATGTAGGTATGGATAAGAGAGGGGCATCTAGAGGTAAATCTTCTCGAGGTGAAACTTGTAGAGGTAGATCTTCTAGAGGTGGTACTGCAAATGAAGATCGAACACGTCCTACAGCTTCAGAGAGGCGTAGGAAAGTGGCCAAAACTATTTACCAAGAGATGGGGAATGATGTCCAGCTGGAAGATAATGTAATATAAGATAACAACAATGATTCATATGGGCCTTTCCCTGGAGGTCCCACTGATATGTCATTGCTTAGGAGCTTCAAAAGTCACATTGCTGCTTCCATTTGGAAAAATGAGGTATTAGAGATTATACATAATGACTTATATAATTTAAAATTTTTAAACTATATAGTTTGCAATATTGTAATTGACTTGTGGCTTGTGGCTTGTTTTTAAAAATAGGAACGTGAGCCCCTAAGATGCATGTCCAAAACAACAAAGCTGCGTACATGAGACTTGTGGAGTAGAAATAATAATAACAATGTGAAGGGGTATGTGAGAGGATCTAGGCTTGAACCACTGGTGTCATGCCCGTACCGTACTGTTGATAAGGTAGTGGTCTCAGCCTTTGTTGAGAGGTGGCAACCTGAGACTAATACTTTCCATATGTCATTCGGTGAGATGACCATCACACTAGATGATGTGTCAAACATTTTGGGAATTCCGGTTGTGGGTTTATCACTTTCTACACTCCATCATGATCATATTGCATCAAATTTGTTATTGAGAACATACTTAGGGGTAAGTGAGGCAGATGCCACATTGGAGTTGGATGACTATTCTGGTAAGTATGTGCGTCTCGAGTGGTTATGGTCGAGGTTTAGCCATGTGTGTGATACAGATGATGATGAGCTAGTGAGGTGTGCTGCTAGAGCCTATTTATTGTTCTTATTGGGATGTACCCTTTTTGCTGATAAGACTGGCACAAGGGTACAAGTCCAGTATCTAAGATTACTTACTAATCTTGACATCGCTAGCCATTATGCATAGGGTGCAGGGGCCTTGTCTTTCCTGTATCGGCAGTTAGGTGTTGCTTCTAGGTCTAAGGTTAAGCAAATCTGTCGATATATGACCTTGTTGGAGGCATGGGTGTATGAACATATGCACCATATTGTTAGTCCAGGTTATGACATAAATTACTTAGAGAGTAGCCCTCGTGCGCTCCGATGGACTCCGATGAGGGATACTGGGACAACTTGTGAAGATGTACAGAAACTAAGACAACGACTTGACGATTTGAAGGCGGATGAGGTATATATTTATAGTTATAATGAAAAATTAGACTTAATTTTGCATTTGTTGCTCTTGGATGAATTATTTGATACTAACTCCTTTTTTTTTTTTCTTTTTTTTTTCTTCAGGTTATATGGGAACCCTACAAATCCAGTAGACAACAACATCCATTACTAGATGTGGCGTTCTACACAGGGTTGATCAAGTGTTTCGATATTGTGGAGCCGTATTATCTCGAGAGAGTCTTGAGGCAATTTGGACAGGTACAAACGATCCCCCCTGCACCACGTGCTCCTCAGCGTGGTGGACGAGGTGCTTATGCGCAATCGTACAATCCGTTTTACGAGTACTTTGATAGTACGTGGGAGAGGTGGTCGGACCACTTATTGTCTCAAGATAGTCGTAGTGTAGCAGTGAAGGCTCCATCCGACACCGTTGACGGCTACCTCCAGTGGTTCCATTATGTATCTCATTTGTACATCCAAAATCCGGCACTTAGGACTGCATTTGACCCTCATAGGACCGTGGCACCAGGATTTGGTAGGGTATGGATATATTGGCTTAAATTTTGAAATTGCTATCAAAATTGGTTTATTTAGGCTGAAATTGGCTTATATTTTGGCATGGTATATAACTTGTTGCTTATATATGATATTTTTACTTATAGGATTGTGTTGACCGTATGTTGCATATCACTCTCCCTATTGTGGCATTAGGCGAGGATGAGGCCACAATGCGTCCCTCTCACCTTTACAGGGCGATTGACAGTCTACAACATATCTTGGAGGGCACACACCTGAGCAACACTTTGGCATACCAACGCCGCTCTCGGTAGTGATCACCCGCTTCCATGTTAATTATATGCCTGTCATTTTATGGACATGAATTATAATTGCACTACTACAAATATGTAAATAGACATCGGTCAATAGACAACGGTTCTTATTTTGTCCGTTATCTTAATTTACCACACAACGGTTTTTTAAAAACCGTTATATGAAAGTATATTATCCTATGGTATTTGGTTTGATGATTTTTTCTAATTATTATACACAATAGTATTAGGCAAAATCGTTATGTTGGGCAGGTGAAAAAAAAAAAAACACACACTCTCTCTCCTCCCACTTAAAAAAACACGCTCTCTCTCTCTTCTACCTAAATTTCGTTTCACACTATATCTCTATCTTTGCACTTAGATCTCTTTGTCTTTCTTCAACACCGAAACAATATCTAACTCTCTCTCTTCATCTTCGTTGGTCTTCTGCTCTGGGCTTGAAGATGTCGGACAAAGCTGAATCTTCTGACCCATAAGCCCCAGATCCCTCTTCAATTTTACTTGCTTCTGCTTTGCTTCAATTTGTTTTGAACTTTGTTTTTTAATTTGGGTTTTGTGGGTTTTAATGTGATTGTAGTTTTTGTTTCAGTAAGGGGACCAAAAGGGACTTCGGCACGACGATTTTGGAGTGCAAGAAGGCTGCGAATTGACTTGTTGAGGATGAAGCTATCAACAACGACAACTCGGTCGTCGATCTCCACCTGGAGGCCATAGAGAAGCTTCAGTTCTTCTGTGGCGACACTATCTTGATCAAGGTTCAATTTATATGTCTATTATTCTTCTATTCCTTTATATATAAAAATAGAAATATTATTGATGGAGTTTTGGTTGCAGACATTTTCTAGTTAGGGCTAATGGAAAATTAAGGTTTTGGTTAGTGCGTAAATGCTTTATTTTTAGCTGGGTTGATAGATTTTCTGTATTTTCTTTGGGATCTGGGAATTGGGCGTGTTCTGGGGTCTGAAGTATTGGGATTTTTGTCTTGAAATTTTGGGTTTTTGTAGTCAAGTTTATGTTTTTTTGCATTGATCTTGCTGATGAACCAAAGATCTCTCTGTTTCTCCCTCTCGTTTTGCTCTCTGAGGTATTTTCCTATGTTTTGTACTAATTATATGTTCGACCCTGTATTAGATATGGACATGAATCTTGGGGATTATGCTTTGGCGATACCAAATTACCATTTATATTTGCAAATGCTAGTTGGTGTTTGATTTGAATAATAAGGTTTTTAGTGTTATTTGTTACAGCCACCAATCATATTTGACAACTCTAGTTGCTGCTTGATTTGAATATAAAAGTTTCTATTTTATTTGTTTCAACTTCCATATCATATATGACAATCCTAGTTGGTGTTTGATTTAAATAATAAGGATTCTAGTGTTATTTGTTTCAATCACCAAGAGTGATATTTGTCATGTAAAAGACTTTAATTTTGTTCTGTTTCTGTACAATTTTGGATGATTTTTTTGGTCAAACATTCTGTTTTAGTTAAAGAGGGGGCAGCAATTACATACATTTATGTCTGTTTTGTAAATGGTGAATGTGATATCCAATATTATATATCTTTTCAAATAAAAAAAGGGGCAGCCTATAGATTTAAAGCTCTATATTTGATGAAAGTATCATATATATATTTGCATTTGCATAATATTATAAAAGCATCAAATAGAGAAAAATAACTTTTGTATTCCTTTTGAATAAGACAAATATGCTATAGATTAGACTACTTAGAAGTTTTGCTCTTAATTTCTTGGGAGTTTCTATTGCATAAACATATTATCTAGTTTGAAGACTTGCATAAGGTTAACTCAGGCTTGATTGGTAATTTCTGCTGTCATATGGTTCTTATTTCATTGGTAGTTTTGGTCATATGGTTTTTATTTTATAGTATCCATTGTCTATCATTACTATGATTATTGAACTTTCCCACATGTTGTTTCTTTTTGACTTCCATGCTAATTTGTCTTCCGTAGGAATTGGATATAATGGGTTCCAAGAGGTTGTTCAAATGACAATTAAGCTTCCTTGGGCAAAGGTTTGTATATGCTAATTGATAAACTTTCAAATAGAAAAACAAAGATTCATTATGAAGCTATGGTCAGTAGTAAATTAGTAAAGCTGTCCTTTTTTTTTTTTTTTTTTTCAGAAATCCAGAACTGGGGATCCTTTGGAGACCAAGTATTCGTAAGTGTGTAGTGTGCTTTCTTAAACTCCATCTTGATTTGTGGTCTGTTGTTTACTCTAAGAATGGGGGTCTGACATTATTTTGGAGCTGCATGTAATGTCTGTAATTATTCTCTTACACTTCAAAAAAAAATCTAATGTCTATCATTGTCTTCTTTCCAGTGCACTAATCAATTTTATTCTTTTCTTAATTTATTTCATTTTACTAAGATATATCTTTATTTCTTGAACTTTACTTTTGATTTTAGAGGTATTGGTTGCTTCTTTGATGACTGTGATAAATATCTTCAGAGAGCCATATAAGATTTTTTAAACTGGCATTATTTCTCCATTGGTGCAAGAATATATTAACTGTCGTAGTTGCTATTTGAGGTATGAGTTTTATGCCTTATACACTCAAAAAACTGAAGCTTCTATTCCCATGCTAGCTCACCGTAGTTTCTATTGTTAATATTTGTTATTTATTTCTTGAGTTATATCTACTTACAGATCAGCACTTGCATTAATGGATTTTACTGTGATCAATTCACCCTAAAAGAGTCCCAAAATGTGGACTAAGAATTGGAGTGGATGGTAAGGTGCCTAAATAATCCTATTACTTTCTGATGTTTAGAACTAGTTTTATGTAAATCAGAATTGATTTATTGTATCATATCTTTTTGATCTGATTGTATTTTATTGGCAACGTACCTTCAAAACATTTTTGATTGGGTTTTACTGATATGGGTTTGTTTATTGATTTTGTAAATTATATGGGTTTATTGATATGAGTTTACTGATATGTGCTTATTTATTTTGCTTGATCTTTATTGATTTTGTTTACTGATATGGGTTTATTGATTTTGTTTATTGATATATGGTTTGTTTATTGATTTGGTTTTAGTTGAATCAGTATTTTGGTTGTTCAAAATGTTGTTTTTTTTTGTTTAGTCTTGGTTGCTCAGCTTCATATTGATAGAAAACTGAGTTCGCTACTGGAGGTCGGGTCCTCAAAGGAGAGGTCCGGACCTCAAGCTTAGGTCTCAAACACCAATCTTACTGGAGATCCGATCCTCAAGGGTGAGGTCCGGACCTCAAACCTAAATTTATATTGGAGCTTGATTCTGGATATAGGCCCCTATTTTATCTTGTGGATGCTAACTATATATATATATATGCTTGCTACTGGATGTTGAAACCTGACAGGGGCATATTCTTCTCTTGCATGCCTATGTTTTTCAATACACCTACTTAGGGGCGCGCATATTCTTTATTTTTTTCTTTCTGCTGGACTGTTTGCATTTTTGGTTGAATTTTATTTTTAATTAGTACTCCATCTTTGCCTTGTTTCAGTGGGAACGAAGGCAAGACACACTTATACCCAAGAAGATATCGATGAAGTCCGGGCTGAATGGGCAAACTTCGTGGGCCAGTTTATGTAGACATTTCTGGTTGGATTTTTGCATGACACCTTTTTGACATAGGCCATATGTTTAGCTAGACTAGCTTTGGGTATATATGATATATTGATTACTTTGCTAGATTAGCTTGGGATGATTGATAGGCTAGCTGCTGGATAATATTTTGATATATATATGACAGCAATTAGGTTGATTAATTAGATTGATGCCTAGTTTTTTGGAAAGGTATATATGGAGGATTTTTGTTTATGGCATATATGGCTGGTTTTGTGAATGAAATTGGGTTAAGGGAGCGAGGTACATATATACAATTACTACCTTCAAATATCTTATATTATTTGGTACTTTAGAAATTCCAATCCTTTATTATTGTGAATTGGTATTTTGTAAATGTATAATTTATTAGGAATGTTAATTATGAAGGGAATTAATTTGGAACAATTAATGGTTGTACCAAAACAACCTATCTCATCAATTAGATTTTGCATTGTTTGTTCATAATTGCATTGTGGTCAAAGACAATAGGGAGTTTCTAAAAACAGATGTAAACAGGCACATTATACAACAGTTTTTCGATCAAAAGCGTGGTCTGTGCCCTTGACTTACAATGGTTCAATATCATAAACCATTGTTTAATTCTTAAGCATACCACACAAATCTTAAAAAGCCATTGTGCTAAGTGCCTTCATACAATAGTTTCTAACCCAAAATCGATGTATCAAATAAGTATATACAACGGTTATATGGTTAATATTCAATTTTCTTAATGCATTAATACAACGGTTTCATATAAAACACCGTAGTTTGAAAAACCTATAGACATGGCAATACACATATTATTCAATAGATTAAACCACGGTTTTTAACAATAAACCGTTGTTTTAATGACTATTTCACCTCGTGTTTCTACCTAAAATAGTTGTAAAACCAATTCTTTACTTAACATAACCGTTGTTTAACATATATATACACATCGGTTATTAAATATAAACCGATGTTTAAATTGGCATCAACAACGGTATCCTCTAAATCATTGATTTTAAAGGTTATATATACAACGGTGGTACATCTATAACCGTTGTGTAGGTGCACCAGGACAACGGATTTTATCCGTTGTCTATTGGAGTATGAATAGACATCGATCGATTAGACGACGGTAAATTATAAACTCACACAACGGTGAAAATCCGTTGTCTGATTGCTATTTTGTAGTAGTGTTGGTTGGCAGACATAGATTATGGACAAGTTTATTTTGCTTAAATGTAAGAAAATGGTAGGTGTTGATTCAAATTTTAATGGATTTGTCCATGTTGTTCATTAGACCAGGTTCTTTTGTTGGTTTCTGTTCGTGCAGTTATTTAATGAATGTAGCAGTAATTTTTAGGTAACATGTATCAAGCACAAGGGCCAAAGGCTAATGACTAATTATGAGAGTTATTTGTATTAGTTCAAATTAAGGACCTTATGTTTTTTATTTTGACTAAGATTGGAGCACCTTAATTTAGTGATTTTCAAATTGCATAAAAACAATTAGAACAAATATTGGAGCAGTACCTTAATTTATGTTTTTTTTTTTCTAAGATTGAAAGGGACAAAAACTTCATAACCACATATTATGATTATATTGAGAATGGGTCAAGATCTAATAAAGGTTAATATCATCCCACATACATGGTACGTACGCCATAAAGGTTAAAAACAAATCACTAGGTTTAATTAAGTTGAAATTCAATTATTATCAAGAGACACAATTTCCGGCGTAGGCACGTCACCATTAATTCGCTTGAACTCCTCAAGGAGATTTTGATATCCAATGTACCAACCACATGCGGCATAAGCGTCGGCATTTTTATGCCAATCATCTGAAATATGTGGCATTGGATGGCCCGGGGACAAGTGTACCTACGCATATTAATTAAGTGAATAACTTAGTAATGAAAGTTTTTCTACTATAAATTTGCAATTACACAATCTATAGTCGTACCTATACAAAATGATCACTGTTGACAAAACCAATGCAAATCTCACGCAGCTCAACGTCTTGATGTGCTTTTGAGTGTGCATATAGTGGGAGACACGTAAGGCATAACGATCTACATAAATAGATCACGGTTACACCATAATATGTGGCGATAATATATCCCATCTCGGGCATGGTCATCCAATGATCTCTGGGTGCAGGGGTGTCATCAAAATAATCAAGTGCCCTCTGAAACTCAATAACTCGCTCGCGCACATGGAAAACTGTTGTTATCCTACCTTAAGTGCAAGGTTGTCAAGTTTTAGTATGGAAATAGAAGTAGAGGGTTGTCGTACCCAGGAGATTGGATTGAGATTTCAACCACAAGCTAGATTGATTTTAGGGTTATAAAACTAGCAAACAACCTACTATGTACTATACAAAGCCAAGACTAAATATAATGGTATGTGCAAATGTGTAGTGTTGAGTTATTATTTGGTTGATTGATGATAAGTAACATTAGAATTTGAAACTAACAAATGGAAATGCAAGCAAATTCAAGTACAAATTAAATTCAATGATGATGAAGGATTTGGGGTTCACACTAACTCTCTCATCTAACAAACAATGCAATTAATGATTATGCCAAATTAGATAAATTAGATTCCCTCCTAACCCCCGATCAAGGTAAATTAGGGCACATCATCTTTCATGTTATCAACTATCCCAACCAAGGTAATAGGTAACTATCTAAGATTAATGCCATAGCAAACCCTAGGTGCATAAAGTTCTAAGGATGAAGAATCCAAGCAATTAAAATAATCTAACCAAGGTGCTTTTAAATTACCATGCTCTTATGCAACAAGCTTTAGAAACTAAAGGTTACCATTCTCCAATTTCTACATGACAACATTTCTCATATGCACAAGTGGTAAATTGACACATACAAGTCATGATCTTTAAACTAGCATAAGAGCATATATATCTAAAAGAGCATTTATATCACAAATCACAAAGTCATTACATGGTTGGGCTAGGGATACATCCCAAATCAAGAAACTACTCACTAGCCATAAAAGTTACAAACAACATCACAAATTGAAACATAAATGGAAACAAGAGAGAAAAAAGAAAACTCTAGATGTTGAAGCCAAGCTCCCAAGGGGTGTCACTCCTCCAAGGATGCCCAAAATAGCTTCTTGTCCCAAGTGCCTCCAAGCTCCTCTTGCAATAATGGTGGTGAATATGGTAGATGAGTGTTGTGATGATGTTTTGCTTTTTGGAGAGGAAGAGTTGATGGAGGGAAGATGGAGAAAAGAAATGATGAAGAGAGATGGGAAAAAGTTAGGGTTTTGGAAGATGGAAGATGAGATGTGTGTTTTTGAGATGAGATGATGGAATCAATGATGAAATGAGTGAAATTAGAGAGGATGGAGGGGGGAGCTCGAAAATGAGAGAGTGTTTTATGGTTTGGGTGAGTTGTTATGTCTAGAATATGTGGCTAGGATTCAAAGGAAATGAAGGGATAAGGTTTGGTTAATTCAAAAATGAGAATATTTCATCTTATCCTTCAATGGATGATTCTTAAAGAATGTTGAGATAGGTAGATGTTCTCTTTGCCTCATTTAGAGCCTTCACATTGTGGTTTTTGAGTTTTGCTTAGAATGGGAAAACAAAGGGGAAGGAAAGAGAGCATGTGATAGGCAATTACTCAAAATGGAAAGATGCCTTGGGACCACTTTATCCTTTTCTTGACAGGATTTCTGAGCTGTCTTTGGAGAGCAATTTGGAGGCCTTAACCAACTCAGAAATTTACATTTTATATATCAATAGAAAGCCCTAGATGTCTTCTTTCCAACCATATATTATATGTCTCAATCCAAGCTCGAACCAAAAAGTTATGCCCCACACAATGCAGCTGACTCAGTTCTTCTCGGGTGCAGTTTTGGGCTGACTTTGAAATTCAAAATGAACACCTTAGAAGTCTTCAAATGTTACAAAATTTAACCTGAAATAACTTCAAGGTGTTAGCTTCTATCTCCAAATAGATTCATGTTAAAATCTATTAAGGAGAATAAATGGTGAAATTTTTCATTTTATTGCTCGGAATCTAAAAACACAAAACTAAATGAAATTTAAACCTTTTAATCAAATGAATTCACAAAAACTAAGTAAGAGGAATATAAAAGGATGTGAATTTATGAACATATCAAAAACTGACTCAAACTTAGGCTTTGCTCGTCCTCGAGCAAACAAAACACACAATAAAGAAAAATACAAGATAGGGCTATGAATTTCATAAGCACAAAATATTTCCTAGATTTTCCTCTAGTGCTAATAACAAGACATGAAACACATGCTTGAGTGAGTGTGTGCACTATAAACCATATGTCAATTCAATACATTCACAAGATATGAAATTCAAATTTGGATAACCAAACACTCATTGGAATGTTCTCTATTTTCACACAAGTGTTTAAGGGTTAGTGTATGCACTCAATGTAATGTTGTGCATATGCCTACATATTTTTGCTACTCAATCTCATCTCCACTAGTCATGCACAAAATATCTTGGATCAAAAGGACTTTTATTAGGTTGTAATGGGGTTTAGGGTGAGGGGTTAAAGAAATGAAAAGGAAAGGTTATCACAAATTCCAAGCAAACATAATAAGTAATTCTCTTGTTGAGATTTAAGAACTTTAAGAACTTTAAGATGCTTGTCAAAAATCAACCCTCAAACCATTTCCCTAAACTTAAACTAAAAACATTTTTTATTTCTTGAATAACACTTTTTTTTTATCCAATCCTCTCACGCCAGAGATGCAATTGCATTTTCAAAGTTATCACATCCACACCCTGTGTGACAATTGGCCATGCAATGACAATCACGATTTTTTTTTTTTTTTTCATACATAGAACACCCCCACACTTGTCTTTCCCAAAACCCCCAAACTTATTTCTTTGCAAGCACCTTAACATAACTCAATCTCATATTGCTCACTAGTTAGCTTGAAAAGGGTAAGACTAGTGTTTAAGCAAAAGGGTAAGACATTTGTAGTGGAAAGAAATGAAAGGCTAACATAAAGGCACAAAATGGCAATCTAATGGATATAACATATTTAGGGATTATGCTCATTTGGGCATGGTGGATTCCTAATGCCTAGATCATTTCTAAGATGGATTCATACATGACACAAAGCTTTGAGAGATATTAAGCAAGTTCTAGAGATGCAATATGCACAAGATTGATCATACAAGAAGAACAAAGTACTAGGAACAATATATGCACTTTCATTAGGCTCAAAACTCACATATATAGCATAATTGGTTCACATAAGTTTTACTATGTTTCTCTCATTACAATGCACCAAATTGACAAAGTTTTTGTAAATAGATTCAAACAAGGTCTCATAACTCACTATTAACAAAAGAGAAACTTTTAAGACCTAAACATGTTCATTCTCTTTTTAGCCCTTGTTAAATAACAAAAATTAAAATTTTTTAACAAAAGTTACATTCCCCCCACACTTGAATCTAACATTGTCCTCAATGTTAAAAAGTGACTTTGAAAGTTTTTCAATGAAAAATTCATGCTTGGGGTGAAAGATAAACAACACACAACACAAAACACAACAACACATAAAACAACAAAACATAAATAAATAAATTTAAAACAAGGTAAGGGTCAAGAAAAACTCCCCCTTGTTGATCTCCATCACTTGAATCTTAAGGTGACATGAACTCTCATTCAAGTGCAAGACGATTGTAATTCACCTTGGAGATGGCTCCACTCTTCAAATCTTTGATCTCAACGGCACTATAGGGAAATACTTAAACTACTTGAAATGGACCACTCCATCTTGATCTTATTTTACTCCTAAACAACTTACATCTTTGTTCTGAACGAAACACAAGTTGCTTTGGCCCAAATCTCTTCTTCACAAGCTTCTTGTCATGGTATGTTTTGGTTCTCTTCTTGTATAGCTTGGCATTCTCATTGGAGAGACATTCTTCAACTTTGGGAACCAAGGGTGTTGTATAGGATCTCACGACCTCCATGGTTGCTTCTTGTTTGAACTTCATGACATCCCTTACTTCAATCCGATAACAATCATAGGCTTGTGATGGCCTCTTCAATGCATCAAACACCCTAAATGCAATGGTAGTGTCATGAACCGTCATAGTCATAAGCCCCTATTTTACATCAATCTTGGCACCCGCGGTTGCCATAAATGCACGACCAAAGATGATAGGCAAGTCATTCATTTCCACCTCCTCCATGTTAAGAATAATAAAATCCGCCGGAATGATAAGTTCATCAACCTTTACAAGAACATCCTTCACTACTCTTCTTGGATACACTATGCTCCTATCCGCCAATTGAAGAGAAATAGTGATGGGAGAGATGTCTCCAAGACCTAGTGTCTTATACACATGATAAGACATAAGATTGATACTTGCCCCTAAATCCATAAAAGCTTTCTCAAATGGTTGATTCCCAATGGTACAAGGATGGTAAAGGAACCCGGATCCTTCAACTTAGGTGGAAGCTTCCTTTGCAAAATGGCACTCACTTGCTCACTTAGCACCACCTTATCATTCTTCATAAAGTTTGTCTTGTACCTCTTGTTTGTACATAGATCCTTCAAGAACTTGGAATAGGAAGGAATGATCTTTATGGCATTAAGGAGAGGAATGTTTATAGCCACTTTCTTGAATAACTCAAGAAGTTCATTCTTCTCTTTCTCTTTCTTTGCCTTGGCTTCTTGCTTTCTTTGAACTTGAGGATATGGAAGTGGTGGCTCAAAATCTTGTACTATATTCAAAGGAGGGTTGAATGTGATACCTCTCTTGAATGGTCTCTCGGATTGCTCTTTCTCTTGCTTCTCTTTGATGCTACTCTCGGCCTTGGTCGTAAGATTGTCCTTCAAAGCCTTAGGATAACCATCATTGTACCCTAAATTCACCTCATTATCACCCAATTCCATGGTCTTCCCTTTGTTCTTCTCTTGCTTCTCAAATTCGGGTGGTGCAAGTGGCTTTCCTTGTTGTGCCTTGGTGTGCTCCCTAGGTTGCTCTTGTACCTTTTCCTCAAAGCTTGGCAAGGTTACTTGATTGTTGTACTCCTTGCCACGTACTTCTCAAGGTAGTGATAAGTTTAACTTGCTCATGCTTTGAATTGTTCTCAACCATGCTTGGAAACACACCTTGCTTCCCTTCTCTAACCTCATTGGCCAATTGCCCCATTTGCATCTCAAGTTTGTTCAAACCATTGCTTAGAATGTTGATCTTTTCATCTTGCTTGACTTGATTTCCTTTGCTCTCTATGATGAACCTAGTTAGCAAATCTTCAATAGAGGATTTTTTCATTACCTCTTGATGCATTTGTTGTTGTTGTGAAGGAGCTTGGTAAGGTTCCCTAGGAGCTTGATATGAATTAATGGCTTCTTGGTTGTTGAATGAAGAGCTACTAGCACCTTGATAGCCACCATTAGGCCTTTGAAACCCTTGGCCTTGCTCACGACTTGGATAGGATGGTGCTTGAGGTGCTTGTGGTTGGTCACTCCATCTAAAGTTTGGATTGTTTCTCCACCCCGGATTGTAAGTGTTGCTATAGGGATCATTCCTTGGTCTTTGTTGATAACCAAGTTGGTTGCATTGCTCCATAAATTCCGGAAATGAACCTCCTTGAGGGCATTGCATTGTCTCATGTTGCAAGCTCTCACATATCATACAACTATGCTCCACTTCCTTGCTTGCCATAGATGAAGATGGTGTATAGCTAGAATTCCCTTGTTGAGCATTGAGAAGCAAATCAAGCTTCTTGTTCATTGTGGCCTCTATCTTCTTCAACTCTTGTTGCACTACAAGAAAATAGGGATTCGGCAATGATTGGAGGTCGTTGTCTAAAGCTCGAAATTTGTTGCCTAAAACTATTGGCAACAAAATTATGTCGTTGCCATGGGCGTTGCCCTAGGACCCTTGCCAATAACTATAGGCAACGATTTTGACGGTCGTTGCTAATTTGGCAACGAATACTTTGTTGCCTATTCTGGCATAGAAAACCAAATTTGAGGATATTCAGCAACGATCACTGCGTTGCCTATTTTGTTATGCAACACCGTCGATGTTGCCTTATCAATTTATAAGCAACGACTTTGTCATTGCCGACTATATTTGATAGCAATCTATGTCGTTATATATGTCATTTAGACAACGAAGGCCGCGTTGCGTATTATATTACGCAACACCGTTGTCGTTGCCTTTTCAATTTATAGGCAACCACTATGTTGTTGCTTAATAATTGCGGTGACATTCTATGATGTTGCCTATGCTATCAAGTAACGACTCTATTGTTACTTAAGTATAAAATATGCAAGGACCATGGCGTTGCCTAAACTTCTTGGCAACCATGTCATCGTTGCCTTTTCCCATAAAAGGCAACATGGTTTAATCCTTGCCTAATCTTCTTGGCAACCAAACACTATCATCATTGCCTTTTCCCTCAAAAGGCAACATGGTTTGGTCCTTGCCTAATCTTCTTAGCAACCATGTCATCGTTGCATTTTCCCTCAAAAGGCAACATGGTTATCGTTGCCTTTTGAAGTGTGTAACGTAATTTCCTTTTAAAATTGGCAATGAATAATTTTTTAATTATCAAATATTTATTTTAATTAATTTTCATAAATATAAATAATGCTATTATTTCAACAAATAAAATTTATAATCCCAATAAAACTTCATAATATAATAAATACAAATGTTACATTGACCGTCATATTCAAACTTGTCTAATCTAAAACTTAAACATAAATTTAATAAATCTAAATGTTAGAAAATGATAACTTCTTCACATAATTTTCTAATAAAGTACTTAAACACAAATGTAATAAATCTCGAAAAAAAAAAAAAAAAAAAAACAACTAAATCAAATTTCATCCTCATCCTCATCCTCACTACTACTGCCTGCAAGTTGGCCGTCATTTATGCCATCTCTAGATTGTTGGAGTGTGACTGGGAGTCAGTTGCTCATGGATAGATCCGCTGCTACTATTGAAGCATTTTTTCAAAATAAGCCGTAGAGCATAAGTATTACAAAGAACAAAACATAGTAATGAACTAAGACAATTTTCATGAGTTACACGTTAAGAACTAATATTATATGACAAAGTCTCCATAAAAGAAAGGGCATGGATGCAGTATGGTTGTCATTCTAGTGATTCTAACATTGCTTTTCACTATTTTTTAACAAACACAATTTAAATGTCAGTTTCTTTCAATTTTAAATGCATTTGTTTTTTGTCTGAATTTTTAAACACCATTCCATGCTGTACTTTTCTTGATCTTCCATTAAGTTCCAATAAACATAAGAAAATATAAGCGAAGATACAAAATAATAGTGTTGGTATATCATCTACTCTTCAACCCAAATGCATAATTTATATGGAAAGTTCCCTGGCATATTTTCATTTAATTAAAGAGCACATACACATGGTGGAATTGAAGCTTTTAAATTTACAAACAAATGACTTACATGTTTCTCCTTGGCTTCATCAGTAGTCCACTGCTGATTCTTGTTAACGTACATATCTTTCCAATTATCAATAAAAGATGGGACATTGCCCTCCTATATTAAAAATACCAAAAAGAAAAACAACTTGGTTAGTGGCAAAAAAATAAAAACAACTTGTATCAGAATCAAAAGTGAATTAAAAAGTGATATCGGGGCCTTTTTTTTTTATATAAACCTCACCATCATCAATAACCTAGATTTTATAAAAACTAGAATTGAAGGTGGCGTTAAGTTAAAATTTTAATACTACTTAATTTAAACTCTGATGCTAATTCTGATCAACATCAATTCTGCTACTTGTTAATATATAGAACTACTGGCTAGTTTATATATATAATTAGAGCTAGGCGTCAGAAATAGTACCCTGCAGATACACTAATTTGTAAACATCAACAAATATCCAAAGTTGACATTAATTAATTTATGATATGGATCTCTCAAGAAGTATTGACAATGCTAATCTACTCCAAGTTGGAAGAGATGATATATATGGATCATGGCAGTGGCGGAACTTGCAAGGGACCGAGGGTGGCCATGCCCCTGCAAGTTTTTTAAAAATGCCTACTAAAAAACTAATTAATTTGTTTGACACACCAACTTGCTTCAATATATATGGCTCCCCCAAACAAAATTGGTAAGATCTAGATCAATTTGATTAATGTTAATCAGGATATTATCATCACCTTAATCTGATTTAAATCTTCATTTTGATCTGATATATCCCCTAAGATGATATCACTTTCATCTGATTAAAGAGCTAGATATCCTTATATATATATAATCCTTCAGATACATGCCATAAAGGGAAAGAACAAATACATATATTTGTTTATATAAAAAAATCACACATCCATAAAGAAAAGTGAGATGGAAAGCAATAACACATTATGTAGCTAGCTTTTATACATGTCTATGAAAATGCAAGACAAGCTTTAAATATTTTATGTATCTCCACCATCCCATACTATAATAAGAGATGGGCAGCTCCAAGTACAGTAGATCTCACTTGAAGAACATGATCAATAGCAACCATAACCAGATCGACCTGTGTAGGAGTGTTTCTGTAGCAAGCAATTTTTGTTTTTGTAAAGGGTCTTATTTCTTATTGAATCATGAAATTATCTATTAATCGTCTCAATAGGCATCGTCTGGTCTAGCAAAGTTAGTCCAACAAGATGGGGCCTACTTCCAAATTCTCCTGTTATATCCATAACTATAAGAGGATTTCTCAGACCAAAAGGACTCCTCAAGTTAACCAGCCTCATCCAAGACATCAACACTGAATTGGGAAATCTTCACAAATGCATATTTCTCAGACAAACCAAACCCAAGTTTCTTAACAAAACCTACATCCACTGCCCTCTTCCCTTCTCCCCCAAAACCCACTTAATGTGTAGGTACACATGCACAGACGAGAACAGAAGGTTGCAATATAATGAATCAATGATCAATAAATGGTTTGACTTCTCTCCTCTGCCTAAGTGCTCTGACTAAAAAAAATAACTATTATAAACTTTTTAAGTTTTCTGATATCATGATGAAATAGTACAAAATGAGGTCTGACACTGCCTAAAGGAGACATTTTTTGCAATCTCTTGTTAGATCTTTAATAGAACTCAGCCGAGTCCATTGAGGGTCTTAAAATTTTTCTATTTACTTTGGTATCATGTGATTCATGTCCAAACCAGGAAAAACCATAATTGGAGCAAAGATGTCACAGGAAGCAAGTAGCTTGAGATAAAGAAAACCTATCAAGGAACCCTCCAAGTGAACACGGGAAAACGAGATCATTGACAAGTCAATTTGCTTTATGTGCATGGTTTTGTAATTTGACCCTCTAATCGGTAATCTTTCTTCAAAACTACACTTGTTGAAGTAAAGATTTGCCTTCACGTGAGAACTTGGGAAACCCTTCTGAAATACATGACAGAGGTAATGAAGCTCTGATACCAAGTTACCAACAAGCATCAACACAAACCCAAATTCTGAATAATGTATTTCAAAACCTTATGACACCTCTTCTTTTATATGGTAATTAAGATGAGACTACTACGATACCTAGAATCCAAGTTTTACAATTTTCACAATTTCCACAGTAACAACAGAATTATAGCTTTCCTTTGAGACAAATTACATTCCTTGCAGAACAGCTTTCCTTTGAGACAATTTTCACTATTATGAACCAGCAGAGAAGAGACTTCAATAGAATTGATAAAACTTTAGAAACCAAAATCAGCACAAAGCCCAAACATAGGCAATGCAAATAGACCAAATCAGCACAAAGCCCAAACATAAATATGCTTTTCAAACGCAGGAAAATTAAGATTGAACTTTTTTTAACCTGATTTGCAATGGAGGGGGTGGTGCACCGGATTTGCAATAGAAGTGGGCAAATCAAATAATTCAACCTGCATAAAAACAAATCAAAAATCAAAAGTCAGAACTGTAAAACATTCAAATAATTAAAGATGTGAAAATTTTGAAAATAAAGAACTTGATAGAAGAGTCAATAGGAGGCTAAGAGGGGCAAGAGAACGTGAGGGCAAGAGAGGGGCGTACTGTTGGCGAGCGAAGGGAGAGAGGGAGGAAGCAGTCGCAGGGAGGAGTAGCGTGCAGAGAGAGGAGTCTGAGAGTGAGAGGAGTCAAAGAGTCGATTGGTTTCTGTTGGGCAATAGGGCATTTGGGTTTCTTTCCTTAAAAAGATAAAAACTTTCGTAATGGTGGGAAGCATCCCACCCAAATTTCGTTTTCTCATTCTCAAGAAAAAATTAAATTATTAGACAATGATCACCAAAATAATAGGAAACAAAAGCGTCGTTGGAAGCTTTTTTGCATATTAATTTCCCGCGTAAGAGAGCAAACTTGCGAAATCAATAAAATTAATATGGTTATATATTCGGAAAAAAAAAAGTACAAAATTGCAAATTTAAAAAAATCACATCATAAAAACAAAAAACAACAATTAAATTATAGAACAAAAATTGAGTTTAGTAGGGTTTCAGTGATTTTGAGTGGAAGGGTTTGATGGAGGTGGTACGATGAAGGACGGTTTTGGGTGTGGAGGAGGCAGCCGTGGTAGACATGCAGTGGCGGAGCCAGAAATTTTGTAATGGGGGTCAACCTAAATTAACCATGAGAATTGATCGGCCAATCACAATTTGGTCTAATTATAGCCAATCTCATGTTGGATGGGGTCTCGAATTCACATCTCATAGACAATACACATTTATTAATTAATAAAAAATGCAAGAAAAAATTAATAAATAAATAACTTGATGGTAAATAAATAACTGATACCGAAATCATATGGTAAACATATACATAAACTGGAAAGTATATACATATATATATGTATATAAACTACATATTTTCAAATGTTCTAGAAATTAAGGTCAATCAAAATAGAAACAAGAGTTTTTCAATTGGTGAGAAGCGTCAGCTAACCTTTATGAGCCCATGCTGGCTCCGCCACTAGTGGCCGGTAGAGCCATGTTATGACCATCATGATCCATGACCACCCCCATTTACCCCACCAATCTAAGTGTTGTGATTGTGTATAATGACTAAATGAACATAATACTGAAAGTGTCTTTTTTACTCAATTATTTAGTAAAAAGAGTACTCATGTATTTATATTTTTTTAATCATAACCTAATAACCTCACGAAAGAATGTTTTGATAGAATTCGTTTGTGTGGTATAACATGCCTCTGCCACTGTCATTTACCTATTTTAGTAGACCATTGCTCATTTACCAATTTTGCAGAGCTTGCTATAACGTTGTCCATAAAGAATAGAAGAAGACGCGGGAGGGGAGGAATTAGATGAGGAATCAAGACTGGCTGATATTTTAAGGGTATTTTAGTAAACAAATCATGAAATTTTTTTAATTTTGTTTTTTATATCAATAGCCCATTTTTTTCCCCCAAAAGTTGAGTGGGGGCCTGCGTCCCCCCTGGTCCTCATGTGGCTTCGCCACTGCCCGTACCCCTTCCAAGGAACCCTTCAAGTCAAATCACTGAAACCCACAAGTAAAATTCATCTTTTGCTGTATAATTTAAGAGTAATGTTATTTGGACCAAATTAAATAACTAAATAGGAGGGACCAAGTGATGTGTCACTTAGGGAGGTAGGCCTCATTTCCATGTGGTCCCTCATCTCCACATCTCTCTAAGTGACACATCACTTGATCCCTCTCATTTGGTCATTTAATCTGGTCCAAATAGTATTACTCATAATTTAATTTTTGTTTTTTAGTTTTTACGATGATTTTTTTCTTTGAATTTTTTTTGTTTTTTTTTTTTGAGTATATAAGTATATAACCATATTAATTAATATATTAGGAAATTTGAGTGAGATATAATTTTTGATAGTCATTGTTTAATAATTTTAATTTGTTTTTTTAAGGATGAGAAAACGAAATTTGAGCGGCATGCTTCCCGCTATAACCAAAATTGGTTGTTGCCGGGTAAGAGAGGCAACACTATACAAATGTTGCATTTTTTAATAGGCAAGGAATTTGCCCATATAAGGCAACGATTAAAGTTTTTGGTGTTTAGTGGCCAAAAAAAAAAAGTTTTGTTGTTTAGAAAAAAATAGATGCCGTACTCACCAAACAGCAATCAAACGACTCAACTACTCTCACTATGCTACTCTTCCCTCCCTACGACTCCTCCCTCCTCTGCCCTCTCCTTCACCCTATCTCCCTTTTCTCGATCGACAACGCCCCTCTCTTTCCCTCACCCCCTCTCGCCCTGGTCTTCTTTGGTCGCCCAAACCACCGCCCAAGCCCAAGCGCCTCTTAGCCTCTTAACTCCGCCTGTCTTCTCTTCTATCCAGGTTTTTTTGTTTTTTTCAAGTTTTTCACATCTTTAATTATTTTGATGTTTTACATTCTTGACTTTTGATTTTTGGTTTATGTTTGTGTTTATGCAGGTTGAATTATTTGATTTTGCCCACTTCAATCGCAAATCCCCGTGCACCACCCCCTCCATTGCAAATCAGGTTTAAACAAATTTCAATTTTAATTTTGTGAGTTTGGAAAGCAGGTTTACAATTGGGCTTCGTGGTTATTTGGTCTATTTATATTTTTGATTGTCTATGTTGTTAAAATGCAATACCAATTTCCTAATCTCAATTCCTTTGTATGAGAAGTAGATGGCTGCAAGATGCCATGTATGTCTTAGTTTAGTGCTTTCATATTGCTTTTATTTTTCTGGAAACAGTATAGGTCTCTACTGTGTTTCTCTAATTCTCTGTATAAGGAGATGAATTGGACCCCACTATGTTAATTCAATGATCTCTTTCGTTTTACTCCAAATATTAAATGTTTTGTACCATGACCGTCCATTAGTATTGTTTTACATTGAGGGCAGTGTGTTTCACTGTGAAAAGAAGCAGATCTATGAAAACAAATAAACAAGTAATATATGTTGCCATGGCTCATTGTGGTTTCATGACAACAAGGGACAAGCATGTTAGAAGCTTATATATGTAACAATATCTATGAAAATAAATTACGTACAAATTGGAAGTAGGATTAACATGTTTCAATTATTCTAATTAAGATATTGAGTTCGTTTATGCCTTTCTAGCTTGTAAGGTATTGTTTTCTACTGAAAGCAATGAATATAAGTATATAAGCTAGCTAGCCATCACAATACATTTACTGTGACTGTTTTGTATTTTGGAAATTAAGAGGAAGGAGGACCATATCTCGCACATATCATGGTTTGTACTATTAAATTTTTATTTGGGTTTTGGGAGGTTTTTAGATTTTAAAGGCGCTGGATTTGTAATGTTAGTAGTTATTTCAACTCTTTTTTTACACAGTCTAAGTTTTTTTTTTGGCCATTTACACAGTCTAAGTTAAAGCTACTGGGATCCTATAATTACATTATTAAAAGAGAACAAACAGTCAAGCCACCAATGCTAAGTCGGTAGTCTTTAGTCCTTTTTTAGACATGATTCCACGATTTATGTTCTTGAAATTTAATACCAACTTCTTGTTCTCAACTTATTTCTCCTTGTTTTTGCTCCTTGTTATATAATATATATTTGATTCTTATTAACTAGAACTTCACATTCTCTAAATTGATACCTGCATATTTTTTACGGAGTCTAAGTCAAAGATTCTGGGATCCTCTAATTACATTATTACAAGACAACAAATAGTCAAGGTATGAAAATATTCAACATATGGTCTGCTCATGTTCAACCCAAACCCACTCTACTCCACGCCCAGCCCCGACGCCCAACCCCAGTCCCGACCCCACATTACCACCGAAACCAATCCCAAACCCAGCCCCTCCCCGCCCTGCCCAGCACCGACCCGAGCCTCATCTCTCTCTCTCTTCCAGATCGGAGGTCGGCTGGGTTCTCAGCTTTTTTTATGTTTTTTTTATTGAATTATTTATTATTTATATATTTAATAATAAAAAATTCATCTGAAAAGACTAATATACCCTTATTTTTGACAAAAATATTGACGGACTTGGACGAAAGCAGTACATTGCGAATTTTTTTTTTTAATTCAGGTGGTAGATTGGAAACCACTTGAAATTAATTCTACATACCTATTTTATATTAATTATAGCACCAAAAATCCCCAACATATGAATTGGAAACCACTTGAAAAATAATAGGCAACGACCTCTTTCTTGCTAAACTTTGTGTTTTTTTCTCTTGTACTAATAGGCAAAGCCGTAATTAATTCCTTGCCAATCCCCATAGTATGCAATGACCAAATATCGTTGCCTATTGGACTGAAGTCATTGCCTTTTATTTTTTCAATATTAGGTTCATATTCGTTGCCTATTATAGAGTAGTCGTTGCCAAAATATATAGACAACAAATCCAATTTGTTGCCAAAACCCTTGCAAATTCATTGCCTATATGCATAGGCAACGCCAATAATTGTCATTGTCTATTATAGAGTAGTCGTTGCCAAAATTTATTGACAACAAATCCAATTTGTTGCCTAAACTCTTGCAAATTCATTGCCTATACACATAGGCAACACCAATAACAATCGTTGTCTATTTTATATTCATTATGGCGCCGAAATTTCCCGCCAAATGAATAGGCAACCACTTGAAAACAATAGGCAACGACCTTGTCGTTGTGAAACTTCGCGCCTCTTTCCCGCCAAATTATAAGCAACCCCCTTTTTATTTCCTTACTTATTCTCATAATCAGCAACCAAAAAATTGTTGCCTATTCTATATAGTTCGTTGCCTATTAATTATCCAAGATCAGGTACATGGTCGTTGCCTATGTAGAAAAATTTGTTGCCTATTCACGTAATAGGCAACGAAATTAAAGGTGTTGCCTATTATTCCGTTGCTTAATCCCAAATTTCTTGTAGTGTTGCACATTGATGTGAGGAGTGTCCATGTCAAATACTCCTCTTCTTTGTTGCTCTTTCATAGATAAGTTCACATCCTTCATTGGCAACCTATCATTGACATTGTCCCAAAGTTGTGAAGTCTCACTCAAATTGTCAAGAACCTCTATGGCCTCCCTTTCGATTTTGTCCATAAAACTTCCTCCACATGCATAGTCCACTCTTCTCCTTGTCTCTTGAGTCAACCCATTGTAGAAGAAGTTGAGAATCATCCACTTGGTGAGACCATGATTAGGGCAACCATTTTCCATATCTTTGAATCTCTCACATGCTTCATGAAATAGCTCATTAGGTTGCTCCCTAAATTGCATTAAGAGTTGCCTAAGAGCATTGGTCTTTGATGGTGGAAAGAACTTTTGGAGAAAGCTCTTTTGCATTTCCTCCCATGTGTGGATGCTTGCGGCCAACAACTTGTATAACAATTGCTTAGCTTTGTCTTTCAATGAGAATGGGAAAAGCCTTAACCTTAAATTGTCCTCATTAATTCCATTTAGTTGTACGGTTGAGCAAGCTTCACAAAATTCGGTGATGTGCAAATAGGGATCACTACTTGTCATTCCATGAAAGCTAGGTAACAATTGCAATGTACCCGGCATGATCTTAAATGCATTTGCACTAGGTGGAAGCACAATGCAACTAGGATGAGTGGCCAAAAGAGGTAGTGTAAAATCTCTCAAGGGTCTTTCTTCCTCTAGTGGTGGTGGAGGTGGATTCCTATCCCCCATCCTTGCTTCCTTTGGAGGTGATTTTTCTCTTGTCTTCCTTGTACCTCTTTCTCTTGATCTACCCCTTGTAAACTCTATCAATTCCTTCCCACTTCTCAAAATAATGTGTGAACTTGAAGTGGTTGGGTTTTCACTCATACACCTATCAAGAGAGCAAAAATACTATAATTCACAAAGATAAAAGAAAGAAACTCAAGATAGCATCCAATGTCAATAAAAGAAAAGGGTAACTAACAAATGTACACAAAGTAATACATAAAAGAAAATGACTTAGATTAAGCAGTATGCAAAACATTGCTTCAAAGTTGGTGATTTCAAATTATCAAAACTCAACTTCAAAATCGACATAATTCTTTCCTCACCTTCCAAATCCCAGTTTTTACTTTTTTGAATTGACAACCATTCATCCTTACTTTTATTGTAAAGGATGCCTCCCAAAACCTGTTGGCATATGAGTTTAGAATTTTTGTTAAAAAATTAATATGGATAGAATCGAACAATATTGAAAATTAGACTTATTTTTTGCTTTCATTAAATACTTTTATCCCTCTTATCATTCTATTTAAAAAAAAAAAAAACTAATAATTAAACAAACTAAATTTATTTTAGCTGGACACATCCTTGTTATTATATGGTTGTGGCTATTTAGTGTAAAACATTTTTTTTTAAATTCTCACATTCATGAAATACCGAAATCTCATGCACATTTACATTTCATAATTCTAGAATTTGCTAGGGATTTCTTGGCATTTAATGCTTTAAATTCGAGTGTCATCATTTTCCCCTTTTTTATTTGATATTAATGTTGATCGATTTGGGCTTCAAATTTTAGTTTTTAGAAAATGATTGCAATATATATGTGTTAGTTTGGTTTTTATTATGTTAGGGGGAATTCCTCAATCCCCACTAATGTGGCACAATCACAACCACACACATCTTTAAAAAAAAAAAAAAAAAAAACCAATAAATCTTAACCCAAATAGTTTTTGTTAAATTAACTTTTACCTTAGTTAAAATATTTTTTTATTTTATTTTGTTATAATACTTTATTTTATTTTGGTGGGAGAAAACACGTAACACAAATCCATTTCTGATGGCAATGACATCAGCATAACATCAGAAAATATAATCATTACAAAGGAATAATGAAAAATGATGATGTCGGACAGAAACCATGCGTGAAGCAGCCCATTTTTCTGATTTTTGTTCTTTCTCTCTCCTCTTATGATTGGCCCATGACATATAATATTTGCATGCAATACTAATCCTCTCCTGTTTCTTCAGCAAGCCATACCTATATAACAGGCATTCGACAAACATAAGAAATCATCCACGATCAAACAAAAGACTCAGAGTCTCCCAAGCCTAGCTCTCACCCTTATATATACTTCAGCTCTCAAGCCAATCTCTATCTCTCTTTCTCTCAAACACTTTCCCTCTCTCTCTTCCTCTCTTCCTGCGATTGATATGTCACTTCTCAAACACCCTCCCTCTCTGATACACAGACAACCAAACACAAACTCAGTTACTCGAAACCATCAACCTCACAGATACAAGTAGTGTAATCTCACCATACAGTCTGCCTGATTTACTGAGTTCATCATTTTTAACAATAGCTCATGTTAAGCTATTCGCATTTTCCAAGTTAATTCAAGCATCCTTGTGTTATCTTCTTGTTAGCTCGGCCAGGGTACAACTGTCTTGGTATGATTGTTTATGAAAGCGTATTCTTATACCTTCATAAACGTTTTGTTTGTATTTCACAATTTAAATAAACATTATATGATGATAGCATATTCCTATACCTTCATCACAAATATTTTGTTTACCTTTTGCATTTAAATGTTTATGATAATAGCGTATTCTTTTACCTTCATCATAAATATTTAGTTTACATTTACGTACGTTAATTAATGCAAGTGTGAGTTTATATTTATGTATTTCAATAAACGTTGCGTGAGTTTATATTTCGTACTCTAATTATTAATTGTGATTTTCCTTATTATTAATAATATTTGGATATCATTAAACAACTGTGGATTATCGCTATTGTTTATAAGATCTTGCTATTATTAATAACTATGAATTTTCCTTTCTAACTATTATATAACCTCTAACTATTATTAATTGTGAATTTTCTTATTATTAATAATATTTGGATATCATTAAACAACTGTGGATTGCCTCCATTGTCTATAATATCTTTCTATTATTAATAACTGTAAAATTCTTTGTATTTAACATCTAACTATTCCATAATTATTAACTATTCTTAATAATTTGCGATTTTCCTTATTATTAATAATATCTAGATATTGTTGAACGAAGGCGGACTACCACTATTGTTTATGATACTTATCTATTATTAATAACTGTGAAATTCCCTTTATATTATATTTGTTTGTAACTTATTTTCACCAAGATCACAGTGCCACTATAAAAGTCCTTGTGGAACAAGACATAAAAAAGAACTTAGGCCAAGGAAGTTGTTCCTCACTTGGGCGTACAATCAATTGATCAGAAACCAGAACATAACGCGTAAATCAATACTAATTTAACAGACAACATCGATCATCCACATCAAATTCGACAAAACGACTTTTAGGCCAACCCAAATTCAATCCATTTCTATATCCGGCCTATGGGCCGTGAACAGTGGCACGCCTTCACACTATCACCAAATATAAAGAGGACTACAATGTTCCTCGTTTGAAGTTCTTGAGGCCCGAGCCTCGATGAATTTTGAGGGTAACATAATTAGGCACGCCCAGTGGGACTTATTGAAGTTCCGTTGAAAAGAAAACGACATCGTGCCAAATTTTCCTAAAGAAGCACAATCAAATTTTCCTTGAAGAGCACATCCTACAACCAGATTGACCAGACACTTAGTGGATGCCCATTACAAGAACATTTTACTCAAAGATTAGTGAACTTCTAAAAGAAGCTACTTAGAGAGGTATTACTGCTAAAGAATTCACGACAATACTTGCCGAGAAAAGGTTTGTTTTAACAAAAACGATGTCTGATCAAAGCGGAAAGAACGCCGAAGGCGAAGGCAACATGCAAATTACTCAAACGGATATGACCAGTTTCCCTCAGCGCAATGGAAGGAGAAATATCCACAAAGATGAGGGGTGTCAGGAATACCTTTGAAAATGGTATAACCAGCATGACAAGCAGTCTTGACCGACTTAACTTGACCATGAGGGGAATGGCTCAACTTTTTGATCAAAACAACTTGACCATAACGGGTTTGGCTCAACAAATTGATCGAAACAACTTGACTATAATGGGCTTGACTCAACAATTCAATCAAAACAAGCCTCAACCCAATGTTGGGCAGAACGAGGGTGAGCTTGTTATCCAACAAATCTCCCACGATCGCCACCGATGGAGCAAAGGGCTCAACATCAACAACCATTGCTCAAGATGCCCGAACCAGTCTTGCCGCAGCTGGAAACTCAACCACAACCGATCAATCAGCCACGGTATATCGCGCTACATGCACGAAACAACAATAGAAATGGTGCAGGAAATGACAATGTGCAAAATGAAAATTATAGCCAAAGAGGGCCAAAGGCAGGCACAAAGAGGCTTGTATAAGGACGCCGATGAAGAGGCAACCCACTATGATCAACCAATAACCATGGCACCATGGAGAACTTACTCTAAGAGCACATCAAAGGTCAAGGCTGACGCTCTAGACCGGTTTATACACTACCATTTACAGCCGTAGTATTGAACTATGAATATCCTCGATATTTTTGACTCTCAGACTTCACATGTTTTTTTGGTGAGGATGACCGAGTATCATCCATTGAGCACATAGCAAGATTCACGACCCAATGCGGCGAACATTGGAGGGAAGAGTTTTTAAAAATGCATCTTTTTGTGTCTTCTTTAATTGGCATCGCATTTAATTGGTTCATGCACCTTCGACCAAATTCTATTGGAAGCTGGAGGGAGTAGGAGAATGCATTCAACAAACAATTCCACCACTATGAAGAGGAGGTGTCTGTTGCGGATCTAGCTTGACTATTCCAGAGAGAAAAAGAGTCAGCATCAACCCACATAGCCAAATTCAGAAAGGCTAGGATGAATTGGCGAGTAGCACTAGCTGAACAAGAGTTCGTAAAATTGGCAAGGGCCGATTTGGAGTTTGAATACTGGAAACACCTTGAGAGGACTAACGTACAAGATTTGTACGAATTGGCCGATCATGTTGCTCGTTTTGAGTCACTTTTGAAGGAGGAAACCCAGAGAAAAAGTGTGGCCAAAAGTAATCTCCAAAGAGGAGCACCAGTACACTTTTTAGGCATGGAGGAGGATCTTCCTGAAGAAGTTGAGGTTTCATTAGCCGAAATCAACATCGATAAACCATGAGTGCTCAGCATTGGTGCAACCTCCGATGGCAAAACCTGGCACTACTGGTTAGGTGATTTCGTACCAATCTCAGGGGAACACTCTAAGGTTAAATGTAACCAAGCACTACAGTTTCGATCTATCCAAGGCGGATCAGATTTTTTACCAAATGAAGGCAGACAAATTGATCAAACTTCCAGCTGACTGTGATTCCATCAAAAGAAGAATTGGCTGGCAAACTTTTTTGCAAATACCATGCCAAATACACTCATGCTACAGCGGCGTGTGTAACTTTTAGAGAGATAGTACATAAACTTATTATTGAGGGAAAACTGAAGTTTCCTAAAAAAGACAAACAAAAAATGAAGACCGACTCTCAACCATTCGGCGAAGTGTGAATAAACATGGTTTCTTTGGAAGTGGCAAAGCTGACAGACAACCATCCCAAAACAAGAGTTGATTTAACTACAATTAGAGGACATTCAGAAGTAACAGCATCACAACCAGAAGGGCCGCTTGTTTTATGCACATGGTGCAGTTGCAAAGTAAAACTCACAAAAGAGGCCCGGGGGGCAACATCGGAAAAAGAAGTCCATTTTCATGAGAGAGAATGGAAAGGAAAAAGAATCTGGAGCCCAAAGTCCCCGATTCATGAAAGACTAAGTGTCATGAAGCGCTTGGAATTCAAAGAAGAACGTTGTGATTATTCGCTTCAGAAAATGTGGCGAGGAAAGTCAAGCAGAGCATATCAATCACGGCCAAGAACTTTCAGGCCACCCGTATTAAAAGATAGTCATTGGTATCAACATCAAAGAAACGGAGTTGTCAAAGCCATGACTAAAAACCCAATTTAGAAGATTTTAGAGGGAGATGGCTTCGATCGAAGTTGCAAAAAGAAAAAATGAAGGTTTAATATTGGAGAGAAAGAATCAACCTGAACCAATCCTCCAAGTTAAGCAATCAGACCTGACAGTTTTACAAGTACAATTGGAAGAAGGCCAATCCAGTCAGTCCAAGCCAAAATAGATTTTGACTAAACAAGGGAAACTCTCACTCGGGGGGCAACAAACAAAGAGAATTTTGGCGAAGGAGAGGTTAGGTAACCTCAAACCAGAACCAGTCAAGAAGGAAACTCTGGCAGAGAACCAAACCAGGCAGGAGAGACATATACGAACAAGGGTTTGAAACTTTGGTACACTGGAGTTCAAAATGGAAGATAAAACCGGCCTGAAAGAAGCAGATTGCAACATGATATGCAATCTATCGGCCGAATTTGAAGCTCCCCATGGCCAACAAGAATCACTTAAGGGAGATTTAACAAATGAAGGGCTATCAGGGATAGAAATTAATGATGTGGAAATACCAGCTGGGGAAGAAATTATCCAAACTATCAGCAATGTTGCCGTAACCAAAACTGGTCGAGCATACTTTCAGAAGCCAACATAAGAAATGGCTTGTCATTTAAAATCATTGTACATCATTGCCCATTTGGATGGAGTATCAATTACCAAAGTTATGATCGATAGCAGAGCAACGATCAATGTCATCCCATTTGGCCTCATGAGGAAATTTCACAAAACAGAGGCAGATATGTTGACCATTGACATGGTACTCATCGGTTTCACCGGAGAAAGAATGAAGGCAAAAGGCGTTCTACCACTTATAGTAGGGAGTAAGTCTCGCCTTACAGCATTCTATGTGGTAGACTCTACGGCCAATTACAACTTGCTCTTAGGCTATGACTGGATCTATGCAAATCGGTGTGTGTCATCTTCACTACACCAAGCATTGAAATTTTGGATTGGCGACCAAGTTGAAGGGAAGCCTTTTGAGACTGTGACAGGCGTAGTAGAGGCCCAATACTATAATGATGACATAGGTTACTTGATTTTTGAAGGCCATGATGCTAATGGGCGCTCAACCAATGTCACAACCGACAAGAAAAGAAGCCAAACTGCCGAAACATAGGTGCTCTCGGCATTTACTCAGCTGTTAAAAGAGGTTTTTAATGATAGACAGCCAGAAAAAAATGAGAAAAGAATTGGACGCAGACCTCGCTCAAAGGCTTGAAAAATATAAACGTGATAGAAGTGTCAATGCCGAGTTTATCACGGAGAAAGACCAAATAAAAGAAGAATGGGGAATTGAGGACTTAGATCCTGCTCCTACCGAGCTCAAAGATATTAAAGCCGAAGTGCAAGACCCTTTAGAAGAAATAAATTTGGGAACAGATGAAGATCCACAGCCCATTTTTATCAGTCAATTGATTTCTGAAAAATTAAAGACCAACTTGGTTCTTTTAATTCATGAATTCAAAGATTGTTTTGGTTGGCACTACACAGAAATGTCCGGTGTCGAGCGGGATTTGGTTAAACATAGATTATCCCTTAAAGAAACATTCAGGCCATACGCACAATCGCCAATATGATTCATCGTAGAAGTACAACGGTGAATTGAAGACGAAATACGCCGACTTCATGAAGAAAAATTCATTAGAACGGCGAGATATATCACTTGGGTGTCAAACGTTGTGCTTCTGCTGAAAAGAACGGTAAATTAAGGGTTTGTGTAGACTTCAGAAATCTTAATTTAGCCACGTCAAAAGACAAATATCCAATGCTCATGGCGGACTTACTGGTGGATGGCGCAGCAAAGCACGAGATCTTATCCTTCATAGATGGTCATGTCGGCTACAATCAGGTCTTTATTGCCAAAGAAGATGTCCTACCACCCATAGGAATTTATGAATGGGTAGTCATGTCATTTGGCCTGAAAAATGTTAGAGCAACATGTTAGAGGGTCAAGAATGTGATTTTTCACGGTTTAATTGGCAACACAATCGAAGTATATATTGATGATGTGGTTGTGAAATCTCAGTCAAGAGACGAGCATTTAGCCGATTTGCGGCAAGCTTTTGAGAGGATGAAAAAGAACAAATTAAGGATGAATCCCCATAAGTATGCTTTTGGTGTGTCTACTAGCAATTTCCTTGGTTTTCTAGTACATCAAAGGGGAATTGAAGTTGATAAAAATAAAACATGCGCAATCATCGAAACTCCAGCACAAAAGAATAAAAAAGGATTGCAGTCTCTTTTGGGAAAATTAAATCAACTTTCTTCGACAGTTTATATCAAACCTGGCTGGCAAAGTGAGACCATTCTCAACTCTTCTGAAGCTCAGAGGGTCTGATGAATTTATATGGGAAGATGAACACCAACAAGCTTTCGAGGCCAATTAATTTCAACAAAGGGCAAGAATGTTGTCGATCAATGTTTGTAACCGGGGGAATTGGACTGTTCCGGTGTAACAGGGACTATGATTAACAACACTCAATGGCTCTGATACCAACTTTTGCCAGGATTCATAGGATTCATTCTATTTTGAGCTTATAAACAGGAAGTAAGGATGTATGGTAACTTAATAAACAAATTACTAATAATTGGAAAATACACACATATATCAAAGGATAATTTCACACTGATATTATGAAAGAAATTACATAAAACATAAAGCTTACAGGATTACTATTGGAACAGGAGACCTCCAAACAGTTGCACACACTTGAAGAAAAGAAAAAGGTGAAGTTTATAACTTTTGTCTCAAAGCAAATCTAAAATTGAAAAACTAAACTAAAACTCGGATGCCCCTGAATGCTGAAGAGGTTCGTTTAAATAGACAGATTTTAGGTGACAGGGTAAGATTTATGATAAAGAAAATCTTATGGGCATACTTTATTGGGCTTGAGAAGAGGAAGCCATGATCGTTGGATTAATGATTTCTTCCACGGATTTAATCTTGAACCTGGGAGGAAGAAGGTGACCATGATTAAACTTGTCCCACCATTTAATTAAAAAGCTTCTCCTTAAGTTTGGAATATAAAGACCCTCGTCTTCTTCAAGAGGAGGAACAACATAGACCCATTTTAGGATCCAAACAAGGCCATAAAGATAAAAGAATCACAGAAGAGCTTCCCAATAATCGGCAAGATCAAAATTAGCAGCCCTGAACTTGCAGAATGATTCTTTTAGGTCGAAAGGAAGAATGTCTTCAGAGGGACCCCAAATGAGGACCATGCCTTGAACCAGTTGAGGAGGTTCTTATCTTTAACTTGAAAATTAAAGAACCATGAATGAGAAAAGATCTCATTCTGAATACACAAAGAATTCTCCCAAGCATGCTTGTAATCAAAGTAATTATAAGAGTTTGGAAAAATCTTTGGATTTTTAAAACGTCTTTTACACATTGGGCTAGAACCCCAATCCTTTAAGGAAAGTACCTTTAAGATATACATTTGAGAGAATCCAATAATTCTTTTAGAATCATTTTTGTAGTTATGAGTGATTCTTACTGAACCTGTCTCGATTAAGATGGATTCATAGAAAAATTGATTTTTACCATCAAATTTAGGGTGCAGATGTCCTATTAAATACAATCTGGCAATTTTTGCTGGATTAAGCTCCATATGATCATTTTCAATGGGACCAAGATAAAATTCCATTGAAGGAATATAAGGTGTCCTTTTAGGAACCTTTTCATTTGTTGGTTGCTTACCTTTTGCTTCCAGGGAACTCCTTTGTTCCCTGAGTTGATTTGAGTTTCAGGATTGTGGATGTGATCTTCTCATCCTCCTTGCCTTGTAAGAATTCTCTTGTTAGAAATTCAAGAAGAGAGTTAGATTCTCCTTTAATATAGTCAATTTAGAAATCAAATGCAGACAAAATAGTCTGCCATCTAGCAAAAATTTGTTTTGAAGCAATGTTTTTAACATCTTTAGTCAAAACATCCTTAGCAGCTTTACAATCAACTCTAATTAAGAATTCGTGATTTAAAAGATCACTTTCAAATTTTGTAACAGAAAGAACAATAGCCAGAATTTCTTTTTTGATAAGTTGAATACTTTTGTTGGGCTGGTTTCCATATTCCAGGAGTAAACCTTAATTGTTCTTTATTATTAATTCTTTGTTTAAGGATGCCACCATAACCTTGTTCTGAGGCGCCTGTTTCGACTATTTTATAAGCTTCAGGAATTGGTATAGACAAACAATGAAGCTCTTTAGCTTTGGCTTTAAGCCTTCTAACTGCTTTTGTGTGTTCTAAGACCAGGGTGAAGGGTTCTTTTTTAACCTCTGGTATAGTAACTTGCTATCTTTAGCAAGATCCTGATAAAAATCAGCTATATAAATTAAGCTTCCCAAGAATCTCTGGAGCTGAGTCTTCTCTTTGAGTTCATCAGGAAATTTGTCAGGAAAGGCGAGTGCTCTGTTAATAGAAACAATAGTTCCATGATGGATATTATATCCTAGAAACCGAACATTTACCTGAAAAATTTTATCTTCTTGGCAGAGACAACCAAACCTGCATCTGTAACTATTTTCTGGAATATTTTCAAGTGCTTAATGTGTTGCTCAAAAGATGCAGAGAAAACCAGAACATCATCAATATAAACTATGGTAAAGGATGAATATGGATTAAATATTTCATTCATGATGTGTTGGAATTCAGAAAGAGTATTTTTTAGTCTGAATAGCATTACGTTCCATTCGTAATGGCCGAAAGGGACTGTAAAGGCAGTTTTATACTTTTCTTCTTCTTTGATATGGATTTGCCAATATTCAGACTTCATATCAAATTTTGAAAAAACAACTGATTTACATAGTCTGTTAAGTAAGTCTCTTTTATTTGGCAAAGGGTACCTAATCCACCTAAGTACCTTGTTAAGGGGTTTATAATTTATAACCAGTCTTGGGACTCCCCTTTCAATTTCTGCTGCTTTCTCTATATAAAAGGCTGGGCAGCTCCATGGAGAAGAGCTTTTTCTTATCATACCCTTTTCTACACTACAAGAAAAACCTTAATATATATCAGTGATAAACCGATATCTATTTAGGTTTCCAACCGATATATTGAGTGCTGATATCTATTCTCCCATATTACATATCGGTTATACACTGATGTCTATACTATATTAGATATCGTATTTGTTTGATAATCTGATATGATATACCACCATCGTTATCAGATATTAATCATTTCTGATATCTTAAAAACTGCATTCCGATATGTAAGATACTTATGATATCATTAGTAATTTTGAAACCAATATAAAAAATGTATTCAATATCGTCTTGGTACTTAAAATCAGATATAAAATGAGTATAGCATATCGGTTTTGTAATTAAAATTGGATATAAATGGTGTATCACATATCGATTTGGTACTTAAAATCTGATATAAAAGGTGTATAACATATCGGTTTTGTAATTAAAATTGGATATAAAAAGTGTATAACATATCGATTTTGTACTTAAAATCGGATATAAAAGGTGTATAACATATCGGTTTGGTACTTGAAATATGATATAAAAGTATCCTTTAGATATCAGTTTTTTGTTTTTTAAATGATGTTGAAACATCATTCCTTATCGTTGCATTTTTACATAATCTGATATGCAATAGGCTTCTGATATTGATAAAAATTAATTGGTAAATATGCATCCACGCAACAATTACTAAGCTTCTAAAGTAATCCAACTTAAATTATTCCATTCATATAAATAAATCCAACATCCAAACTCAGTAATGAAGTTAACAAAATAAGATTACAAATCTATATAAAAATATGGATAGCCCTCATCATGTATACCTCAAAATCACTTGCCTATCTCCATAACCTTCACAAAATCCATCTCTAGCTAGCTAGATCCTAATTAAACACATGCGAACATGTACCAAAATAATGAAGGCATGACAGTGCAATTCAGCTAGGCATAAATTCTGCCTATACAAAAGATTTGAATGTGAACTAGCTAGTATATATCTTCATATCTACAACAGAATGCTCAAAAAGGTACCAAAAACATGCATGTTAGTCTAAATAAAATTCATGGAAACATAATCTCCCCATTCAACCCGGACTTCATCTATTTGTTCATGTGTGTAACTGCTCCTCTTGTTCTTCAGGTGACTCCACTGAAAACAAGAAAGAAAAGTGCATTAATTAATAAGATTGCAGCAAGGATCCCAAAGTATTGAAAAGTGCATTCAGCAAGGATCCCAAAGGGCATTAAGAAAATATAGGCCAAAAGCATTAATAAGATTGCATCAAGTATTGAATTTAGATGACTGCACATATATATGATTTAGATGGCTTTCAGATGGCCTACATTTCTTGCATTTAGCAAGGGCTTTCAAATGGCTGCACATATATATGATTCAAAAAATGGATCATGCAAGTATAAATGAGTAGTCACAGTATCAGCCTAGAGTTCAGCAATAATGCAAGTTAAAAATAATGGAAATAGAAGAGAAATGCAGACCATCAACCCAAACACACTCTTTAATGCACACAGCACCAACCCAAACACACATACACAGAAAAAATTAAAAAGATGCAAAGCCAGAAAACAAAGTCTTAAAAACCAGCAACAAACTAGTATCCTAGCTAGGCCATCCCTTCCTTCTGTAATTCCCTTTTACAAGTTTCCTAAGTTAGAACTGTACAAAGGATAGCAAAATCTACCAGTCAACTGCCCCAATAGGAGTAAGTATTCTAACCTGCGACTCATATGCAAGGGTTGTGTCCTCAACTATTTCCTTCATGTACCTCATGACATAATATCCACATTCAACACCACCCGGTTGTTTAGGACACTACAGACAAGCAAAGGAAATTACATAGAGTTATACTTAATTAAATTAGTCCAATGTGTAAGACATAAGAAACTTAAAGACTTAAGTAATACATAGACACTTACATAGAGATGCTTCCAAGTTGGTGATTTCGGCCCTTTCCTTCCCGTAACCCCATTAAATTGTCTAATAGCACTAGTTTAGGCAAAATATCAATTTAAGTTATATATCACAATTTAATATACAATCCATATATATATATATATATATATATACTCATGAATGGTTCAGAAATAACTGTATTGATATGAAAGAGCAAGATACCTTTATCTAGTTTATCCCACAAATAACAATATAGGAAACACGAGTAATTTGTGCCACTTACACTTTTTTAAACCCATAAGGGCTTTAATTTCCAGCAAAAGAGAACTTATAAATGCACCAATGTTCCACATATACTCCTCTGTAAAGCTTACCTGAAAAGAAAGAATAGTGATGAGAATAGATAGGACTCTATTTGTAATATTGTCTAACATTTGTCTCTCTACACGCCCAAAATAGGTATATACATACACGTGGTCCAATGGTTGTGTAGCACAATATGGATGAAAAATTTGGTTTACTACTTCCAAATGAGGTATAGGTTCACTAGAGGTGCATGCATGATTTGTACTTTTCTCTTCCTTCATATCCGACATACCAATACAGTTGAAGTGGTTAGTTTCATTGGAGAGCTATTAATTAGTCCAAAGGTTCTGTTGTAACATCAATCTAATCTAATATAACATATAATGCGTGAGTTTAGAACAATCTCACTCACCAATGTATGGATAACAACAATTTTTGAGTATCTTATTTACTAAAAGAAATAAGTAAAAAATAGGGTCCATAGAAAAGGTAAATAAGATTTTCTTATTGTTCATATATCTCTGAACTTTTGTAGTTTTGATATTTCAAATCCTACATACCAAGTCATTAATTTCAAACATCAAATTCAATCTTTTTTAAAGATTTCAATTCCAGCCTTATGAGAAACAATTGTTAGCAAGCTGATATATAGTTCTGTATATATATATACATACAATGTCACTTTCATTTTCTGATAGTTCTAATATTAATTTTAAGCATGCAAAATGGTATTTTTCTTTTCTTTTTCCTTAGTAACCAATCTAACAATTTCAATAAAACCCAAATGGTTGTTGTATCATATTAGAATCGGAGAATCACAACCTATTGAAAAGGCTAGGAATCAAAAGTTTATGGTTATCCTAAATATTAAGCCTACACTAAGATTTAAAAGCAAATGAGTAATGAAAAAGATAATTATGCACCCAATAACAAACAAATAAACCAAATTATTGACCACAACATAGTCCTCACAGTACAACATATTCACCAAACAAAACGAATTAAAAGAAAACACACAGACAGAGATAGGCACAGAGTCTAATGCAAGATTCCTGTGTTGAAGTTTCGCAATTAGCACAATTTCATTTCTAAATTGGGACTTTACCTTACAAACAAAGCCAGAACCACCTCCTCCAAGTTTGTTGGCCAAAGAGAAGTTGTCTGTTGCAGCTATTATTGCACTCAGATGGAAAAATTGCAAATCTGGGTGTCCACTAGTGTCCTCTAGCTCATCTGCCACAATAGACTAAATGCAATCAATTAAATGAAAGTATTGTCTGCACCATTTTCTTCTCACTCACCTGAGAAAATTGACAATATAATGATAAAAATTAATTACAAACACTAATGGACCAAATAAATTGTCTCTCCTTCATGGAATTTATTTTCACTAGCGATGAAACTCTCATACCTTTTGTCTTTCTCTGTTTCATAAGCCACCAATAGGCAAACATGATGATGAAAAATAGTGCTAGCAAACCGGACAGAAGTAGAATAGCAAGCATTCCCCTCCTTCTGAAGAAGCCTCATGATTTTTTGGTATTCTCAGCTACAAGTGAGAGTGAAAAAAGAAAAAAGGAACACCATGACAAGGAGAACTTACATGTAAACCAGAACCAGTAAATTTCACCAATTCTACAAATGTTGTGAGTGAGCCTCTGAAATTTGAAGGGAAATTAAAAAGAAACCAAGTGTGTCTCCATCAATCTCTTGGTGTCCAAACAAACCTGCAATCAACCACGATCATCAACACCAAACAAATTTCTCAAAAAAAATAAAAATAAAAATAAAACATAAAGCATTGAAAAGCATAAGAAAAATAAAACATAAAGTTTGAAAAATAATCTGCCAGGGCAAAAGTTCCTTCAGAATAGCATACAAACAAATATTACATAGCAATATCCCAACCAAACCCCAACTCATGATAACAAGGCACCAAATAGATAACATAGCAATCTATAGATAATAAAGTCAATCATGATTTAGCATGTGCATATAAACAACTTATGCATAAGAGAGGAAAAAAAAACCAATATAACCAACAGATTTAACATCCAATCACTATCTCCCCTAATTTAATCACTATCTATTTATCAGGCAAAAATCTAATAAAAACAATAGAAACAGAGCCAATAAAAAGTTTCAAAGTATTCAAAATTATTAAAAGTTTTATAATTCTGAATACTTTGAAATGCCTTAGGAAATCTGTGGCTACCCATATGCAATTTTTTCTATACAAAGCCACTGAACGCATATGCCCAAGTGGATTATGTTAAGGAAGAAACTTAGAATGATATAGGACCAACAAATGGAGGAAGTACTCACCCAAGAAAGTAAATATCTGCTTGTTCATTTGTACAAAATCTGAGACAAAATTGGAGAAATTTAGCATCAAAATCACTAAATCAAAATGTAACTTGGAAACCCTAACAGAGAACATAGAAATCGAAACCCTACATCCTTAATCCCAAAACAGAAACCCAAATTAAAAATTACTTAAATCCCTAAACAGAAACCCAAATTAAAAATTACCGAAATCCCTAAACAGAAACCTAAATTAAAAATTACCTTAGATTGGCGATGGGTGACTAGGTGAGAGTCGGGACGGACGATGGGTTATAAATAGAGAGGATGGTGGTGAGACAGAGAGATGGAGGCCACGATGAGATAGAGAGAGGATGGTGGTGAGACGGAGGGAGGGAGACGACGGCGATGGCGATGGCGTCGGCGACGACGACTGCATGAGACAGAGAGATGGATGAGACGAGAGAGGATGCGGCGAGAGAGAGAGAGCTATGGCGACGGCGACGGCGACGGGGAGAGATCTGGCGGCGACGGTGAGAGAGCTGGCGACGATGGCGAGAGAGAGAGAGAGAGAGCTAGAGGCTGAGGGTCGAGGGAGGCGTGCGATGCGAGTGTGAGGGAATGTGTGTGTTCGATCGAGAGGCCAGTGAGGGATATCGTGACTTGGGTTAGGAAACTCAGCCAAAATTTTTAAGTTGGGGGAAACATGTTTTTTAAGGTGAAATATAGTTATCAGTTATGATTTTTACATATCAGTTTTATCTATTTGTTAATCAAAAATGTAAAATTAAGATATCGAAAAAAAAAAATGGTGATATGTTAATGAATTAAGACATCGTTTAAAAATTAACTGATATCTAAAAATTTATAATATCGATTTATATAAAAAGTGATATTAAAATAGTGATATGTATTAAGGTTTTTCTTGTAGTGCTAAGAGATCCTTTATCTCTTTTTTGCAGAGTTTCAGATGGTTACTATTCATCTGAATAGGTTTGGCTTTGGTGGGAATCATTGATTCTTTAAAATCAGGTTCATATGATAATGACACCATATGCTGCTTCCTATTCTAAAAGGCATTGGATAGGTCAGCATAGATTTCTTTTACTAAGAGATTCTTTTTATCTTGTATTTGACTTTGGGATTAAGGGGTCCTAAGTATATCTTCAGTATGTTTGTACTGAATTTCTTCTTTAAGCGAAAACATTAATCTTTCTTTGCTATTGACCTTTTGTTTTATGGTATTGATATACTTGACGTGAGGTTCTTGGATAAAATCAAATTTTAATTGGATTCCATCCAAGACTGATTCAATACCTATTTTTGTAATCTTCATGGCATAAAGCATATTTAGGAAAGGAGTTCCTAAGATACAATTTTGGGTTAGGTCTTTTACCATTAGGAAAGATGTTTTCAGGCAGATTCCATTGTTGCAGACTGCTGCTTTAGACAACTTGTATCTAATCTGCATTTTCTTACCATTAGCAGCATTCAGGGATTGGGTGGTTTTAGAAAAGTACTTAGTGGGGACCAATCCTTCACTTTAGCAATTTAAATCTGCTCCATAATCCATTAATGTCATGGTTGAAAAGTTATACCCATGATCAATTATGATGGTTACTTTAACAAACCATTTCTGAGCAAAAACCCTATCAATCTGATTGATGAACTTTAGACTATTAATTTCTTCATCTTCCCAAAATTCTTTACTGCTTTCTTCTATCCTTTTTCCTTTAATTTTCTTCATTTCTTCAGAAAATTCTTCTTCCAATTCATGTTCTTCAAATTGCTCTGACAATATGGATAGTTCTAGAATATTAATTCTATTCCTCAAATCTTTTATTTCTTCTTTGACTTGGTATACTTCTCCCTTAAGCTCTAAAACTGTTGTTTCTTGAGGGATCTTTCTGGTCTTAGAAGTGCTTATCCTATTTAGGACGGTTTGAAAACTATAAGGTTCAAAAGAAGAAGAAGACTGTTTAACTTTCCTTTTCCCTTGAATTTCCTTATTGTTAACAACCTCTAGGTATTGTTCTAAGGCTGTTCTTTTCTGAGTAGGATCTTAAATTTTATCAATAAGATCAAGGAATAAGCTATCCTGACTAGTAAGGACATTTAATTCCATATTACATAATCCTTTGCATAAACAATCATCCTTAGAGTCATGACTAGACTCTATAAGATCCTCATCGTCCTTCAACCTTAAAGATTCTTCATTAGAAGAGTCATAAGAGTTTAAAAGGATTCTAAACAATCCTTCTTTTAATTCATCATCAACCTGGGGGGCATTGATCTTGTCTTTGACTCTACACTCATTTTTATAGTGTCCTACTTTTCCACATTTGTAGCATGTTGGTGACCTACCGCCTTTTGTTTAATAAATCTACCATTTTCATTCCTTGTTGCTTTCCTATATCCTTTCTTAGGATATGGCCTATATTCATGATTTTTCCAGTCTCTTTTAGATTTATAACCTACTTGTTTCTTGGATTTATAGGATTTTTCTTCATATCTTTTCTTAGATACCCTAGGGATACTAGAGAATCCAAATTGCTCACAAAAATCTCTCATTTCTTTTCCTCTCAAGCTTTTCTCCTTCTCTAATTGCCTCTTGAGTTTCATATCTGTACATAGAGCTAGTTCTTCTGCACAGATTTCAGAAACTAAATTGCCAAAGGTAGTTTGATTATACAGGATTCTACCCCCGTATTTTGCTTTTAGCCTATTTCTCACCTTTTCTGCAAACAAAGGAGGAAGTCCATAGATGAACTTCTCCTTCTAGAATTCTTCATGGCAATCTGCTCTAGTGAAAACTTTAGCCAAAAAGACATCTTTATACCAACGGAATTGTGACAAGGTAGAATATTTAAGGTTCATTAAAACCTCTCTAGAACTATCTTGCTGAAGATCTATAGTTCCTATAAAGTGTAATGTGATGGTGTAAATTAACGTATTTACTCCATCTCCTTCATCGCTTATTGTCTTCATTCTATTTTCTAATTTTACAACTCTTTTAGTTGCATACAGAATTTCTGTCTTGGTTTCTTTTTGTAGAAAATCCCACCATCCCCTAAGTTGGCTTGAGAACCCTATAACTATGGCTGAAGCCACCTTGCTTTCCGAGTTACCTGCAGCCTTCCCGGCTGTAGCATACATCATCATTTGTCTTAATGTGTCTACAATTTGATATTTTGTCCTTCCATCAATATTTCATTCCACAATGGAGTTAGCATCAAATCTAGCTGTATCAAAATAGAAGTTTTCTTCAAAACCCATGTCAACAGGTGTTGGCATGTGATAATAGTTTCGAGTTGGGGCCATGGGTATTTGATTTCTTTTCCCAAATGAAATTTTTTTGATTTTGGGACAAGGACTTTCTAGTGAGGTACCTATGGTTTGTTTGTAAAATCTTGTTCTAGGTCTTCTATCCCAAATAGAATTTGCCTGGAAACACCTTTCCTAAGGGTAAAAGACCAAACTCAAAATTGTATCTTAAGAACTCCTTTCCTAAATATGCTTTATCTCAGAAGATTACAAAAACATGTATTGAATCAGTCTTGGATGGAATCCAATTAAAATTTGATTTTATCCAAGAACCTCACGTCAAGTATATCAATACCATAAAACAAAAGGTTAATAGCAAAGAAAGATTCATGTTTTTGCTTAAAAAGGAAATTCAGTACAAACATACTGAAGATATACTTAGGACCCCTCAACCCCAAGGTCAAATACAAGAGATAAAGAATCTCTTAATTAGTAAAAGAAATATGTGCTGACCTATCCAATGCCTTTTGGAATAGGAAGTAGCATATGGTATCATTACCATATTAACCTGATTTTAAAGAATCAATGATTCCCACCAAAGCCATACCTATTTAGATGAATAACAACTATTTGCAACTCTGCAAAAAAGAGATAAAAGATCTCTTAGAAAAGGGTCTGATAAGAAAAAACTCTTCTCCATGGAGCTGCCCAGTTTTTTATGTGGAGAAAGCAGCAAAAATTGAAAGGGAAGTCCCAAGATTGGTTAAAAATTATAAACCCCTTAACAAGGTACTTAGATGGATTAGGTACCCTCTGCCAAATAAAAGAGACCTACTTAACATACTATGTAAATCAATTGTTTTTTAAAAATTTGATATGAAGTCTGGATATTGTCAAATCCAGATCAAAGAAGAAGAAAAGTATAAAACTGCCTTTATAGTCCCTTTCGGCCATTACGAATGAAACGTAATGCCATTCAGACTAAAAATTGCTCCTTCTGAATTCCAAAACATCATGAATGAAATATTTAATCCATATTCATCCTTTACCATAGTTTATATTGATGATGTTCTGATTTTCTCTGCATCTTTTGAGCAACAGATTAAGCACTTGAAAATATTCTAGAAAATAGTTACAGATGTAGGTTTGGTTGTCTCTGCCAAGAAGATGGAAATTTTTCAGGTAAATGTTCGGTTTGTAGGACATAATATCCATCATGGAACTATTATTCCTATTAACAGAGCAATCACCTTTACTGACAAATTTCCTGATGAACTTAAAGAGAAGACTCAGCTCCAAAGATTCTTGGCAAGCTTAAATTATATAGCTGACTTTTATCAGGATCTTGGTAAAGATAGCAAGTTACTATACCAAAGGTTAAAAAATAACCCTTCACCCTGGTCTTTAGAACACACAAAAGTAGTTAGAAGGCTTAAAGCCAAAGCTAAAGAGGTTCCTTATTTGTCTGTTCCCATTCTTAAAGCTTATAAAATAGTCGAAACAGACTCCTCAGAACAAGGTTATGGTGGCATTCTTAAACAAAGAATTAATGATAAAGAACAATTAGTAAGGTTTACTTCTGGAATATGGAAACCAGCCCAACAGAAGTATTCAACTATCAAAAAAGAAATTATGGCTATTGTTCTTTGTGTTACAAAATTTGAAAGTGATCTTTTAAATCAAAAATTCTTAATCAGAGTTGATTGGAAAGTTGCCAAGGATGTTTTGACTAAAGATGTTAAAAACATTGCTTCAAAACAAATTTTTGCTAGATGGCAGGCTATTTTGTCTGCATTTGATTTCTGAATCGAGTATATTAAAGGAGAATCTAACTCTCTTCCTAATTTCCTAACCAGATAATTCTTACAGGGCAAGGAGGATGAGAAGATCACACCACAATCCAGAAACTCAAATCAACTCAGGGAACAAAGGAGTTCCATGGAAGCAAAAGGTAAGCAACCAGCAAATGAAGAGGTTCCTAAAAAGACACCTTATATTCCTTCAATGGAACTTTCTCTTGGTCCCATTGAAAATGATCATATGGAGCTTAATCCAGTAGAAATTGCCAGATTGTATTTAATAAGACATAGGTACCCTAAATTTGAGGGTAAAAATCAATTTTTCTATGAATCCATCTTAAAGGAGACAGGTTCAGTAAGGATCACTCATAACTACAGAAATTATTCTAAAAGAATCATTGGATTCTCTTAAATGTATATCTTAAAGGTACTTTCCTTAAAGGATTGGGGTTCTAGCCCAATATCTAAAAGACGTTTTAAAAATCCAAAGATTTTTCCAAACTCTTATAATTACTTTGATTACAAGCATGCTTGGAAGAATTCTGTGTATTCAGAATGAGATCTTTTCTCATTCATGGTTCTTTAATTTTCAAGTTAAAGATAAGAACCTTATCCCCAACTGGTTCAAGGCATGGTTCCTCATTTGGGGTCCCTCTGAAGACATTCTTCCTTTCGACCTAAAAGAATCATTCTGCAAGTTCAGGGTTGCTAATTTTGATCTTGCCGATTATTGGGAAGCTCTTCTGTGATTCTTTTATCTTTATGGCCTTGTTTGGATCCTAAAATGGGTCTATGTTATTCCTCCTCTTGAAGAAGACGAGGGTCTTTATATTCCAAACTTAAGGAGAAGCTTTTTAATTAAATGGTGGGACAAGTTTAATCATGGTCACCTTCTTCCTTCCAGGTTCAAGATTAAATCCGTGGAAGAAATCATTAAGCCAACGATCATGGCTTCCTCTTCTCAAGCCCAAGAAAGTAAATCTCCTCAACTAGAAGGATTAATATCTCAGCTTAAAGCAGCTAAATCTGTTGATCCTTCTCTCTCAGCCGCTGGTCTAAAGCAGCAGTTGTTGGTGGCTTTTGATGAAATTGGCAAGATTTATGCCGACATGGATGTTGATAGCCACCTAAATAATGGAGATGATTGTTACGGAATCTTCACCAACCAACAGTGAAGATTGTCTTTTACGCAAATCATGGACACGTGTCCAAACTTTCCAAAAAGAAAAGATGCCGATAAGATTTTCTTTATCAGAAATCTTATCCTGTCACCTCTTCAGCATTCAGGGGCATCCGAGTTTTAGTTCAGTTTTTCAATTTTAGATTTGTTTTGAGACAAAAGTTAGAAACTTTGCCTCTTTCTTTTCTTCAAGTGTGTGCAACTGTTTGGAGGTCTCCTGTTCCAACAGTAATCCTGTAAGCTTTATGTTTTCTGTAATTTCTTTCATAATATCAGTGTGGATTTATCCCTTGATATATGTGTGTATTTTCCAATTATTGGTAATTTGTTTATTAAGTTACTATATATCTTTACTTCCTGTTTATAAGCTCAAAATAGAATGAATCCTATGAATCCTGGTAAAAGTTGGTATCAGGAGATTTGATCAACAGGCGTTAGCCCATATTGGTGGTAGAAGCAGTACCTTGGATTGCGAATGTCATTGAGTCTCTGATGGCATCCTCATCCCCTCGATTTGCTAGCAGCCTTTGATCTCGAGGGGTAGTCACACTCCTAGCCACTATTGCAGCTGTCCGATCGTTCAACATCATAGAATCATCCACTGTGATTGAACGATCTCCTATGATGAAACTTGGAGTCCAAGTGGCCCTATTTTGCTCCATTTGGCCAGAAGTAAAAGTATTCAAGTCCAGCTCTAAGTTGAGTGGAGTTGTCATTTTAGAGAAAAAAGGAAGTGGCAGGTCTGCTGTTTACTTGGACTGAAAAGAAGAATAAAGAAATAAACTCAGATATGACTAAAACTCAGAGATGGTTTGATAGTAGTGAGAAGACTTAGTATAATAAGCAACATTATAAAGGCCAAAAAGTTACCCTGAAGGCCGAGCCTGTCAGTAAATTCATGGCTCAAGGAGCCAATTTTGTCAAAGTGGATCAGCCTTATGGCCTTTTCAGACTGACATGCGTAAATCCTAAGTTTGGTCCTTTAAGCGGCTATTGTTTATAAGACCTGAAGTTACGGCCTAACAAGGCTAGTTTGAAGTCAAGCTAGAAAAGCAGTCAAAATGGCCTAACCGAGAGCACAATGAATTCAAAGCTCATCTACAGAGTCTATGGCCCAAATATACCAACACATTCGCAAGTGAAGGAAAAAGAGGATTTCTCATTGATAAAAAAAAAAAAAAAAAAAAAAAAACATCCTACTCATTTGGTTGAGAGCCAGAAGTAGCTCACTTTTCCTCTCTCTTTCTTTTCTTGTCATGCTCCCCAAGCCTCAGGTGAGCTATGACCCTATGACCATCACCATCTCTTCCTTTTCTTTTCGGAGCATATTGACAGTTTGGTATGAAGTGGAAACAAGCCCTGAAGTGACAACACCTCAGCACATAGGTTATCAACTTCTCAGGATTTGGCCAGAAGACGATAGCCCAAGTCTACCACCAAAGCGGTGCTCTGGAGTGAGAATGCCAAGGATTCCCTCATGGCAATGTTATCAGTTTGACAAGAGAACATCAGTTGGACTTCGGGGGTCAATATATTTGAAGCCACTTTTATGGCTACATGTCCATTGGCCATCACAGAATCATTCACCGTGATGGGACGACCCTTTAAAACGAAGGTTGAACGCCACACTTCCCTAGTTGGGACTGCTCGTCTAGGAAAAGCCATGTTCAGGTCCAAGTTAGGGTCGTTTGCCATTTTTTGGTGAGAGGAATTGTGAGAATCTCTGGTTTTTCTTTTGGCTCAGAAGGAATTAGAAATTTGGAGAGGTTGGCAGAAACTTGAGAGTGACGATGAACAACAACGATGAGAGACTGATTGGCCAGATCGACCTTTATATAGGCAAAGCCTCGGATCCCTCAAACAGCTCGATCCATCATCATCACCAGACAACATCATCACGCTTACTCAAAATCGCGGAAAGCGAGAGACAGAACATCGTCATCAACAGTCACCCCTGAATCGCAGAAAGTGGGGGACACCTTTCCCCGTTTTTCGGATTGACTCTGCTTTCACTGATCTTCTCACTTTCCCAGTGTCGAGTATCGGGTATCGATTATCTCAGATACCACGTACGCGTATTCAATATCGTAAACATACGAATCTGTTACCTTATTTTAAGAAATACGCAGGTTATAGGGGTTTTAAAATAGGGGTTTTAAAATAGGGGATGTAGAAATTAGTTATAGGGGTTATTAGTTTGATAAAAGTGTTGAAATCGGTGGAGTGAAGGGCAGTTGAAGGCAGAGTTAGCCGTTGGTAAGTCCCAGGGAGTAGCTCGAAATCAGAAATTAAACACTTTTATTCTCTAATCTCTTTTATGGCCAATCTCTTTAGAAATTTGTCCAGATCTTCTGAAGCTAGTACCTCAGGGAAGATGAAGCTGAATAATACTAAAGAAATAGTCTTTGCTGACTATGAAAAGCAACTCCAGAACTGGTCCATACCAGCCTTTCCTACTAAGGAAATATACAAAAAAGGCACCTTCGATTGAAGGACAAACTATGTCATCAAAACAACTGAAAGGACAGTGCCTATCTCTAATTCCCAGGACAACTTCCAGTTGTTCACACCAAGTATGCTAAATCAGCATATTTCTAAGAAATTCAAATATCTACACATTGGTGTAGTCCAAGTTGCGGTAAAACCTCTAGTGAGAACAGGTTTAAATACCTCTGTCTTGGTCTGTGTAAGGGATCAAAGACACAACAAGTTTTCTGATTCTCTGCTTGTGGTAGTTGAATCTTCCCTCAGTGAAGGTCCTATATTTTTTAATTGTTTTCCCAATTTTTTAGTCTCTTTAACTGACAAAGGAGTTCTCAAAGCCTTAACCCTGATTATTAAGTCCTATGGATTTGATATGATTCTAGGATATGAAAACATGACTATTGTTTACAGGATCTATTATAAAGCCATGACTACCTTATGTCCAGGAGCAAAGGACTTGCATGAAGAAGGAAAGACAATCATGTTTCAAACAGATCTAAAACGATCTAATGTGGCGGTCCCAAAGACAATTAGCTGGAACCAAGTCAATCTTCCTTTAGAATAGACAGTATCTCAAGAGGCACCCCAAAGGCCTCTCCAAAACCAGGAAATTGACCAGATCATGGAACACAATGATGGGGATGTAGAAATTAGATTTTCCAATCTAAGATCTACACGCCTTGGAACATCCACAAACTCTAGGTTTTCTTATTCAGAAAACACACCAAAATGACCAGCAACTTTGCCAAGATCTGCCTCACCCAGAACTATGGATGAACCTCTGATGGTCGGGACAGAAAGAGAATGATTGATCAATAAGCCCATATATACTGATTTTGAAAAATCTAACGCAGAGGATGACCCAGTTGGGCCAACCTTTTCTGATGTGCAGGGACCAATCTATACTGGGCCACAGTTGAATGTTTTAGAAGATGAAGGCCCATCCAGGTTCCAATACGATATCAAGGCTTTAAAAATGGAATTTATAAGCCCAAAGCATAGGCTTAAAAGAGCCTGGTTTCATGAGAACTTTGACAATATGCAAAGGATCTCTTTCCATGCAGAGTGGATTTCCTATATGGAAGACAATAAAAGGGAAATTCCCTTTTGGGCTTGGTTCTATCAACACGTCCAAAACCATGGTAGCGAGAAGCTAAAAGCTTCAATTAACACAATCACAAGTTCCATTAAAGAATGGGCCACCAAAGAAGGAGACAAAGTAAGGTCAATACATCCTCCAAATACTCCTATAATTGTTTCTGGCACTGTGGCTGCACCAGTAAAAGCTTCATCTCTTTCTGGAGCAGACAACGAGTCAAACGTAAGTTGTAAGCATATTGATGCTTTAGTTCAACAGAACAATTATACCAATTTATTCTTACAAACCTTAGGAGAACAAGCCAGTAGAATTGAAGATAGTTTAAATGAGCTAACTCCTAAAAAAGAAGACTTGAAGTCTAAAGTGGTTTCGGAAACAGATAAATCAATCTTTAAACCACCACCAGACCTAGGAGAATTTAGACTTTCAAAAGGAAGGCAGTCTGAATTAGTTGAAGAAATCACAAGTAGATTAAGTGATTTACAGATGAGATCAAAAGAAAAACAAGCAATAAATGTTTTGTCTAAATCTGGACCTGATTCAGAGTTAGATGAGATGCAAGAAGCCTTCCAGAATTCTAACAACGAACAGGATGAAAATCTTATCCAAACCTTAGATCTTAATAGACTTACCTTTAATTCAAGGACTGTAGACATGCAGTATGAAGAAAATTGGTATAACGACTCTGTAAGGTATGATGGAAATTCCATTGTTGAATGGAATATTGATGGTAAAACTGAGTACCAGATTTTTGATACTTTTAAACACATGATGATGTTAGCTACTGCCTATAGAGCTTCCTCTAACAATACAGAAAAACAAATTGCAGGAGCAATCATTGCAGGTTTTGCAGACCAACTAAGAGGTTGGTGGGATTTCTTGCCAGAAACTGATAAGCAGGCAACTTTAAATGCAACTAAACCAATTGTTAGGATTGAAGGGCAAAGCATGACCCAAACAGCAGAAGGAGATGCTGTTAATACTTTAATTTACACATTAACTCTCCATTTTGCAGGAACAGGAAGGTTAATGGCTGATAAATCTAGAAAGATCCTTATGAACCTAAAATGTGCAATTCTTACTGAATACAGGTGGTATAAAGATGTTTTTATGGCAAGAGTCTTCACTAGAGACGACTGTCACTCCGACTTCTGGAAAGAAAAATTTCTTTCCGGATTACCACCACTATTCGGAGAAAAGGTTAGGCAAAGGCTAAAAGCCAAGTATGGAGGGACGATTCCCTTTAAAAATTGTACATATGGAGAACTCCACAGCGAAATATGTGCAGAAGGCATAGCCATACGTATAGATATGAAGCTCAAAAGGCAGCTTGAAAAGGAAAAATTCCTTAAAGGAAAAGAAATGGGAGATTTCTGTGAACAGTTTGGGCTAACTACTGAAAAGGGCCCATCACAGAAAAAAAAAAAAAAAAAAAAAAGGCTAAAACCCAAATTTATAACTAAAAGGTTCAAACAGGCTAAAAGGCCAAACCTATTCCAAAGCCCATTCTAGAGCAAAAAAGGACCTGTCAAGAAAAGATTTACAGGTAAAAGCCCAGGTAAGGCCCCTGTGTGTTTTAAATGTGGAAAAGTAGGTCACTACAGGAGTCAATGCAAAATGGAAGAAAAAATAAACTCTTTAGAAATAAGTGATGAGCTTAAAGAGCAAATTAAACACTTATCTCTAAATTTTGATTATTCTGACAATGAAATTGCAGGCTTTAGTGACTATGAGGAAACTGATTCTAGCCAAGATAATTGCACTTGCAAAACCATTAATGTTATCACTAAACAAGATGGTTTTTTGTTAGACCTTATTGACAGGATAGAAGATCCCAGCGAGAAAAGAAAAGCCTTGGAGGGATACTTAGAAACCCTAAAATGGGAGCCTGATCAGGAGGAGAGAAAAGGACAAGATAAGATTAAAAAATCTTATGAACCTTACTCATTTCAAGAGGTCCTAAATAGAATCAAAGGACCACAACAAAAGGAGGTAACGGTTGCTGACCTAAAGACTGAGGTCAATCAACTTAAGGATGAGGTCAAGCTCCTTAAAACAAGGATGGAGGCTTTAGAAACCCACCAGGTAAATGAAGAAGATTTCAATCAATACTTCCCTGGAGAAGGAAATAGTCAACAAGGAGAAAGTCAAGACCTGGTCCAGCATATACAAAGTATTGAGAAAATTATATACCAAAAATGGTATACAGAGGTAACAATAATAGCAAATGTTAATGAAAAAACTTTTCATTTTCTCACTATTGCCCTCATTGATTCAGAAGCTGACTCAAACTGCTTAAGAGAAGGACTAGTCCCATCCAGATTCTTTACCAAGACCAGCCAAGTGTTAAGGGTAGCCAACGGGAAAAGAATGGATATCAAATATAAATTACCACACTCAGCAGTCTGTAATAATGGTGTTTGTCTTGACACACCATTCATCCTGGTCAAAGATTTGAACCAGGTTTGTATCTTGGGAACTCCCTTTCTCAGCACCTTGTACCAGTCATGACCCATCACTGTAGACCAAACAGGGATTAAAGGTAAGATACAAGGCATAAAGGTAAATTTCCTTTTTATGATAGAACCCTTAGTTCGACAAGTAAATTCTCTAAATAGTCTCATAAAAGGAAAAGAGAATTCTATAATGTCATTAAAAGGAGAAATTAGAAACAAAAGGATTATGCAAATGTTGCAAGATCCAAAGATCGAAAAGAAAGTGCAAGATCTAAAAGATCTTATTATAAAGGAAGTCTGCTCTGATCTTCCAACAGCCTTTTGGAACAGAGAAAGACACATTGTTAGTCTTCCTTATGAGCCTGACTTTAAAGAGTCAATGATACCTACCAAGGCTAGACCCATCCAAATGAATAAAGCCCATTTGGAGCTATGTGAAAAAGAAATTGAGGATCTCTTAAAAAAGGGATTAATCCGAAAAAGCAAATCCCCATGGAGCTGCCCAGCCTTCTATGTGAAAAAGCTGCAGAAATTGAACGCGGGGTTCCAAGGTTAGTAATTAATTATAAAGCTTTAAATAAAGCCCTGAGATGGATAAGGTATCCTATCCCAAACAAAAGGGATTTGTTAAATAGATTACATGAAGCTGTAATTTTTTCAAAATTTGACATGAAATCTAGATTCTGGCAAGTCCAGATCAAAGAGGAAGAAAGGTACAAGACAACTTTTACTGTACCTTTTGGGCATTACGAATGGAATGTTATGCAATTCGGTCTCAAAAATGCACCCTCTGAATTCCAAAATATCATAAATGATATTTTTAACCCTTATTCCTCTTTCACTATTACTTATATTGATGATGTGTTAATTTATTCCTCCTCTATGGAAGAACATTTTAAACATGTTAACATCTTTCTTAAAGTGGGGAAAAATGCAGGGTTGGTGGTCTCAAGTAAGAAAATAGTCTTATTTCAGACTAAAATAAGATTTCTTGGGCATAACATTGACCAAGGAACAATCGTCCCTATTGACAGGACTATTGCTTTTGCAGACAAATTCCCAGATGAGTTAAAAGACAAAACTCAATTGCAAAGATTTCTGGGAAGTCTAAATTATGTCTCAGATTTCTATCAAGATCTTGCTAAAATAAGCAAGCCACTTTATGAGAGGTTAAAGAAAAACCCTCCACCTTAGGATAAAAAACATACCCAAGCTGTAAAAGCCTTAAAGGCTCATGTCAAGGAACTTCCTTGCCTATCCATTCCTAAACCAGGAATGTTCAAAATCGTCGAAACAGATGCCTCAGAAAAAGGTTATGGGGGAATCCTTAAACAAAAGGATTTAAACTCGAAAAAGGAAGAATTGGTCAGATTCACTTCAGGAGTTTGGAATAGTGCACAAAAAAATTATGCCACTATCAAAAAAGAAATTTTGGCTATCGTTTTAACTATTACCAAATTTCAAAGTGATTTATTAAACCAAAAGTTTTTAATACGTGTTGAGTGCAAAGCTGCCAAAGAAGTTTTACTGAAAGATGTCAAAAACCTGGCCTCTAAACAAATTTTTGCCAGATGGCAGGCCATTCTTTCCGCCTTTGATTTTGACATTGAATACATAAAAGGGGAGGATAACTCTCTTCCCGATTTTCTAACAAAAGAATTTCTGCAGGGCAAGAATGAGGAGGGGTTCTTATTTCAGGAAAGGTTCAGGCTCAAGAATGAACCAGAGACAACAAAAGGAAGCTCAGCAACACACTCAGTGGCTTAGAGAGCCCCAGCTTGAGGAGCCTAAAAGGACTCCTTACTATCCCTGTTTGGAGGTTTCTGTAGCTATAATTGAAAATCAGGATTTAACTAATCCTCCACCAGAAGTTGCTAAAAAGTACCTGGTAAATCACTGTAGCCCTTCACTGGGAAACAAAACTCGTGAATGGTACGAGGCAGTCTTAATAGATTGTGGTTCAGTACAAATTAAGCACCACTTCAGAAATAAAGGGATTATTGCCTTTTCTCATTTTATCATCTGTGATTTTATCACACCTGATGAATGGGGAACATCCCTTTTCGCTAAACAGCGATTTAATATTGACCAGGGTCTCATCCCAAACCGATTGGATTACTATGATTATATGAAAGCTTGGGAAGTCTCTCTGGTTTACCAGAACCAAGAATTTACCCATTCATGGTTCCTCCAGTTTAAAACAACTGGTCTAAAACCTCTTCCAAACTGGCTAAAAGCCTGGTATGCTGTTTGGGGTCATTCTCCAGACATTATTCCTGCCCCCGTCATGGACAGCTTGACCCGTTTTAAAAATTTCAATCAAGATGTTGTTCCCACCTGGGAAATTGGGTTGTGGTTCATGTATCTTTACAATGTTCCTTGGATCCTCAAATGGTCCTATACTGTCTCTTTGCCAAATGAAGATGAAGACATCTACATACCCAACCTTCGCCGTTCCATTTGTGTCAAGTGGTAGGACAAATTTAACTCCAAATCCATTGAAGGAGTTTCTTTTAAGCCTAAAAGGTTAAAGATATTTTGGGGTCTTCCTCATCATCTTCTTCCTCTGATTCAGACAGGTTAAGACAACTAGAGGCTGAATGCAATGACCTAAGGAGCCAACTCTTGCGAAGAACTGGTAAAAGGCCTGACTCTCCAGCAACCAACCTCACTTCTGACAATGACAATGAAGATGACTGCTTCGGAATCTTCACTCCAATCAAGTAACTTTACTAAAAGTAAATCAAAATTCCCGTGATGCTTATCAGTATCCATGTTGGTCTCCTCGTGACCACCTTTCGGTGGTTTGGCATTATGTAAAATAAATGAATATTTTACTATTTACTTTTTGACTTTTTTCTCGGTGGTTGTACCTACTCCACCTTTTACTGTTTACTTTTTGTAAGATAAGATTCCTTGTCTGGCCAGCTGTTAGGCCTGTGATCTTTTTTCTTTCTTTTTAAGAGGCTCGAGCCTCAGTTGTAGGCATCCAAGTTTTTAGCTATCTCTAAACTTGTAAGTGTGTAACAAGTATCCTGTTAAGACTTGATATTAATATAAGTGTGAAGTTTGTTTTAAGAAGTGGTGTGCTTTTCAAATTCTGTAAGTTTGAATGTTCAATTTAATTTATGTTCTTCTATTTGTCTGTTCATTTCAGTTTATTCTATTCACACTGTTTATCATGTACCTCTGGACTTTGCCAATTTTCAAAGTTAAAAAGGATTAAATTTTTTGTTTTAAAACCTTCCCCTTTACCTGGGATACCATTGAAAAAAACTTACAGAATTTGAAAAGCACACCACTTCTTGAAACAAACTTCACACTTAATATTAATATCAAGTCTTAACAAGAGACTTGTTACACACTTACAAGCTTAGAGATAGCTAAAAACTTGGATGCCTACAACTGAGGCTCGAGCCTCCTTCAAAAGAAAGAAAAAAGATCACAGGCCTAACAGCTGGCCAGACAAAGAATCTTATCTTACAAAAAGCAAATAGTAAAAGGTGGAGTGGGTACAACCACCGAGAAAAAAGTCAAAAAGTAAATAGTAAAATATTCAATTATTTTATATAATGCCAAACCACCGAAAGGTGGTCACGAGGAGACCAACAGGGATACTGATAAGCATCACGGGAATTTTGCTTTACTTTTAGTAAAGTTACTTGATTGGAGTGAAGATTCCGAAGCAGTCATCTTCATTGTCATTGTCAGAAGTGAGGTTGGTTGCTGGAGAGTCAGGCCTTTTACCAGTTCTTCCCAAGAGTTGGCTCCTTAGGTCATTGCATTCAGCCTCCAGTTGTCTTAACCTGTCTGAATCAGAGGAAGAAGATGATGAGGAAGACCCCAAAATATCTTTAACCTTTTTAGGCTTAAAAGAAACTTCTTCAATGGATCTGGAGTTAAATTTGTCCCACCACTTGACACAAATGGAACGGCGAAGGTTGGGTATGTAGATGTCTTCATCTTCATTTGGCAAAGAGACAGTATAGGACAATTTGAGGATCTAAGGAACATTGTAAAAATACATGAACCACAACCCAATTTCCCAGTTGGGAACAACATCTTGATTGAAATTTTTTAAAACGGGTCAACCTGTCCATGACGGGGGCAGGAATAATGTCTG
>NC_141367.1:4804443-4976027 GCF_963921425.1 Dryas octopetala | reverse complement strand
ACCATTGACTATCAGTTCATGATCCCTCGCCAAAATTCGGCCTCCTCTAGGCTTTTGTAGCCACTTCACAAAATAATTTCACCCAACCTCTTGTAGACATTTCTCCCAGCCTCGTATAAGCCATTTCTTCCGGCCTCATGTAGTGGGCGGACAACACTTCTAAAACCAAGGGAGGGTAGCCCGGATAGATTTTAATTGATCACTTTCATCATGCTCACAAGGTTGGGTGATCAACATAGTTGAAATTTGGGCGAAATAATCATGAAAAGAGATTGGACGATCAAAAAATAAAAAATAGGAAAAGAAAGTTGCCCGGGCTATGTAAAAGGTATTTGGGTGTGAAAAATGATAGAGTAATGGGAAAAAAGTAATTCAGGCCAATCATAGGATATTTTATGGGTAGAAGTAGCCTGGATAGCCTAGAAGGAATAATAGTAGAAAATGAGAGGAGAGAGGCTGGACAAAATAGAAAGAAGGAGGCCGGAGAAAACAAGAAGAATGAGGCTGGACAAAATATTTATAGGCTTTGGGTGACCAACTTCCATGTCTCTTTTTCAAAATAATCTAGGCCCACTTAAAGTAAAAACCACTTTTTGGTCTTTAAAACATGTATTTAGCTAGCATATATATACATATATAATTATATGTATATATAAGTATATATATATACATATATATATTTGACTAACCCGTAGCTACCAATACATACCTTTACATATGTAGCTACAGTGAACAACCAGCTTTTTATTGCTATGTGTATATATATATATATATATAGGATAAACACATGAAAAACTTATACCTCAATGCCACTTGCTGGCAATCTTTTTGTTTTCTTTAAAATTCAAACCGCCCGTGCAACAAAGATATTGTACTGCTTATGCCCACTTGATCACTTAGTTGTTCCCAACTATCCTTTTATTTTTGAACAACTCATGGCCTTGCTTAAGTCACACTAACGAAAAGAAATAACCCAGCCTTGTTATCTAATACTTACCCATCCAAAGCTCACCTGACTACCTCATTCCTACTGACCAAACCATCCCCTCAAAAGCTCCTCAAACAGCCCAGACCTCTTGCATGCCATTTAAACCAATGACAGCAAGTTGCACCCAGCCTAAGACACTAGGCTCTTTTTTTCTCACTTCAAACCAAACACCCAACTGCTATTTGATTGTCCTCTTGTGATTTTGGGACCCCATAGCAGCCCCCTTTGAGCTCTCTTAGTTCAAAGAAAACAATGCACGCCAAGTGTTCGAATTATTCCTCACCTAGTTCTCCTTGTTGAAAACTCAATTAAAAGATGTAGGCCGGCTTCTCTATTTTACTCATTCTCTTCTCCGATCATCTTGCTATGGTAAATGCCAATTTATGGCCTAAACATTTGCCCCCCCAAGCTTTGTGGTTTTGGCTATCAAAGCCACAAAGTTTGCAAAGTATTTGAATTTCAAATATTTACTTCTCTTGAATTTCTCTCTCTTGAATTTCTCCTTCTTGTAGGTACATAGTGTGGCAATTAACAATTGATGGAGAAGCCCTTTTGTGACATCATCACCTCTACTAAGGTAATTTAAAAATCACATTTCTTCTTCATCTTCCTCATTTTTACAAACTCCATAGCAAAAAACACTCAAGAAAAAGTTTCTAACTTTTCCTCAAAAAACCTCATAATAGGTTTAATTTGCTTTGGATTTGACTTAATTTGGAGTGATTCTTGGTGATTTCTTCGAGAATCCTTGGTAAGTCTCACTTTCCCACCTTGTTCTCTTCAATTTCATGTATTTTGGTGGCTTTTTTGAAAACTTTGAAACTTTCCTGCGTGTTCTTGGTATTTTCTTGGTACTTTCTTTTAGCCAATCACCATGGCTACACCAAATTCTTCTCTTGATTCGGAGGAGTTCTCAAGAAAGCTCCACAAAGTTGTTGATGAATGCAAGACTTACATGGATGCCTTCTATGCTCCAATCGCTCCTAATTCCGGTAAATATTTTCTTGGCCTTTACTTTGCTACTTCCATACCAACCAACATAAATGAGGTACTTAAGAGTTACCGGGAGGATGACCCATTGTGGCTCAGAGGCCCGATTGAGTGAAAAAATTGGGAGAGATGTAAACCTTTCAAAAATTTGCCAACCCCTTTTAAGGTTGACAAACCGGCCAAGGTGCCCCCTAAGGGCTCTGGCACGACTAACCTACCTAGTGAGTCTAGCTCTACCAATATGTCATGGAATGCATGGTATGAGCGACTTGAACCCATTCTTAGAGATCAATAGTGTTAGTTTCTAGGATTTGTTATATTGGCTATTTTCCTTGTCAAAACCTTTGTATTTAATTTTATTAATCACTCACAAGCTCTAGGCTAGATTAATGACAAGTTCAGCTGTATTGAAGAAGTCAAGAATGAACAAAGACTCAAGGTATACTGCACTTCATTCAATTCATGAAAATATCAGTTTTGTATCCATTTGACTAGTCATAAAGAATAATGTTTTTCACGTACAGTGGTTGATACAGTGACAGACACTGCAATGGGGCCATTTCGGGTTTTTCTTTTAAAGCCCATTCTCTGTTTTTTACTAAACATACATGTGCATTGCACATGACTTGGTTCCCCCACTGTATCAATCAGATCTGATTGCATCTTACTCATTCACGCCACACACTTACACACACATCAGTACTATTCATCATCTTCTCCATTTCTGATTTTTGCAAAATAAAGCAAAATTCGTTTTTACAGCTCCTCATTCCTATCCTTAGTAATACTAGGATACCCCTCTAGGATAAAAGGAATATGCCCCTCTTTTGTCTCTTGTGGACAGCCATTGATTGGCTTCCACGTGGCTCGGGCAAACACGGAAATGGTGTGTGTGTGTGTACAGGTATATGTGATACTCTGTTCAGATCTTTTGGTGTGTGTCTATGAGCATTTTCAGTGGGTATTTTCGTGGTTTCATGCCTGGGTATTTTCAGGGGTGAGTGCTCATTTTTATCAAGTCAGAAAATGTTCATTTAATTCTTAAAAATCAAAATGATTTTCTGAACTTGTTTGTTTCATCTAAAATTCTAAATGGGTTTGAGTGTTTAAATCTTTTTATATATTTTTCAAACACATTCATTTTAGATTTTAGTTGAAGGATTCAGCATCAACCTTTTCATGCCTCTAGCTTGAGAAGGTTGATCTTCTTTTTAAGAATCCAACATTGGCATATCATGTTCATACATTGATGAATCTACTGGGCTTGGTGTGAATTGGTGCCATGGGTTGATGAGCTTAGAGTTGGAGCTGCCTTCTTCATGAATGACCGATTGCCTTGCTTATGGAAGTTGCACAAAGGGGTAAGAAAGCTGCCACTTAGTCTAGGACTTAGTGACTGAGCTTGTGTGTTGTGTGCTCCCTTTGTATTGAACTTCTTCTTTAGTGGATTGCTTGGTCAGCTGGAAAGACCCCCAGTTTTTAACCGTTAGTGGTTTTCTGGGTGAACAATCGTGTGGCTTGTTTGTGATTTGTTTCCTATGTGTTGCTGATTATTGATTCGAAAATATCTTCACAAGATCACACACCTCACTTTAGCATGTTAACTTAGACCATGAATGCTAAATGAAAGTTTGTTAAATCTGTCCACACACCACTTTAGTTGTTGATAGCACTGGGATGCCTACATTGATGGATCCTTTGAGTGCATAGGGTGTCACTTAATTCCCTGGTGTGTTCTGACTTGTGGTATTTACTGAAGTTGGTTTGATTTTACAAGTAAATCTGGAGTTTCAGATTTTAGTTACTGCATCGTCAGAGTTGTGTCTGTTTGACTAGTTCCTGAATGATCATATAAAATAAAAATTGGGGTCCGATCACTGAAAGTGAATTTAATCAAGTTAATTGAGTGAATAGATTACATAAATTAAACTTTTAATTGGTATCAGAGCGCTACTCTAAAAGCAAATAGAGAGGTCCTAGGGTACTGTTTGTTTTCTAGGTGTGTCTAGATGGAAAGAGATCGAGTCGCAGGGTCTTGCAACTCTCCTCCATTTTTTGATGGCAGCAACTACGCTGCTTGGAGAGAGAAATTTGAAATTTTCCTTGATGCCTATGACGAGTTGGCATATGAGTATCTCACTATTGAGTGGATTCCTCCCACACGAACTGTTGATGGGATTGAAACTCCTAAGCCTAGGTCCGAATGGTCTTTAGCCGAAGTCACGGCCTCTAGCTCCAACAAGAAGGCTAGAAATGCTATTGTCACTGCACTGTCTTCCTCACAATTTGCACACATACAACATTGTGTCACGGCTAGGCAAGCTTGGAACAAACTTAGGGTTGTTCATGAAGGGGACAAACAAGTTAGGTCACTTAAGCTTCAAATGGTACATGCCAAATTTGAAGAAATTAGGATGAAAGAGTCCGAGTCATTTTCCGAGTTCTATGAAAGGTTGGAAGCCCTCACAAATGAAGCCATGTCCCTAGGTAAACCCTATGAGGAGTCTACCATTGTCCAAAAGGTTCTTAGATCTCTACCTAAGAGATTTCAATCTAAGAAACATGCAATACAAGAAGTCCAAAATTTGGATGAACTCAAAATTGGTAAATTGGTAGGAAAGCTTAAAACTTTTGAGATGGAACTTGAAATGGATGAAAGGGACAGCAAGAAGTCAAAGGATATTGCTTTACAAAGTGTCAAAGAGATGAGTGAAAACTTGAGTGAAAAATCATCCATGTCCGATGATGAGGTTGCCCTTTTTGTCAAAAGATTTAGACGAATTCTTAGAAATAAAGGGAGAGAAGCTAGGACTAGTGGTAACAACTTTAAGGAGTTCAAATTCAAACCTCAAGGAGAGAATTCATTTGAGAGAAAACAAGAGAGGAAATCTAACTTTAAGGAAGGAAGAACAACCAAGAGAGATGTGAAATGTTACACTTGTGGTGGAATAGGTCACATAGCAATTGAATGTGCAAATAATAGAAAGAATTATTCTTCAAGTAAGAATAAAGCCATGAAAATCACTTGGAGTGATAGTGAGAGTGATGACTCAAATGATTGTGAGTCTTCTTCCGATATTGAGGGTGATGAAGTTGCATTTGTTGCATCAATCAAGGAGATTGAACAAGTTGATGGTGGGTCTGACTCAGAATCTGCTCCTGATGATGAGTCTTACACTGCATTTTGTGATAAGTATGACTTACTTTTCACCGAAACTCTTAGCATAAAGGAAGAAAATCAGAAACTAAAGAATGCTAAATTGAAATTGTGTGAGAAGATTGAGTCATTAGAGAGTGAATTAGAAAGTGTGGCTATCTTGAAACAAAATTTTGAGAGTCAAGTCAAAGTGCTCAAGGAGAGCAACATCTACTTTAAATCTTTGAATGAGAAACTTCAAAAAGAAGTACATGAAGCAAATGAGAGCATTGTTGAGCTCACCATTGGGGCTGAAAAGGTTGATAGGATGCTTAGGATTGGAAAGCATCATGGTGACAAGACCGGTTTGGGTTTTAGTGAAAATAGTCCTAGTATATCCAACACAAAGACCATTTTTGTCAAGTCAAAATCTGATCATGGTGTCAAAAAGGGTCTAGGTTTCATTGACATTGGTCAAAATGCATCTCATTCTAAGTCAAGTCAAGCTACATCAAGTGTCACAAAAATTGATTGTTCTACTTCACTTAGAAAAACAAAGTTTGTCCCGGTTTGTCATTATTGTCATGTCAAGGGTCACATTAGACCAAATTGCAACAAACTTAGAGGAAAGAAATCAAGTGAACCAAAGAGAAATATTTCTCTACAAGAGCAAGTGAACAATCTACTCAAAGAGGTAACCAAAATTGCCTTACTTGTCACCCCACTTCCTAAAAATAAGCCAAGTCCACATCAAAGATGGGTTGTGAAGAGCTCCACTAAATGTCTAGTAACCTTGAATGCTTTTTCAGCCACTAAGAGGAACATTTGGTACCTAGATAGTGGGTGTTCCAAACATATGACGGGAGATAAGGAGGTCTTTACCTCACTTGCTCCTTATGATGGTGGTAGTGTGACTTTTGGAGGAGGAGAGAAGTCGTATGTGAGTGGAAAAGGGGTTGTACACATTCCCGGTATACCCGAATTGAAAAATGTAAGATTTGTTGATAGGCTGAATTCTAATTTGCTTAGTATTAGCCAACTTTGTGATGAATGGGGTGGTGAAGTGTGTATGTCCAAGAGTGGATGTAGAATTGTTGACTCCCAAGGAAGGGAGATCTTGAATGCCCCTAGGTCTAGGGATGATTGTTATGTGTTTGATGACAATGTTGGAAAAATTGAGAATACTTGCAATAGAGCTATTGATGACACTAGCTCTCTTTGGCATCAAAGACTTGGTCACATTAATGTTCATGACCTTTACAAGTTGTCTAAGCATGAGGTTGTTAGAGGTCTACCAAAGATAGGAAAGCCCGAAACTTTTATTTGTGGTTCATGTCAAATGGGGAAACAAACCAAAGAACCACACAAAAAAGTCAAAGATATAGGCACCTCTAGGACACTTGAACTAATTCACTTGGATTTAGTTGGTCCTGTCCAAACCTTGTCAATAGGTGGAAAGAAATACATTCTAGTCATGGTAGATGATTTTTCTAGGTACACTTGGGTGTCATTTCTTAAGGACAAGTTGGAGACATTTCATCATTTTGTCAAGATTGTGAAACTGCTGAAAAGTGAAGGTATGTCAAGTCTGTCAACCTTGTCCAGAATTAGATCAGATCATGTAACTGAGTTTGAAAACTCTCAATTCGATCAGTTTTGTTGTCAAATGGGTATTAAACATGAATTCTCAGCTCCAATAACACCCCAACAAAATGGAATCGTTGAGAGAAAAAATAGGGTTTTGATTGAGATGGCAAGAGTGATGTTGAATAGCAAAAATCTTGCTAAAAATTTCTGGGCTGAGGCGGTAAACACAGCATGTTACATCATAAATAGAGTCTACCTTAGGCCGGGAACCAAAAAGACTCCCTATGAACTGTGGAAGGGTAGGAAACCTAAGGTTACACACTTTAAAGTGTTTGGGAGTGCATGTTACATCCTTAGGGATAGAGAACATTTGGGGAAATTTGATTCTAAGAGTGATGAGGGTCTGTTTTTAGGCTATTCATCCAACAGTAGAGCTTTCAGAGTTTTCAATTTGCGAACAAATTCTATGATGGAGTCCATAAATGTGAAAATAGATGATCATGATGCATCTATTGAAATGGCTGCAGATAAGGATGGATTGTTCCCTCAATCTGATCCTAAAGAGGATAATTTGGTTAAAAAAGAGTCCAAGTCAGGCAGTGATGAACTTACTGATGACTCAAAAATGGTTAGAGTTTGATAAGTCAGAGAGTGAACAAAATGACAAGACCTTGAGTGACAGATCTAAAAAACCAAGATGGGTGAGGTGTAACCATGGTGAAGATGTAATTCTAGGTTTTTTAGACCAGTCAGTTAGGACTAGAAAACAAATGGCAAATGAACTTGCTCATGTGTGCTATGTGTCCATTGTTGAACCTAAAAATGTCAAAGAAGCACTCAATCATGAGGAATGGGTGAGTGCAATGCATGAGGAATTAAACCAATTTGAGAGAAACCAAGTGTGGACTCTTGTAGAAAGACCAGCCAACACAAATGTCATTGGAACCAAATGGATCTTCAAAAATAAATCTGATGAATTTGGGAATGTAGTTAGAAACAAGGCTAGGCTTGTTGCTCAAGGGTACTCTCAATTAGAGGGTATTGATTTTGATGAGACTTTTGCACCCGTTGCTAGACTTGAGTCCGTTAGGTTACTTTGTGCCATTGCATGTCATCTTAAGTTCAAATTGTATCAAATGGATGTTAAAACAGCATTTTTAAATGGTTACTTGAATGAGTAAGTTTTTGTGGAATAACCAAAAGGTTTTGAGGATCCTCACATGAGAGATGGTGTTTATAAATTGAGGAAAGCCTTGTATGGGCTGAAGCAAGCTCCAAGAGCTTGGTATGAGAGACTCTCTCATCACTTGTTGTCCAATGGGTATCAAAGAGGGTCGGTTGACAAGACCCTATTTGTAAAAAGGTTAAAAAATGATGTCTTGATTGCTCAAGTTTATGTGGATGATATTGTCTTTGGTTCAACTTCAAATTTTCATGTTAAGAGATTCATTGATGTAATGTCTAGTGAATTTGAAATGAGTCTAGTTGGTGAAATGAATTTCTTTTTAGGGCTGCAAGTTAAGCAAGTAGATAGTGAGATATTTATCTCCCAATCTAAGTATGCTAGAAATTTGGTCAAAAAGTTTGGGCTTCAGTCTTCCAAAGTGGCTACTACTCCAATGAGTAAAAGCTCCAAACTTCATAGGGATCCAAGTGGTAAGCAAGTGGACCAAACCTTGTATAGAAGCATGATAGGAAGTCTCCTCTACCTCACAGCTAGTAGACCGGACATATCGTTTGTGGTAGGAGTGTGTGCTAGGTTCCAAAGTGATCCCAAAGAATCTCATTTGTTTGCAACAAAGAGGATCATCAAATATGTAAGTGGGACTCTTGACTATGGGTTGTGGTATACCCATGATACCAACACTAAATTGGTTGGATTTAGTGACTTTGATTGGGCCGGATGTAGTGATGATTTGAAAAGCACCTCGGGTGGTGCTTTCTATGTTGGGAATAACTTAGTGTCTTGGCATAGCAAGAAGCAGAATTTTGTCTCTTTGTCGACTGCTGAAGCTGAATACATAGCAGCAGGGAGTTGTTGTACACAACTCATTTGGATGAGACAAATGTTAGCCGATTATGGAATTGATGAGAAAAACCTTTCTTATCTATTGTGATAACATGAGTGCTATAGATATCTCCAAGAACCCGGTGCAACATACTCGAACCAAGCATATTGACATAAGACATCATTTCATTCGAGATCTTGTGGAGAGTGGAACTCTTACTTTGACTTTTGTTCCTTCCGAACAGCAACTTACAGACATCTTTACAAAGGCTTTAGAGAATCCAAAGCACATTAGTCTTCGGAAGTCAATTGGCATTTGTACACATGCATGATTCTTTGTAGTTAAATGTGCTTCATTGTTTAAGTTTCCTTTCTTTGGTTTAAGTAGTTTCGTTTTTTTTTTTTTATAATAACCATTTTGAAAGGTCTTAACATTGCTTGTCACACTCTCTTTGATATTCAAAAAGGTTCTTGCATCACATGTGTTATGTCAATAAGTATAATCCTTTCTTCTTGTCCAATGTTAGCTTTGAGATCTCTTTCTATTTAACACTTTGTCATGGTCAATCAAACTTGTTAAATACTTTTCAAAGACAATTTGTTTGAGGATGCAATTTAGTCCTTCAATATAATTCCTCATTTGTGACCCATCTTCAGCTAAACTTTCCTCATTTGAACAAATGTGCACCATACAAAAATATCAAAAAAAAAAAAAAAAGGAAGTGTGACCAAAGAAGTCACGGCCCTAGAGAGAAATAAGGTGTTTTTTTTATGGTGTTCTAGGGTAAAGAGTCGCAAAATTGGACCAAATCATTGCACTTAACTTGGGATGTGCCTAAACAAATGAAAATAATTTTCTCATAGCCATTGTCATGAGTTGAAAAACTTTGTTTTCAAGATTTGTTCCCAAATTAGAAATTCTCTTGAGTGGTCAAATTCTAATCTGTTTTTGTGGATGAAACTTATTCAACCTCTTTGATTGTCTTTGACATTGTTTTTCTAACTAGAACAAGTCTTGAATGCTAGCATTGACCTCCCTATATCCCAAATATGCTTATTTTCTTGCACAAAATTTGCAATCTTCATTTTCCATATCTATTAGAGTGTTGACTTTGGTGGTTAATTCTTTTCAATTGTGTTTGTTGTTTTGTCAAACTTTTTTTTGTCAAAAATAAAATTCCTGAAGCACATCTAACTCATAGATTTATTCCTTGTGTGTCATTGCTTCCAACTCTTCCAGGATTCCTCTATCTCTTTGTCAAACCACATGGCTGTTTTATGTTCCAGTACGCATTTTGTTCATTTTGTTTTATCTTCCAGGATTCCTCTAACAATCGTCAAATACAGTCAATTTCACAAAGCCATTCTGCACCTTGGATTACTGTTCATTAAAGGCTTTTCGGACATTTTTCTCATTTCTAGCAGCCCTTATAATCCACGCGCCCCTCTTTTCCTTCAAATCCCTAACATTTCAGAACCTTCATCTTCTCTTCTCTTCTCTTGCCGCGTTCCTCTCTCTCTCTCTCTCTTCCTCTCGCGATTCACCTTCCCTCTCACGACTCGGTCTGTGTTGCGACTCGGCCTGTATTCTTCTTCTCACGCTTCGCCTTGCCAAATCTCTTTCTGTCGCTTTTCTCACCATGTCGGGCTCCACCATCACCCCCTCTCGCAGCCGTCAACGACAATCCACGAGGGATGACTGTGAGGAGCGAGATTTCATCAATGGGCAGAATCGTTTTACAACTCGGTGGGCAAAGAGATTCTTTCGCGTTGTGTTTTCCCGATCTGTGGTCACAGAGCGCCATTATAGGTTAGAGGACTTCAACCTCCATCTCTTTCGTCAAGTCTTCTCCTTCTTCTGTGACTATCAAGTCTCCACCTTGAATGACCTCCCTCACACAGTCCCTTCCTACAACCTCACCATAGTTCAAGAATTTTATGCAAATTTCCCAAGTCGCATTGCCCGAACTGGGTTTAATGTCTATGTGCGCAACTGTGATGTTTATTTTCGGCCTAGTCAGATTTGTCAGGTTCTTGGATTAAAACAGTCTACCCACTCTGATTATCTGCAATATTTAGAACGTTCTAGTCATATACTGCTGCTCACTTCTAGGCCGTGGCCTATGTTAACCCTGCAGCCCCTTTAAAGGATGGTGTGTTACTAGAGAAGTCCGAATTCAAACCTTTTCACAAGTTTTTGTGGGATTTTGTGCGTCACAATATTATTCCTACCTCCCACAATTCGCACCCTTCTAAGGAGCAAATTCGCTTTCAGGTAAAGGGACAGTGCATCTACTTCTTGCAAGCCTAAATCGAGAGATATACCCTTGAGCCGATTCTTCAGAATTTTGCACCAAACGGGCTAAGTCGGCCATCGATACTTCTGGTTTGTGGCAATAGAATTGTTCATGGAAAATTCGCTCCATAGTTTGCCAATTTGGAACCGAGTTGACCGGCAAACTAACATACCTGGTGAAAGCAGCTCCAGTGAGTGAGTTGGGAAACATCTTAAGTTTTAGATTATCATTGTTAGCAGCTTCAGCACACTGGGCCGTGAATCAGCCTATGTGTTCAATAGATGATTAATAATCTTGACCGGAGAATAAGGTAAAATCAGGAACCCAAAAACCTCTTGGGTATTCCGTTTGGTCCACAAAGTCAGGGTAAGGTCTTCAGTATACCGGTTGGATTGTTCTTCTAGCCAGAGGTCCGTACATGTCTTGGACGACCATCTCGATCATATTCCTATCAATTCCCATCGGGGCTTGGCCGAGTCCTACCTGAATACCCCCAACAAAGTTGTTGACCGCTTGATGGTTGCCTCCTTGGTTTTGGGCCCAGCCATTATTTTGGCTGTTACCATTGCCCCCCAAACCTAAATGAACTCATGGTTGATTTGCCAAAGGTGACAGTCTATAGGGTTCAGGGATTTGCACTTGATTGGCCACGGGTGGATTCTGGCCCTGACCCCCTTGAAGAGCTTGGACAATGTGTTTCCGATTTGGGTACCCATACCAGCAATGTTGTTGGCTATCACATTATTAGTTCGTTCAATCCGGTCTAACATAGTGTTCACCTGGATAGCCACGGTTTGTAAATGAGTCTGGGTGACCCGACTTTCTTCCCTCACCAAGTCGATGAGTTGTGGGACATCCTCTATAGTAGCCGGATTCGGCTTGAGTAGAGGGTCGATTTTCTCTGGTACATCTTCAATTGTAACTTCACCATATGATCCATCCTGATTCTTTTGGTCCACTCCTTAGTCCACAAAGGTCGAAACGTGATCGTTCCCGCTTTGTTGGCCAACTTGATGCCTTTTTCCAAAATCGAGGTTGGGATGATTGCTTGGATTCACAGCACCGATCATCTTGCCAGGGGGTTGGTTGCTTGGGTTGGCTTGATTCTTTGTCATTGGATCACGATAAGGAACCGGGTTACGGTAAGGATTCTCCTGATCACGATTTGGAAAGGCACGAGTATTAGCAACCATGCAACGTTAGCAAAGACAACAAATATGGGGTCCCACCGGGCGTGCCAAAAATATTTTCACTCGTTTTTAGCCAAAGTTAGCCAAAAGCAACACTTTGGTCCGTTTTTCGTGTAAGTGCGGGGTGGGCCACCGTCAAGCCAAGTTTTGGCTCGATCGGAATGTAATAGTGATTGGATTGAGTAACTGCGCCTAAATTGATTCTTATCAAGCGATTGATCGGCCAAGTTAGGAACCACTCTTGGCCTTGGTTCTTTTCTAGCCTCGGGGACAAGGCTCTTAAAGGTCTAGTCGGAATCGGAATTCGACCCACTAGTTGGCCTCCTTAGAATTACGTGATTGAACTCGTGCACAAAGTGGTGCAAGTGCCCAAGCAAAACAAAGAAACTATGGATAACAAAAATATAATGAAACTCAATACGATCTTGACCAACTAAGTTAGCTTAAATATTCAAAGAAATAATGAAAATAGCAGACATTAGATTGAGGGCGAATGAAAGAAAAATTGTATTAAAGTTGAAGTAAGGACAAATAAAGTTGCATGAAAAGTAAAGAACAAAACTAAATCAATAACACAAGCCTTTGGGAAAGATAATGGCAGAGCTACAAACCTAGTGAACTAGCTAGAACTATTGAAAACCTAAAAGCGCCTTGAACGGTAGCAACTAAGTAAAATCGAAAGCAAAAGAACTTTGAGAGATTCTTGAGAGCTTGAGAAGTTTGTGAGTTGATTGTTGTGTGTTGAATGTCCTTTCTTTTTTTTTCTGAATGCGTCTATATATAAGGGTTAGGATAGCAATGGGTCATTACTTGGCTCGGAATTCCCTCTTGAATTTAGGATTCGACTGGATTCTTCCTTGATCACCACGTGATCTTGAGCATTAATGGTAGAATCCTTTCCAACTTTGAACTCTTTACTTGGATGGAATTCTAGCTTAAGAAAAACTTCTTGGTGGATGAGAAATCCTTATGTGACTTGGGTAGAGCCATTATTGGCTAAGAAATTTCATCAAGAAGCTTTCGGGCTTGATTGAACTCTTTGAGGCTTTAAGCTTAATAAAAATTTGGCCCAAATATTGAGACCTAAGCTTAATTAAAAAATTAAAATAAAATGAAACGACCCAGCTTCAAAACTAGGCTGGAATCACCCCTTTTATTTTTTTTATACCCAGTAATAAAACTGCCCAGCCCATTTTTATCTTTGATCAGGCCGATTTTGTTATTTTAAATATATAACCCGGCCTCAAATTAGGCCGGGATTATTCTTTTATTTGATACAACATAATGGATTGAGTCACTCAATAAAATATTTTGGTCTTTCACTCACACAAGTTGAGCCACTTTCATGATCCCTTGCCAAAATCCGGCCTCCTCTAGGCTTTTGTAGCCACTTCACAAAATATTTTCGCCCAACCTCTTGTAGGCATTTTCTCCCGACCTCATATAAGCCATTTCTTCCGGCCTCATGTATTGGGCGGACAACACTTCTGAAACCAAGGGCAGGGTAGCCCGGATAGATTTTAATTGATCACTTTCATCATGCTCACAAGGTTGGGTGATCAACATAGATGATATTTGGGCGAAATAATCATGAAAAGAGATTGGACGATCAAAACTTAAAAAATAGAGAAAGAAAGTTGGTCGGGCTATGTAGAAGGTATTTGGGTGTGAAAAATGATAGAGTAATTGGGCGGATGAAAATAATGGGAAAAAAGCAATTCAGGCCAATCATAGGATATTTTATGGGTGGAAGTAGCCTGGATAGCTTAAAAGGAATTTTAGTAGAAAAGGAGAGGAGAGAGGCTGGACAAAATAGGAAGAAGGAGGCCGGACAAAACAAGAAGAATGAGGTTGGACAAAATATTTATAGGCTTTGGGTGGCCAACTTCCATGTCTATTTTTCAAAATAATCTGGGCCCACTTAAAAGTAAAAACCATTTTTTGGTCTTTAAAACATGTATTTGGCTAGGCATAATATATATACTTATATATACATATAAATATATATATATTTGACTAACCCGTAGCTAGCAATACATACCTTTACATATGTAGCTATAGTGAACAACCACCTTTTTGGTGCTATGTATATATATATATAGCATATACAAATGCAAAACTTATACCTGAATACCACTTGCTGGCAATCTTTTTGTTTTCTTTAAAATTCAAACCGCCCTTGCAACAAAGACATTCTACTGCTTATGCCCACTTGATCACTTAGTTGTTCCCAACTATCCTTTTATTTTTGAACAACCCATGGCCTTGCTTAAGTCACACTAACGAAAAGAAATAACCCAGCCTTATTATCTAATACAATAATGCTAGTTATCCCACATTTTTTTTTCCACATTTGTATCCCACTTGATGTGTCATTACTTTACTGGAAGGATATTTCCTTTTTCTTTTTTAGGTTTTATTTTTTAATTTTTAGTATCGAATGTATGAATGCCATGTAAGATGGTATGAAATTGTGGTATAAAAATGTGGTAAGTGTAGCATTACTGTATCTAATACTCACCCATCCAAAGCTCACCTGACTACCTCATTCCTACTGACCAAACCATCCCCTCAAAAGCTCCTCAAACAGCCCAGACCTCTTGCATGCCATTTCAACCAACGACAGCAAGTTGCACCCAGCCTAAGACACTAGGCTCTTATTTTCTCACTTCAAACCAAACACCCAACTGCTATTTGATTGTCCTCTTGTGATTTTGGGACCCCATAGCAGCCCCCTTTGAGCTCTCTTAGTTCAAAGAAAACAACGCATACCAAGTGTTCGATTTTATTCCTCACCTAGGCCTCCTTGTTGGAAACTCAATTAAATAATGTAGGCCGGCTTCTTTATTTTACTCATTCTCTTCTCTGATCATCTTGCCATGGTAAATGCAAATTTATGGCCTAAACAATTACGAACATACAAGCCTAGCTACGGTACTGCAGGCACATCAACAAGTAGTGACGAACGGCAACTGTGGATATATATATATATATATATATATATATTTGCAATGTTTAAGAATCAAGGAAGGGTAGTTTTGTGAGGTGGGGTGAGGGAAATAGGGAGGGGTGTGTCCTTGGGGAGGGATGGGATGGTGGGCAATGTGGACTTAGGTTTCTCAGGGAGATGGGGCAGAGGTGGAAAATTTGGGACATGAGGTACTGCTGGCAATTCAGGCTTTGGCAACGGTGGCAACTCAGGCTTTGGCAAAGTTGGGAAATTAGGAAGTGGCAGAAATTCAGGCTTCGGAAGGTCAGGGAAGGTTGGGACATGGGGTATTTCAATCAACTTCAGTCCTTCAGGTTTTGGTGAAGTTGGGACATGGGGTACTTGTGGCAGCTCAGGCTTTGGGAATGTTGGCAGCTCAGGCTTTGGAATTGTTGGCAGCTCAGGCTTAGGTAATGGTGGCAGCTCAGGCTTCGGCAATGATGGCAGCTCCGGCTTTGGCAAAGTTGGAAAATTGGGAAGTGGTACGTGGAAGCTCCGGCTTTTGCAAGGGAGCTTCCAGAAGATGGCGAACTCCCGCCACCATTGTTTTGCTGCTCATAAAGGACAAAGTAAAAAGAAAAAGTGGGAAGACAAAGGCCGGGAGGCGATGATAGGCCATGTTTAATTGGAGCTAATACTTCTAAAGCTGGATATGTAGGAGGAATGAAATTAAGTTGTAGTTCTTGCAAGGGTTATAACTTGTGATTTTGTTTGGGTATCAAAACAAGCATTTATAGATAGAGGAATGATAAGAGACGTGGAAAGGTTAAATGGGTCAAAGTCATATTGGTGTTGTTAGGCTTAGATCGATACTCTCACATAGGTTACCAACTTATAATTAATATTTATTTGTTGCAGACAAATCAAGCCAACCCCAACAAGGTTTGACTTGTGTTCTGAGCTAGGGAGATAGATGAAGAGGTTAACCAATAACCAACAAGCAAAACTCTTTTTCCCAACCATATATACATGATGCATATATGGATGGCCAGATCACCAACCTGCTACATATACCAAACTCTATATAAACCCAACCCTTGATTTTGTTTCATATATCACTTACCCAATTTAGCTATTCCTTTGAACATACAAATAAACTCAAGCTGTGATATGGCTTCATTCAAGTACAATATGACCATGGCTTTCCTGCAGCTTGGCTTCATGTTTTTGAGCATCCAAGTTAGTGTAGCAGCGCGTCATCTTCTACAAACGACATCGCTTCCACCACTTCCATCTATGCCAAGTTTACCAAGTCTCCCAACTATCCCAACTCTGCCACAACCATCTTTCCCGAAGCCCTCACCACTCCCTCCACTTCCTACCTTCCCTACCCAGCCCTCAAGCACCATCCCAAAGGTCACATTGCCTCCTCTTCCTGCAACTTCACTACCAACTATCCCTTCATTCCCTTCATTCCCTTCATTTCCTTCAATCCCAACCACAATTCCCTCTATCCCATTCCTCACCCCACCTCCTGCAGCAACCACCAGCCCTTGAGAACATCAATGTTGATCTTTGTTTCCTTTTGGAGTTGTTTGTGTCAAGTTTCACTTCTGTGGATTGCTAGCGCTTTTAATTATTTTTACTTTCATTTATGCTTTTTATCTGTTTCAGTTTGTTCTAGTCTTATTCACGTTATTGTGAGTGGTGTTAATGAACTCACTTAAATATGTTTGTTTTGAGTGGGAGACTCTATTATATATGGATCACATACTAATATATTGGACTTCGACTGTTTCTATTCAAATGGAATTAACTTCAATTGGAAGTGCTTTTTATTTTCTTTAGTTAAAAAAGAGTACGTAGACAGGTAAAAATTAGAGCATTTAACTTAAAATAACTTATCATGTATAATTATTTACATAACTGAAATAAAGGTATACAAAAAATTGATTACATACATAGAGAAATAATAAAAATATATATAGAAAACAGATATCTAATTAAATAATTAAATTAATTGAATATAATTGCTCCTAGATCATCCAAATCCTTGCAACAACACTACAAATGGAGACCGAAGCTTAAATTATACTCATCATGTGCTGTGAAAGCAGGTTGCATTGCTTAATCATGAAATTTAAGCTGGAATTGAGCTCATCGACCAGTTCAGTCCCATGTCTTCCATTACTCCAAATCCAATGTCAGTGGGTTGAATAAAGTCCGAGTACTCATCATAAATTGATTGGAAAAGTTTAGTAACAACGCTCGAACTATTATTTAAGTTCACTTTCGTTAGACAAATAATTTGGCTCTTAGCTCTCCCTCGTCTTTTAATTTTTTCTACTATGCCTCCTACCGTAAGATGTTTTTAATAATCCGTTAAGTTTATGGGCATTTTCGTTTATTCACTCTATTTGGCCCATTTAAATTTGGGTAACTCAAACAAAAAAAAATGCAAAGAGAACCTTAAGAGAATAAGAAATAAGAAAGGAACAAAATTTCGTTTTTTGGGGTATGAAAATTTTAACACGTATTCGTCAAGATTTCGCCGAAATTTCATAAATTTCGCTCACTTACCACTCCTCTCTCTGTCTTCTCTTTTTCGTCTCCGTCTTTGTCTTCGGCAAAATAAAATTGTAATAAAATAGTTCAAACCCAGCCAACTAAAAATGAAAATAAACCCAGCCAACTCTTCCGGCCAGATCTCGGCAGCCCAAGAGAGAGAGAAGATCGAGATCGGGGAGGAGAGGAGGAAGAGAGGGAGATCGGGGAGGGAGAGGAGAAGGAGGAAGGAGGAAGAGATGCGACTGGGTAGGGAGAGAGAAATGAGAGGGAAGAAGAGAGAGTCACGGCCGGAAGGAAAAGGAAGGAAAGGAAAAAAAAAAAAAAAAGGTTAAGGGTTGATTAGGGTTTGGAGCCTTTGGGCAATTGAAATTAAAAAAAAGGTTTGAGGTTTCGTTTAGTTGTTTTTAAACCCTAAACCCTAATATATTTCTATATAAAAAATAATTAAAAATACCCTAAAGGGCCTAAACCCTAATATCTTATATTATATCATAAACAATATAGAGTATAAATTATAGAGTATATAGAGTTTAGTATATAGATTATAGAGTATAAAGAGTATTATGGTATATAGAGTATATAGGATTTAGTGTATAGATTATAGAGTATAAAGAGTATTAGGGTATATAGAGTATATATGATTTAGTGTATAGATTATACTAATTATATTTATTCATTGTACTAATTTTATTTAACAGTATTTGCCTCCAGCGCGCATTATATTTATCTTATATAACATGAAACCTACTATATAATTAGGTTTCTTCAATTTTTTTTATCAATGTAGTAGATAATATGTTAAATAAACATATGGTAAAGTTTCATTCAAAATTTCCGTATTTTGATAGCAATTTTTATCGTTTCTATCTAATCTTTGTCGAAATTTAAAATTTATCGAAATTTTCATCGAAAGTTCTGCAAAATCCGAATTTTTACTCCTTGGAAATAAGAAAGACAATTATTTGGTGAGCCATGTCCAAGGCTCTCTGTTCGTTGGAAGAACACAACAACATGGAGTAAAGATTTTCAGGTTTCAATGAGGAAGAGAGAGAGAGAGAAAAAAAAAATAAAGATGAAGAGGGTTTTCACGTTCGGAAAAAGAAATAGAATAAAGTCGAGATTTTTATGAGATGGAGGATTTTCACTTGTCAAAGAGTTAACAAGGACAGTACAGTAGATGTTTTCTTTTTTCTTTTTCTTTTTTTTTTCAAAAATTAATATTTTCATTGGATCAACTCTAATAAAGTGGAAGGATTGAGATTAGAGGTAGGTCGAAGAATAAAGATGATAGCAAAAAAAAAAAATCGAGAGGATCCAAACCCAGTTGGTATACTTTTTACATGGTTGTAATTTATTTTTATTTTTTTGAGAAAGCAATAAAATTACATTAAAATAGCCAAAAAGGCATAGAAAATACAAAGTTATGGCAAGAAGCCCTACAATAATCGGGCTAACAAGCTAAACATTTACAACAAAATAAGAGTCTGATCTCATAACATCGACATCGGGCAGATACTAAAGCCGCCAAACGGAGCCAGTGAGTCACCGTAGAAATTAGCAAACGTATTAGTCGCGTTTGGGTCCACAATCCAACCAACATCTCTAAATAGAGTCTGGCAGTAGATCAAGGTGGCAGATTGGGTAGTAATAATCGACAAGACCGATAGCAGCGAGCATAGTGACATCTCTATTCCTTGCGATGAGAACCAGAGACAAACTGGAAGAAAGATCTCCAGAGAACAAAACTACTACAAAATGCGTCATTTTTGGCGGACAGTGCTGGCCGATTAGCCCTGTTCGACAAGAATGCTAAATAATTCCTGGCAGACACATAAAACCGCCAGGATATATTCCTCATATGTGGCGGATTAAACCGCCACGATTTCACATATGTGGCGGTTATATCCGCTAGGATTAAATAAGCGGGAAAATTCCCGCCTTCAGAAGCTACGTTGACGGTCGAAATCAATCATGTCGGATTGGACCGCCATCATATTTAATCCTGGCGGTTTGGACCGCCAGGATTTCTCTAACCTAATTAAAGTGTGTAGCCTCCCCTTCTTCCCTTTCATTTATCTTCTTCTTCGCGATTTTTTTCTCCTTCGCTGCCTGTAAGTGAGCAACTGTAAGATTTTTTATTTTTTTTTTCTTCTTTTCTTCTTCTTCCCTTCTTCTTCTTCTTCATAATATCTTCTTATTTTTATTTATTTTGTTGGATCCTCTTCTTTTTAAGTGCGGCCTTTGGAACTTTGTTGGGGTTTGATTTGGGTCTTCCTTCGTTTGAACACGATTTCAAGTTGATTTTTGGTATTTTTGTGTTGATTTTGGGTCTGATTTTGGTGCAGATTGGTTGATTGTTAAGCTTTAGGAACTCGATTGTAGCTAGATTGGGTGTGATCTGATTGCTCCTAGGTTGATTTTTCATTTCAAATAGATCTGATTTTGGGTTTCAGATTTAAGATTTTGGGTTTCAAATAGATCTGATTTTGGGTTTCATTTCGTCTTTATTTCAGGTTCGATCGGTAATGGTGTAACAAAGATCGATTGGTGTTTGATTTTGTGTATCCTTTGATTTTTAGGTTGATTTTTCAGTTTAGCCTTTGATCGATTTGGGTCTGATTTTTTGTGTTTGATTTGGATCTAAACTATGATTTTTTGTGTTTTATTTTGCAGGCCAACCTTTTGGTGCAGCAAGGTTTGGGTGGAGATTTTGATTTGGCAACAAGGTTTTTCTCTGTCTTGGATATTTGTTTTTGTGGTTGTATGTTGATGTGTTGTAGTTAAAAATTTGTTAGAGCTAGAAATATGTTAAAATTTCTTACATATGTTAAAAATTATTTATGCTTAATTTAATTGATATATATGTACGTATATGTTAGATTTGTGTTTATTTTGTCATATATTGCATGTTAGTGTTAATTAATATATTATTGGGGTAGTATGAAAAAGATTAATTATTTAGCTAACAAACTATTTAACTTTAAAAATTCATGTATCAACCGTAAAAGTAAAAATTATAAGAGAAATTAATTTATTAATTTGTTCCTCCTAATTTGTGAATTTAATTTATTAATTTGTTCCACCTAATTTGTGAATTTAATTTATTAATTTGTTTTTCCTAATTTATTAATTTGCTCCTCCTAATATATTGAATTTTTTTTGAATTTAATCTAATAGGTATGGATAGATACGCCTACATGATAGGGATTGAAAGATTGTAAGCATCAGGATCTAGAGTTTTAATATAAGAGTCGTGTAATATCTTGTGATTATTAGGAGGTAAAGCATGGATAGGATGAGTTGGTTGACGATACCACGACAGTTAGAGACATACGTAGATGGAATCAATTTGTTTTTGGATCAAGCGGCTGCGAATGGTGTTGGCCGGGCTAGATAAGTTCAAATGTCCTTGTAAAAAATGTTGCAATCGATATATCTTTGGAAGACAAACTATTTTGGATCATCTTGTTTGGCATGATATGGATAAAGATTATAAAAAATCTTGGTGGAGTCATCATGGGGAGCCTAACATTGGAGAGCCAAATTTAAGGATGATAGAAGATGATGTAGGAGGAGAGATGGATGGTATGCATGATTTTCTTAATGACATATTTGTTCAACCAATAATAGAAGAAGAGGTTGGGTCGTCGACACAACCTCCTATTGTGGATGGGCATCCAGCAGAGGTTGAAAGTTTTTCAAGTTGCTTGAAGAGGCAGATCAAGAGTTGTATCTTAGTTGTAAAGAGTTTAAGAAATTGGAGGCCGTTGTAAAATTGTACCAAATCAAGTGTTTAGGAAGTTTGACGGACAGTTTATTCACTACGTTACTAGAATTGGTAAAAAGAATGTTGTCTGATGGCAAAAAGAACTTATAAATGAGTCGGGTCTCACGTATGAGAAGATTGATGCATGTCCTAATGATTGCATGATATATTGGAAAGAAACCTCAAAATTGACTGCATGTTCGGTGTGTGGCAAATTAAGATATAAAGATAACGAGGAAGAGGATACTTCTAGAAAGAAAGTCTCAGCTAAGGTTATGTGGTACTTCCCTCTAAAATCGAGATTGAAGAGGTTTTATATGTCGAAGCATATTTCTGAACATATGAGGTGACATGCAACTAAATGTCCCAAGGATGAGTTTATGAGGCATCCATCAAAGGCTCCGGCATGGAAGCATTTAGATACTCTGTACCCTGAGTTTGCGCCAGAAATTCGAAATGTGTGTATAGGGCTGGCAAGTGATGAATTTAATCCTTTTGGCCATATGAGCAATGCCCATAGCACATGGCCTGTGATGCTTTCTGTTTACAATTTGCCTCCATAGATGTGTATGAAGCAACCAAATTTATTATTGTCCCTGTTGATTCCAGGACCGAGAAGTCTCGGAAATGACATTGATGTGTATTTGTGACCATTAATTGATGAGTTGAATGAGTTATGGGATGTAGGCACTACCACGTATATGGACCACTAGTGATTTTCCAGCTTATGGAATGTTGTCTGGATGAAGTACTAAGGGATATAAAGCATATATGTCCGCATTGCATAGATGATAATGTATCTGAATATTTGCCTGTGAGTTGTAAGATTTGTTATTTGGGGCATCGAAGATTTTTACCAATTGGACATAGGTTTCGAAGGGAACAAGCAGCGTTTAATGGTCATCGAGAGAATCGTCAGGCATGCATCAACACAATTGAATATATGGGTTAGAATGCCTTGAACAACTATCTAGTTTGAGGTTCACTTTTGGAAAATATAACAAAAATGCTCCTGCTGGACAAAGAAGACGAATGCCTTCGATTTCTAGAAGTAATAACGGTCAATGGAGAAAGAAAAGCATATTTTTTGAAATACCCTATTAGTGGCATCTTTTGATCAGACACAATCTCGATGTTATGCATATTGAAAAAAATGTATGTGATAATGTGGTTGGAACATTGTTGGATATTGCGAAGAGAACAAAGGATGGATTGGCTGCATGTGCAGATCTTGAAGTCTTGAATATAAGACATAGCCAACACCCTCGCAGAGAAGGAGATAGAACATTTTTGCCCCCGGCAATATTCACATTGAACAAAGAAGAAAAAACCTCATTTTGCAAAGTGTTGTCTACTATTCGGGTTCCTGATGGATATTCAGCAAATTTTTTTCGTTGTGTGAATGTGAATGAGAGAAAAATAAATGGGTTGAAAAGTTACGATTGCCATGTTTTAATGCAACAATTACTCCCGCTTGCGATACGTGGTTTGTTACCCAACTCTGTCACTATGGTTTTACTAGAGTTGAGTGCAATCTTTAGACAGTTGTGTAGTAAGAAGGAATCTGAGGCAGCATTCAAACAACTTACTCTAGAATTGCATTGACCTTATGTCAAATGGAGAAGATATTCCCTCCTTCATTTTTTGATGTCATGGTGCATCTCCCAATTCACTTGGCAAATGAAGCTGCTATTGCAGGACCAGTTCAATATAGATGGATGTATCCCATTGAACGGTAATGATAATTTCTTTATGCTTAATTTGCATTTATCATAGTTTTGATTCCCTATCATGTTAAATATTGAAGGTATTTGCAAACACTGAAGCGGTATGTCCGAAATAAAAGTCGTCCTGAAGGTTCTATTGCTGAAGGGTATTTGGTTGATGAATGTTTATCTTTCTGTTTCATGTACCTTAGAGATGTTAATACTCGTCGTAATCGTAAGGGTCGAAATGCAGATGGTATTGGACGTGGAGTATCTGGTGGGTTGTCAATTTTTGACTCCAAACCAATATTTAGGTTCAGGTGAAATTGTGGAGCTTGATCTAAATGATAGGAATCGATGCCACAGATACATTCTAGATAATTGTGATGAAGTAATCCCATTTAGAAGGCAACATGAGGACTTCTTGAGAGATAAACATCGAAGGGAAAGGTTTATTAGGCGACAAATCATGGAGTTAAGCAAGAAGGAATTTCCTGAATGGTTCAAGAAACATGTATCCAATTACTAAGTTTGCATCTTAATTTTTTTCATGTATGTAATATTAACTTCTACCTCATGTTTAATTTTCACAGATTAATGCAAGATATTATGCTAATGATCGATTGATATCCGATGACTTGCATTGGCTAGCTAATCCTCCTCGTACACTTGTGACTAGATATAAAAGCTACATTATTAATGGTTTCAGATTTCGAATAAAATCGATGGATGATAAGCATAAGAATCAGAATTGCGGTGTATTTGTACTTGCAAATATTCCAGGTGGTGTTGGGCAAGTTAATTGCTATGGCGTTGTCACATATATGTTTCTGGTTAGATATTGTGGTTCTACTGAGGCAGAAGATATGGGTCGTTGTGTGATGTTGTTTAAGTGTGATTGGGTTGATAGTGGAAGTCCTAGGGGTATGAAGACGGATCGAAATGGTTTTACCTCGGTGAACTTCAATCGATTGGGATTTAAGGATGACCCTTTTATACTAGCTTCACAAACAATACAAGTATTTTATGTTGCAAAATCAAATGAAACAAATTGGCATGTAGTGGTCCGAACGCATTCGAGGGATTTTTTTGATGTATTAGAGGATAAAGATACAATTGATGATTATGCCATACCAAATTTGGATGATCGAGTACTTGACAATGAGGATATGCAAACAAGGGTTGGCGTGGAAGAGACACTTTTTGATGAAGCATTACCTTTGCCCACTGAGCTTGGCGTGGTTAATTCAATTGTTGACGATGACCTTGATGATGATATGGAGGCTTAAATTAGTTTTTTTTTTTTGTTGTGTTGCTATGTAATTAAGAACTCTTATGTAATATTTTTTTAATAGTGGATTTTTTTTTTGTGCTGGACTAGGTCCCATGGTTTTTACCTTTCGAGGGTTTTCCACGTTGAAATATATTTGTGTATCGATTTATTAGTTTTATAGCAATTTAATTTTCTTATCATAATTAATATTTATATAGTATATATGTATTTTGTGGTGTACATATCTATATACATGGTTAATTATAATTTATTTAGATGAATGATAATGGAGAACATATGGATGAGCACCACAATGGTAAGATATAGTTTGGTTATATAAATTTATTTTATTATTTACAATATTTTTTTCATTCATATATATTAATTTTTATTAATATGTAGTAATGCCCTAAAGAAAAAGACGTGGTCCCAGAAAGATTAAGTGAGCTGGTAAAGATCATAAGGGCAAAGAGTATTGTGAATTTAGTGCGAGCGGGAAGTTCATTTCTCAAAACAGTATAGAGTTTTCCAAGTTTATATCTTCCGAGGTGAAAGATCCCAATAATGTTCCCCTACTTCATGATTACAAATTGGTTGAAGAAGAAACAAAGAACACTTTGTGGGACAGAATACAAGTATCAATTTATTTTTTGGCTCAATTACAAATACACTCACCAACTATAGGGGGTATTTCAAATTGGTCCATGAACAAAAAAATATTTTAGATTGGTTCACTAACTAATAGAAATTTACAAAATAGCACATTCGTTATAAGTTTCATTAATAAGGACATTAAATGCCAATGTAGACAATGCTGACGTGGATTTTTTGAATGATGTGGACACCAAATTTAAACCACATGGATTAATGATGTCATATTTAATTTTATTTTTAGAGGGTTTAAAAGTTTTGTTAGTTTTTATTTTATTTTTTAAAACAATATGAAATTATTAATCCATGTGGAGCAAATTTGGTGTCTACATCATTCAAAAAATTTACGTCATCGTTGTCCAAAGTGGCATCTAACTTCTTCTTTTTTTACGGAATTCATAATAGATGTGCTATTTTGTAACTTTCTATTAGTTAATGGACCAATCTAAAACATTTTTTTGTTCATGCACCAATTTGAAATACCACCTATAGTTGGTGGGTGTATTTTGTAATTGAGCCTTATTTTTTAAAAACAATATTAAAGGTAAAATACTTGTAAATATTGACATATAACTGTTTTTTTAATTTTTTATGGATGTAGGGCACTCACTTTTCGTGATCCAGATTTGGTAAAAATGACAATCATTAAGACCATGACTTTGGCTATTGTTGAACATGCTTATAAAGAATACAAAAATTATTTGAAAGCGAAGTATTACACTGGCAAGCCAGTCAACGGCGATTGAGATGTCCCTATAATGTGGATCCTGTGCAGTGGGCGAAGATGGTGGAACATTGGGATAACCCAAAAACTCATGTGACAACCTTTAATTAAATATTTAATAATACTACACATTGTGTAATTATGACTAACTCATATTTTGTTTGACTTTTTAGGAGATAGCTGAGAAAAATAAAGCTAATTGTTCTCAACAATCGATGAGCCACACATCGGGATCGTGGACATTTGAATGTGTTCGTGAAGATTATGTAAGTATAGTTAATTTTTTCATCTTATTGAGTTATAGTTTTATTTATATTCTAAATTATTATTTTTTTTAATGGTTTAAATTTTTAGAAGAAGAAGCATGGAGTTGAACCTGATCTCGTTACTTTCTTTCATTTCACCTACATGCGCAAAGACAATAGTTGGATTGATATGCCATCGGAGCAAAAAGGGATGAATATTTAACTAAATTTTTTTTTTTTTCCATAATGTGTATTTTATGTTCTTAAATTTTAATTATAAATTTATCTAAATATTTTTTTTATTAAGTGTCCATGGAGAGTTCCATTGATTCACGGGTTGAGTCTAGGGCGGATGACATTTCTGAACTTCGCACAGAAGTGTATGTTGAGAAGATGCATGGGTCCTGAGAGAAAAAATAGAGTTTGGCTTTATGGACATGGGGTGACACCTGAAATGGTGCCTTATGCTAGGGCTCAAGCTAGTAGTTCTTCTTTAAGAACTTCGAGATCATCGAAGACAGGAGAAGCTCTTTTGGAGGCATAGTGCCTCAGCTGTGCAGGCAAAGCAAGATGCCCAAGCTGAGGCAATTGAGCTATTAAAGACTCAGCTACAGCAGCAGCAGCAACAACAACAGCAGTTAATGATGTTTATGCAACAGCAACCACATGTGATGATGCAGACACAGACACACCCGCAAAGCTCGCATTCACAACAGCCTTCTAGCCAGAGTCAGCCTCTACATTCTCCCTATGCAATGTTCCCGATGAATCCTATGTACCAGATGCCTTTTATGCCTCAGTCACCGTTGCAGATGCCAGGATATCGGCCAAAGGTACCTTCTCCTGGTGCCTCACATCATTCTACAGGTGGTGGATTTGCCGAATTGCTTTCCGGTCATATAGTTGATGACGAATTTTTGAGACATTTCGGTCCGCAGGAAGGATCAGGGTCACATTCAGCTCCTGGTTCGGGTTCTACTACTGGACTTAAGTAGATTAGTTTAGTTTGCATAAACTTTAATTTATCTTTAATTACTAGTGGACCATATATTATTATTTGAATGGTTTTATGAATTGAAATATTTTATCTTTATTAGTGGATAATTGTTATTTGAAATGTTTTATATTAATTAGTTTATTTTATATTTAAATTAATTATTTCAAATATAATTGTGTTTTTTTTTATATATATTCAATGATTCTGGCGGTTATATCCGCCAAGAAAGAATTTATTTATATATTTTATTATTTTTCCTGGCGGATATATCCGACGGGAATACTACCAATGTCGGCGGATTGGTCCGACGCGGTAGGATTGTTGGCAAATATATCCGACGCGAATACTACCAATGTTGGCAATATATCCATCGCGAAAACTTTTCCCGTCGGATATAACATTTAAAGCCTCGTCAGCATGAAAACAATTTCCTGGCGGATTTAGATAGCTGTCCGCCAGGAAAAGTGCTTTCCTTACGAATTTTATGCTATCAAACACGTTATCCGCCAGTGTATTGTAATTCTAGCGAATTTTACTATTTTTTCGCCAAGAAATTGCTTTTGCTGGTGAATTAAGACTGCCACGAATAAGTTGTTTTGTAATAGTGAAATAAGCGTTGCTAAAGCAGGATCCGACATCGCACAACGCACAGATCACGCATAGCACCACTGATAGACCAAACCAGAACCATCAGAAAAGCTCTCCTTTATTGAAATGAAAAAACTCTCCGATGGAGATGAAAAAGCTCTCACAAATAGGGAGAAGAGCATCCCATAGCACCAACCAAAACAACAAAAGAAAAGAGAAGGAGAAGGGAGAGGCGGGGGTAGGAGCAGCGGGCTTGTGAGGAACACAAGAGCCACCACCCCCACCCTTGAAAATACTGGGATGAGAGAGATAGGGTTGAGGAGAGAGAAAAGAGCATTTAGGGGTGGCGGCTAGGGTTTTTGCCCTTGTACATGCGTGGTTATAATAAAAACAAATACAAATAAGATAAATAAAGAATCTAAACCCTTCACTTGCTACATGCAAAAAGTATAAACAATTTTGTTATAATACTAATTCAGTTCTGAATTAATTCAACATATCACTAAAACATGAAAAGAAGTACATAAGTAAAAGCTTCACATATTAAAATGGACACTGTTCTCTTGGTGTGAATCATAAGAAGCTAGACTGCTGCAAGCATGGATATGAGGAGTAGTCATGAAGATCATGTGTTGTGAAAACTGGATGCAGTGGATAGTAATCAAATTGATCAGAATTAATATTTTCAATACCAAATTGAGGTCCCTTTTCTTGATCCATCATCCCAAAACCAATGTCTGTGAGTTGAATAAGTCCGAGTAGTCATCAGTAGTGATCGCTTGAGTATGAGTATGACCTACTGTTGATCATCATCATCTCTTGATCATCAGTGAGTTCTTGACCTACTGTTTCTTCAGTAGTGAGCACTTGATCAAGATGTGTATGATTCTCATCATGCTGCTGTTGACCTACTGCATGCTGCTGCTGCTGCTGCTGCTGCATGTATGGATATGGATATGAATTATCATCCAATGGTACTTGTGCTAGCGCTGTGTTGCTATGCTCAATAGACTGATCAATACTGATAACAAATCTACCAAGAAGGCATCATCATCAATATCATTTTGAGTGTCATGGATTTCAAGACTATAGTCTGACTCTGAAGGCTGAGTACTCATCAGAACACCTGGGTCTGCAGAGTCTGTTGGAAAGTCTGCAGGAGGCTGAGACTGATGATCAGAATTTAACCCACCAGTTTGGGGTTCTGTATTATGATCAATAACCTCAGACATGATGAGACCTTGATTAGTAGTACTTTCACCAATATTTTTCTCTATAGCTAGTCTTGGAATCTTGATTTGGGATTGTGGACGACTATCATCAATATTCTGAGCTGCAGCATCAACCAATGACTTTCTCTTTTTGTCATTCCTTCCAAGTCGGCACAACACATACGTATTGCTCTTGATTAAGGTGATCTATCCCTTATTTGGAAATGGCTTAAGAAGTCTAGTGATCTATCCCTATCTTGAAGCTGCTATCTTTTCCTTCAAGCCCATAAATAACCATCTATTATGATTTAGTATTAAAATAACAATTTATTTGTCTTCTTTCTTTCTTTGGCTGGAGACCAGAAATACAAACTCTCTTTCAATTGGTATTCGAACTTTTGTTTCTCTTTGCAATATAATTGCACATAAAATTGTAAACCAATTCATTTTGAAAAGAAGAAAATTTAAGTTAACAAGTTTATCTAAGTGACCTATTAAATTTTTTTTATACAGCTTGTAGAGGAATTTCACAATAATTTCTATACAGAAATGCAAAATGATTCATCTATGGGACACGCTCCAATACTCGCTGCAGTGCCTTTTTGATACCTTCCTGATCAAGTGTAGTTGTGAGTTGTATTTCCTGCACCTGAATCACAGTTCATAAAAACTACATTTTTATGTACATGCACATGGTTGTCTCTGTGTATGAGAGAGAGAGAGAGAGAGAGAGAGAGAGAGAGAGAGAGAGAGAGAGAGAGAGAGAGAGAGAGAGAGAGAGTCAGGACATAATGGAACTCACCTGCCTTCCTGCACGAGCAAGGATCGTAAACTTCTGGTTAACGGCTGGTGACTGTGGTAAAAAGCAAGATGAAAATGTTAAAACAAGAAAAATTGTAATAACACAGATTGAATCATTAACTGAAAGGAACTCACATTTGAAAGCCAAAGCTGCAGGTCCTGTGAAACCACCCTTTTCTCAAACCCCTGTCGACTGATTCTTACATTATCTATACTGCATTCGGACATATCAAACATCAGTTTTTTTAACCAAAGACTTCCTATGCATTAATTTTCAACTCCAAGAAGACAATTAGCTAGAAAGTTCTTTATACACACCAAGCCAAAGATCACATTGTATACACCCAAAAAAAAAAAACAAAACTTTAGGGATATCGGGGGAATTAACTCATATGACCAGATACCCATATATGGCAGGACTTAGATTGAAGGACTAAAATGAAACTTTATCCAATATAGGTAGGAGTAGGACCAAAAATCAGAATAGGTTGTGCCTACCGAACAACATTCAGAGACTTCCAAGGACATTATACATCGTTTGCAAATAACTAGTAACCTCTCTCATGGCCCTGGTATGAAACTTTGAGTCTCATTATATAAGGTCACTTTCCAACCTGATCCACTAAAATGACACTTGATGATACTCATGTAATTCCACGAATGACACCATCTGCAAAATTTCTAGGAATTCCAACTTCCACAGACATTCCCTATTTTATTACACTTCCTAGAATTAATTTTAATTCTTCGTACTATTTGCAATATGAAAAAACTCAAACTCAACCTCAACCTCAAGTTCATGCTTAGTTTCAATGTTTTTGTATCCAAGTGGATTTGAAGTCTTCACCACTGGCACATGCTTCTTCCATTCTGGAAGGCAAAATTGATCATGTTTAAACACTGTTATTGATATGGTATTAGGACCCCATATATTCTAACAATAACATCATTCCCAACAGATCAATAATCTGAACCCCAACATTTACCAATCAGTCTTTGAAAACCATATGTGATATGTCCTCAAAAACCAATGCTAGGGAGGATTTCACGCTTGGAAGTGTTAATTTAGAATAAATATATTGACAATTAATCCTGATTTAAACTTTTACCTAATGAGGAGCAATGGCAAGGGAGACCTGGACTAATTTTTTTATAACAGTCACCTTTTTTGCCTCAATTCCATGCATGACAGCAAGTACTTTGTCACCAAAATAGTTTAATTTTGACCTCAAAGCATGCACAAGTCATGACAAGACTTTACTTTTGATGCCAATATGCCACTTCTGTCAACTTGGTTGCAAATTTCATCCAAAAGTGATCACATGTCATGCACGTGATCACTTTTTCAGGGGTAAATTCGTCATTCCACTTGTAATACAAGTACATAGAAGCCAAACCACTTCACATACATGGTCGTTTTTTGGACAAAAAATGTAATTGGACTAACGGAAGGGGCAAATTGGCTTCAAAATTAAAGTTAAAGGGGCACATTGATACAACTCATAATACGCATCCTTAATTAACACGTGGGTCAAAGTTTAAGTCATTTTTTAAAACATTTCCCTTTATTAAGTTAGTGGCACTTCTTAATTTATTGTTTTATTCTTTATGAGAGCAGGAATTAAAATTTGAAGTATAGATTACTCTTTTACATACTAACAAACAACCATACATACACAATATTTAAAAGATAAGAGTTTATGCAGATTTAAGGATTGTTTCCTGGCCTTACAAACTTATCATGCAGTAACTATTATAGCTTGATATTGGCTGTTGATACACACCGGATTACCCAGCAGAACTACCCTTATAAACAGCCTCTAGGGCAAACCGACCCAAGGAACGGCCAATGACTTCCGACCTCATGACTCGGGCCGAGTGGGTCATGAGCATCTGAACCTTGGGAAATCACCTCGGTAACCGACCATCTGGGTTGCGGACCCAAAATCCTAGACCAGGTCCAACACACCTTGACCTCTAAGGGCACAAACACATCATACACCCGCCACGTCACCAACCTACCACGTGGACTCAGCCTGGAAAGTGCACAGCCAACCCACACTACAATGGGTTGGGTCAATCATCACGTGGCAGCACCGGACAGGTCCACCTGTGCCCAAGGAAAGGCCTCATTTGCTCAGGTATAGTAAGACACAATTATTGCTCTTACTATTTACCATTACGCTGATCACCTACTGACTCGGGCATCGGAAGACCTTAGGCTGGCACCACACAGGTGTCTATCCTCCTGACCTCACTTCTCCGTCTTGCAGAGTACACAGCTTACCTACCTACCTCACGTAACCATAATCCCATGCCAATTGTTGGTCAAACCACCCTTGACCACCATGCCCAAAACTAGGCAACAACATTGGCCCACTTTCCAAACTTCCTAGCATTACAAAATTATCATGCAGTAACAATTACGACATAAACAAATGCATTGAAATTGTTAACAAAAATTCATTCAACATGAACAACAAAGTTATGAACAACAAAGTTCTATCACGCACACACACACACACACAGATTGGTGTTTCAGTTGAATCCCTTAAAATTTTCATAAATATTTCTTCATAAAAATAAAAAATGCTGAAACCTTACCCATCTTCCTGTTGTAGCTCTTCAAATATGGCTTCAAGGCCTGGAAGAGGTTCTATATTACTGCTACTGTTAGTGCTCAAAGAATCAGAACCAACTGAGCCATCCTGTGAATGGTCAAACTCATCAATTAGCTAAAAATCTCAATTTACCAATCGAGAAATATGAACATCACTACAAGTGATATATCAAGATTAGAATATTACAAACCTGTGGTATTACTTTATCCAATGTTTCTAGAAGTGGATCTTCCTCCAACTGTTTAATTGACAGAGTTATTCTTGACTTCTCTCTGCATAGATTTGTAATAAAAATTCATCTGATTTATCTGTATATATTGATGGAAACCAAAAAAATTCTTTTATCACATTGCATCTCAACCGTTTATATCTAATCTAACGGTTAAAAAACATGACTTTATTTAAGGACCTATGGAGAGAAATTTTTCATGTGTCAGTGTGTGCAATAATTAAAAATATATAACCATACAGTAGAACTCACCTATCAATATTAATAATTTTGACCCTTACTTCATCACCCACAGTTAAAACGTCTCTTATATCCTGAACTAAATCCCATGAAACCTCTGAGACATGTACTAGTCCAGTCAGATGGTAAAGACCTGTTTCATAGTTTTAGTTGCCAGTTAGGACAATTTTTTTTTATTCACATTTGAGATTAGTGTTGAACATGTTATATATAATTGAAAGAAAATTATATACATAACTGAAAGAAAAATACCATCAGGAAATCGTAGGTGAACAAATGCACCATAATCCTCCATAGAGCCCACCATAGCCTCAAAAACATCCCCAACACTAATTTTCTCAGAAAACTTTGACCAGACAGCTTCCTTTTCTGAGAATATTAATTTCTTGCTATCTTCATCTGCTTGGATTACCTAAAATATCAAGAAACTGAGATAATTTGTACATTAAAAACAACTCTTTAGTACATTTCAGCCAAAAACAAAATAGAAAATCTGAGTATTGAGATGCGCCCTCAAATATTTGTAATAACAGTATTGTTACATCTACAAGCAAATGAAACTTCAAAATAAAATTTGTGCATATCCTCCTCCTTTAATCTCCCAAAAAAGAAAAGGACAAGAAACTGCAAACCCAGTGTTTAACTTGGTATTAGAGTATATAGATCCAAAACATAGATGCCAAATATTGTGCCAACCATGGGGAATGGCCAGCCCTGAGAGAAGCTAAGTGAGGCAACAGCCTCAGGCCCCTAATTTTTTATTCTAAAAAAATCCCCCAACTCAGGTCAAACTCTATATTATTTTATACCCAAAGTAGATAACCTACTCCCTTCCAAGTCTAACAGCATCTCTTCCTCTTCTACTTAGAGCCACATTGCATTGTGGTTCAAATCAAATTCCACTAAATTTATTGGGGTTCATATCTCAGGTTTTTCCTTTATGATTTTGATATTTTGTTCTGTTGGCCACAAGCAAATAAACAGAATGCTAGAAGTTTTGCAAGTCTATAAGGCTTTCAATGGGTAGTTCAATTCTACTGTGTGCCAAAATACTAATCTACTATAGTATAGGTTGAGTGCCTCATAGGACTTCATGAGAAACTTGCAGTAGGATTACCTGTCTCAAACTATTAAACTATTATGTCATATGTATTACAGTGTTTTTCCATTATGTGTGATAAACTATTATGTCATATGTATTACGTGTCTTTCCATTATGTGTAATTGGAGTTTATTAGCAAGTTCATCAATGAGTTAAGCATTTCAATTTATATGAGTTTGCACATGCCTAGTCTATTTCTTTTGCCCGTAGAATGTGAAAGGTTGAGTGTGCTGTTATAGTTGATGAGCTTAACATATAGCTGCAGAGATTCACTTTTGCGGAGATGCGGGGGATGAGGGTAGAGAATGAATTAGAACAGAATGTCACAACAAGAGAAGGAGAAAAGGATATATAAGTCCAAAGCTTATATTTCACTAGGAAAAAGTTTGTATAATATTCGAGTGTATATCCTCCCACACCAAGATCGCCTATTTATTCTTCTACAAAACAAACTGTAGAGTCTCCCTTAATAACTAGTATTCATGAACTATCTATGAAATACATGAATAATTTTTTTTTTTTTTTTTGATAAACAAAACTTCATTGACGAAACAAAAACTATACAAACCAAGCAGAAAATTCTGCAACTGAGAAACGCAGTAGCAAGCCTAACAAGAAGGCAACTCAAACACCAAAAAGAACCAGAGCCTCATGAAAAACCTTCCCCGAAGGCATCAAGCAAACAGGAAAAATAAAAAAAAGACAAAATAGCTCTAACCACTACTGGGAATGTTCCACTCAAAGCAAGATGGGATCATGGTAGAAGTGTGAGCAATATTCAAAGAGCACAATCAAAGTCTGATAGTGGAGATGATGCCCTTGAGAACCTCAGCTGCAGGTTGACAAATATTCCTAAAGCTACGGTTATTCCTCTCCCTCCAAATCCAATAAACAGTGGCAGCAAGAGACAACCTTAAAATAACAGAAGAAAGGGCCTTACCCATCCATCGGGACGCTGCCCACACAATAATCAAGGGCCAAGGAAGTATCAACCAACGAATACCACACTTGCAGAGCACTGAAGACCAAATTCCCTTAACATAAGGACACTCAAAGAAAGGATGACTGTGAGAGTCAATGGAAGTAGAGTCCAGCACACAAGAGGCAGTTCAGTGCAAATTGCATGATCCTATCCATGGTTGTGGGTTTACATTTGATGGCCAACCAAAGAATAAAGATCATCTTTGGGATGTTTTGATTAAACCAGAGAAGCTTAACCAAGGGACAATAGGCTAAGACATACGAAAATTATCCCAAGAAGATGCAGCATAATAGCATCCATTAGGAGACAGCAACCACATAATCACATCTCTCAAACTGGGATTAGGCATGGATAACCGTATATGTAAAAGAATTAACTTAAGTTTTATGAACCTATTAAAGGTTCTCAATTATATGAACCACATGTGTAAAAGAACCAGCTTTTAACACTAAAAATGGCAAACCATCTGCCCCTTTGTGCACTGCATCATGTGGTTATGCCACCATGTAATGACTTATAATCAATCATTTTGTTTCCCCATGGAAGCTCTTGAGCAACAGTTTTCAATGTTTTATATAATCTCAAAATCAATGTTATCACTAATAGACTAAGTTGCTTCAAAGAAAAGAAAGTGTACATCATATTTTAGCATGCTAAATTTGCTTCAAAGGGGACATTTTGTGGGGGCTTGTAGCTCCAGTGGTTAATAGCATTTACCCCTACACCTGAAGTCCCAAGTTCAAATGCCCCCTTCCCCAATATCGTTAGATATAAAAAAAGAGAAAGAAAAAGGAAAAAAAAAAAGGGGACATTAATTGCTAATATATAAAATTTGTTTCCTATATCTATTTCATTCATTAACTTCATCATGTTTCATCATGTTTTATCCACTGTGTTTGGCCTGGCCAATAATGTCGTAAACAGATTAAGCCAATTGACTCGATTTTTTGAACAAGGATTTTTTTTTTTTGACCTATTCGGCCATAATGGCCCAATGTCTAGTCAGAAACTAAATGACATAACCTGTTCTAATCTAGGAAAATGCTTGGTGTACTAGAAGCATAAGGATAACAATATTTAGGTGTACAAACTGATATTGTAGGGCACCTTTCCATTTCTCTTACAACCAAATTTGCAATATCAAAAACCGTATATCTATAGATTTAACACCTTTCCTCTCTTCACTGCTACTCATCAAGGTGACTAAAGTAACCACTTTACACAACACATACCAAGGGTTACCCCCTCTTTCTTCTTGTGATATGTTGGATGATTCATCATATTATTAAATAGATAAGAACGACCTAAAGTTCCCTATTAGTCAGTAGAAAATGCATAGCCAAAATTAAACCCTGAACAAATAGATAGACCAAACACAGTTTTTTTCTTGAGTAATTACTAATTGGTCATTTGAGGCTGATCTGATCAACAAGAAACTCTATCTTCTTCACATGGAATAAGTCTAAAGACAAATTACTTTACAGTTACACTACATGCATCTTAAAATTGAAAAGGTTATGCAAACATGCACCATGGTTGGTGTCAACAGAGTACAACTCATTAAACAGGTCACATGGCTTTTGTCATGTTACTCAATAATCAAGTTGGTTTCTTTATGAGGTTTTGAATTCTGAACCAATTAATCAACTGTAATGAAAAAGATGTTTGCAAACCCCTACTAGACAAACCACAAAGACTAAACAAAAAAACAAATGCTGCCTTTATTTCCCCTCCTAGGAATTATATCATAAAAAATGATCAAGAAAAGTCTAGAGGCATATATAGATAACACAATAATTCCTTGTGATAATCTCAATGCCGTACAAGGCTGATAGGTCAAATATATTCAGCCCTTTTTTTCTTTTTTCCATTGTCCTTGTAATTCTTTAAAACTTGGTAAACAAGTTTTCCTTTTTCCCTAAAAAAAATGTACAGGTGTTTTCCCCATTCTTCGATCCAAGGAGGAAATTTCACCATTTAAAAAAACATGATTTTTTCAAAGGCCATATATCTTCTTACCCCAAAAGTGAAGTATCAGATCCAGGGTGAACTCTTAAGTGAATAATTAGACATTTATCAATAGGATTTTTTCCATGTCTCATTTTCAAATAATTTGAAATTATCTGATGCAAGATGGACCTATTTTTCACATCTTTTAGCTGTCTCACTAAAATTTCATTTGCATTCTCATCTAATTCATGGTAATTTGTGCCTGTTAAGGTTTTAATGTTTACGGAATAACTTTTGCAAGTCTCTTTTAACTGAGTTAAATGGATTTTTTCGTTATAATAGATGATGTTATCTATGGCTCTCTGTTCATTCTTCCTGATGATATGACACCACATGCTAAACATTAGAGAGAACACACCATATTGTAAGTAAGTCCTTGCAAAGAATAGAACTCAACTTTTGTATTTATCCCATTCTTTCTTTCCTCTATATACTTTTTCTATCATGTTCTTACCATTCATAAAGTTCATAAAGCTATTCACATATTCCACTCGGAGACAGCAGAACTGCTTTCCAGAAATAGTTGCTAAGACAAGATATTTATTGAGTCTAAATCTTACAAGTTTGACACTCATTTCTAATACAAACCTAGGTGACAGACATATTCCAGTTTTCAAAGAACCTTCCATACATATTAACTTCCCAACCCTTGCTTACTAATTTTATAACCAAGCAACTGATAATCACATTAAAAACCAACTTATGCAAATGGTATCACAGCTTTCATCCCCTTTCATGCATTCACCTTATATATACTTATTTGAGTAAAGCTAAAACCCTATCTGAGGATGACCTGATAGATACGTTAAAAGTAGAAAAATGCATTAATACGTTATCACTTTATGGAGTTTGTTAACTTTGTATGAGGCGAACTTAAATACTCCCTCTGTCCTAAATTGTTGGTCGTTTATCCCATTTTGGTATATATAAAAAATCTGTCTAGTTTGAAAAGTCAATCGACAGAAATTCTGTTACCTTTCTAAAATGTCCTCAGCCCTCCACTTCATTTGAGTTAAAAATAAAAAAGAAAATCACAGCATTCCAAAAGAAAAAATGAGGGTAATCATGGAATGGTTTGACACTTTATGTCAAATGCAATACAATAAATGATGTCCCCTTAAAAAGTTGGTTTTTCTCTAAACAAGAGAAACAATTTAGGACAAAGGAGTACTTAACAAATTAATGATAAATATTTTTATGTAATTAAATTCATTACCTTCACAGAAATAAGTGAACCAGGTAAACCTTTTGCAATGTCTTGGAGGCTTTTTTCTGGTTCTGCATGAAATGGTATCATTAAGGTAAGGGATAGACATTACAAGTCCACTTCCTAGTACACAAAGTTGGCAACACAAAACTCATTTACAAAAAACAGAGAAGTATAAATATCAGAATAATAGTATGAACGATCAAGGATTGATACCCCTAATAATAGTTATTGAAATTAAAGAAGGAACTGTTAAGGCACAGTGCGTGCTAGTAATTTTTCGTCTAAGAAAACTTCGAATTTTGAATAACATATGAAACAGAGAAGTCGTGAAGGAAAATTCAAGAAAAGTTCTGTCAAAGCATTAATTTCTATATTACAACACATATACAAAGAAAAAATGGAAAAACTACATCAAAAGATTTTACATGTTCTAGCATATTTTCTTTTTCTTGGCCAAACCCTGCCCTAACATAATTTAGTTGGGGAAAAGTAAAAAAAATTCTCAATCCTTCCTTCCACATTTAACACCATTTGTCCAGGTGAAAGTTATTATCAAACAACAAAACATTGAGAAAAAATTAATTAAATAAAAAAACCCTGAAGACTTAACCAAAACATGAAAAACAACTACAGTAAGGACATTAGTACCTTTGCAAAAATGAGATGGGCTCAACTGTGGAAATGGAAGAAAACCCACTAGAGAATGAAACCGAACCAGCAAACCTCCACCATTAAACCCTTCAATCATCCCCTCATAGATGAATCCACTATCACTATAAGCCTTTGCTAACTTCCAATCGGCAGATCTCTACTCCTTTGCAGAAATTAAGTATTAGCTCATACAAGTATCTGGAGATTTTAGTTTTTTTGGTTACAAGTATCTGGAGAATTTAACTCCAAAAATAGATATAACAAAGTGAAATCAGATTGTCATACATATTTTCTTTTTCAAATGCTAGCTATGAGAATTTCTTCTGTTCTTAATTCTAGTATGAAAAACTTCCCCTTGGCATTAAAAGTTCTGTTACTTCCAAAAAAATTCACATTACTAGCCATATTTCAGATAAAAAAAAAAAAAAATGATGCAGTAATATCTAAGCAATCAAATCAATGCTTCAGCTATTCTAAGTCTTGCATCTCAATTTATAAAATTCTGGGTCTCGGATCTCTCCCCCATTACTAATTGGTATTGGGTTTGATGCTCTAACTTTTGGCGCGTTACGTGCTCCATGTCACCCAATACCAACCCAAAAGAGCTACTTTTAAATTCTAACAAAATCAATAAGAAAAAAAAAAAAAAAAAAGCAAAGTAGAACACACCCGAGCCTGTTCCGTAGAGGTGGACGATTCTTGCACAAGTCCGGAACTTTCAGCATAAACCTTATTAAGCCACGGTCTTTTCTTGACAGGAGGAGACTTGTGGGAGTGCCTAGAGAAGTTGAAGTTGGAGTTGATGTGGGTGTTTAAGAGAGAAGAGACTGAACAAGAAGAATTGCTATTATTACATGAGGAGGCAGAGAGCTGTGAGAGTGAGCCCAGCGCCAGTGTTGCAGAGTGTAGTGGCATTTCGTTCTCTCTGTGATAAGCAGAGCAGCATTCACTCGGATTCTGGAGTTCGCAAATTGGATTGGGTTTCGTTCTCTCTGTGACTGCATAGGATAACGGTTTGGACGTTCCAAGTGTCCAATCTTAGCCCACAAAATCTCTGTGCCAAAAACGACGAGCATCTATCTAATTTAAAAAAAAGGGGGTTAAATATATTTTTTTGTCCATAAATTTTGGACGGTTTTTCAATTTAGTCCATTAATTTTAAAATGTGACAAAAATAATTTTGAATTATCAAATTTGTGTCAATTCAGAATTTTCTATCTAAATATCTAATGGAAGCTAACGTGGCCGTTAAACGCTGACAATGTGCGCCACGTGTCACCTCATTTATTTTATTTTCAAATTTTTTCTATTTTCTTAGCTATTTTTATAAACTTTAAAAATTAATTAAAAATAGCTCCAGACTCATAAAAATACACAAAAAATTTCTACGACCTCGTCTTGACTAGTACTAATTTATTATGAGGCCAAATTACCAATTTTCCCTCTGAGAGTTTCCAGAAAATTTGGGAAGTTCAAATTTATTTCTAAAAAATTAAAATACTCTAGACTCTTTGGAAATTCATAAAATAATCTCCCGAGCTCCAAAAAATACGAGGTTTGCACGGTTGGTCTTCTAAAAACTAACACTACCTTTCTTGTGAACACTTGCCACCCAAAAGACCTCTCGGTCTTATCTATAAAATAAATTTAGACTTCCCAAATTTTTTAGAAACTCTCAGAGGGTAAATTGATAATTTGGCCCCATAATAAATTAGTACTAGTTAAGACGAGGTTGTAGGAATTTTCTGTGTATTTTTATGAGTCCAGAGCTATTTTTAATTAATTTTTAAAGTTTATAAAAATAGGAAAATAGAAAAAATCTGAAAATAAAATAAAAGAAGTGACACGTGGCGCACATTCAGTGCGCCACGTCAGCTTCCGTTAGATATTTGGATGGAAAATCCTGAATTGACACAAATTAGATAATTCGGAGTTATTTTTGCCACGTTTTAAAATTGGTGGACCAAATTGAGAAACCGCCCAAAGTTCGTGGACCAAAAATGTATTTAACCCTAAAAAAAAAATGCTGTTATTTGCACACTTTTTTTTGTTTTCTTTTTGCACACTCTTTTCTCATTTTTTGCTCAATTCGCATCCTCACACTCTTCCCACTAATGAAATTTCTCATATAGACACTCATTTCAATTACCTAAATATCTCAATTCATTAATCTTACCAAATTTCTCTTACACACCTCATCCAATCCATTCAAACAATACACACACACTCAACTCTTTCAAACAATACACACCTTCACCCTCAACCTCATGCCCACCTGATCCTAGCCAAGAACACACCCCTGTATACCAACATTGTCATCAGAGCCGTCATCACCGCCGTCAACTCAGTCGTCGAAGCCGTCGTCGTCAACTTGTTGCCGTCAATATGCCGTTGGTGGTCTCATCACCTTACTGCAACACTATAGCCATTGTTGCCAACTCATAAGTATGTTCTATTTGATTCATATGCAAATCTAGGCTTTTTTATCAAATTTAAATTAGTTAATCTATCCTAAGACCTATTTTTGTCTGTTTGAGATAGTTTGGAGTACGGGTTTTCTGGGTTTCAAGATTGAAATTTCGGGTTTGGGTTATAGGGTTTCGCAGGTCGTTCGACACTGATTTGTCGAATATTTCGATTTCGTTCGATAGTAAGCTACCGAACATTTCGGTTTCGTTCGGTAGTAAGCTGTCGAACCTTTCAGTTTCGTTCGGTAGTAAGCTGCCGAACGAAACCAATTTGTTTGACAGATACTTGCCGAACTATCAGTGATTGATCGGTGGCTTTCTGCCGAACCACTTGTGTCGTTTTTAAATTTTTTTTTTGTTAAGCTTTTGAAAAATCTCATATATGCTAATGCAATTATCAATTTCTTGTTTGAAAATATAGATATGAATAGAAAAAAAGGAAATCGTTCTTCATTTTCATCCGGCGGGGAACTAGCTCCCCGTTGTTGGAAGAACACGACCCACAACTTTTACGAGAAAACTGGCAGAAATATCACTAACTAATTGTGAGGCGATTGTTGAAGAAACTGATGTTGAGGGTACTGTGCACCCAGGTTCAGAGAATGTTGATGACAAATTAGCTGAACCTTTCCCTAGATGTCCCATTGACACATGCGTGAGGCTCGTATGTTAGGGATTACCCAACCGATTGTTGACATTGGCGAAGAAATTGTTGTCACACGTCCTACTCAACTCTATCAAGCGGTTCAAAGTTTGCAACATATTTTGGTGGGGACACACTTGCTAGACATTATGACGTACCAGCGCGGTTCAAGACGTTGTCCCATAATGATTATGAGTTGTAGCCGATTGTAGTTTGTGTAGCTGGACTATAGTTTGAACATTATATAATTTGATATTGGTTTTATTTGTAATTTGACTATGGTTTTATTTATAATTCGACTATGTTTATATATGGTTATATTTTCAAATAGTAAAAATAATGCAACAAGTTCAAATATATGATAAGTGTTCAGAAATTAATTAATCACTATCAAGAGACATGAGTTCTTGTGTGGATGGATCACAATCGGCTGAGTAATCCCTAGCATATGAGCCTCACGCATGTGTCTGTGGGACCTCCAAGAAAAGGTTCAACTAACTTGTTGAAATTGTCCTCATCACCAACATTCTATGAACCTGGGTGCACAGTACTCTTAACATCAGTTTCTTCAACAACCGCTTCACGATTAGTTTGTGATGTTTCTACCAATCTTCTCACAGAATCTGTGGGTCGTGTTCTTCCAACAATGGGAAGTTCCCCTCCGAATGAAGATGAAGCACGTTTCTCTTTTTCTTTTATTCATACCTATATTTTCCAACAAAAAATTGATAATTGCATTAGCATATATAAGATTTTTCAAAACTTTAACAAAAAAAAAAAATATTAAAAACAACACAGGTGGTTCCGCAGAAAGCCACCGAACAATCACTGATAGTTCGACATGAATCCTAGAAAAAACTCTTAAACTATAGTAGAGCCCAAATAATAACAATGAATTGATCCAAACCCTACACATGCAAGATCCCAAATAGGCCTATCATCATCTAGTGTATACCAAATTAGGGTTTGGGCCTTAGAGTACAATTTGCCACATCTTCGATAAACTCTTAACGGAATCTGCCACTTACCTCCTTCATCATCTCCCCCTGACTTAAAAAACTCGACCCCGGAGAGTTAAAGGCATGAAATTTCTTATACAAGTTAGGATCGAATAATTGAAACTCAGCATTTGTAATCCATGTACAATCAGCCAATGAACGGTTCTTCCATTTGACAAGGAACTTTTGATAATCTCCCCATCTAGTTAAAACAAGTTCATGATCAGCAACCCCCTCAATTTCCTCCTTCGAACTAGGGGCTGGTGGAAGATTAACAATTAGGCGATCCCTGGCTATATCATCTGTATCACCATAATACAAAGTGAGATCCTCAATGTTGAAGACTTTGTTTATGCCCATATCTTCTGGTAGATCAAGCACATAAGCATCGAAACTTAGTTTCTTCAAAATTTTGTATGGTCCAGCAGTGCATGGATGAAGTTTTCTAGAAACACCTTTAGGATACCTCTCAGGCTTGATCCTTACCATAACCATGTCTCTTTCATTAAAGTCAGCAGACCGTCTTCTCAAATCAACATGTGCCTTATAACCATCATTGCTTATGGCAATTTTGCAACAAACGTCTTCATGTATTTCACGAATATGGTGACTAAAAGCTTCTACTTCAACACTAGGACGTGCCTGGATTGGTAAAGGAACCAAATCAGTTGGCTTGCGAGGAAGTAAACCAGTGACTATCTCAAAATGGCTACATCCAGTGGTTCTATCGATGGAGCTATTATAAGCAAATTCAACAATGGAAAGAATCTGGTCCCAACTTACAGTATGATCGCAAACTAGACAACGAAGTAAGTCATCCAATATTTTATTGACAATCTTTGTTTGACCATTAGTCTGGGGGTGGAAAGAAGAAGAAAACTACAACTTCCAAAGGGTGCGCCATAAGTAACTCATGAACTTTACATCACGATCAGAAACGATCGTTGTAGGCAAGCCATGAAGCCTAACAATTTCTTTGAAGAAAAGTTTGGCAATGTGAACATCATATGAAGTCTTGGAACATGGAATAAAGTGGGCCATTTTAGAAAAAACGATCCACCACAACAAAAATGAAATCATGACTTCGGATCGTCTTTGATAACCCAAGGATAAAGTCCATGCTTAAGTCTTTCCATGGTTGATGAGTTACAAGCAATGGCATGTATAAACCTGTATTTTTCTTCCTCCCTTCGAAATTTGGCAAGTTCGACATTGGGAATTAATTTTGGCTACATCTCGTTTCAAGCTTGCCCAATAAAATCGATCTTCAACTATGGCAATGAATTTGTCCCTGCCAAAGTGACCAGTTATTCCTCTAGTGTGCAATTCTCAAACTACTTGCTATCGTAGAGATGTGTTGGGTAAGCAAATTAAGCTTCGTACCCTTGAACAAGTAACCATCATGAATAGAGAAATCTGGGTTTGCGGCTCGCTGTCCAGCAACTAGATCAGTATACATAACACTGAAATCTTTACATGTGGAATAGTTTCGTTTGAGTAAATCAAAACCCACAACTTGAACAACCATGGAAGATAAAAGATGCCACCCGACTGAGTGCATCTGCTACCTTATTCTCAACACCAGACTTATGCTTGATAACAAAAGAATATTCTTGCAAGAAAGAGGCCCATTTCCGATGTCAATGGTTGAGGTTCTTTTGAGAATTGATATATTTGAGAGCTTCACAAACAAAAAATTATACAAACTCTTTGGGATAAGATAATAACACCAATATCGAAGTGCTTGGACCACATCATAAAATTCTTTGTCATATGCAGTGTACATTTGCTTAGCTTCATTAAATTTTTCATTGAAAAATGCAACAGGATGACCCTCTTGACTTCGCACTCCTCTAATCCCCACATTGAGAAATTTGGTAGGCATAGAACATAGGATGCTGTCATCTTTTTCTTTATTTTTGAAAAAGATGTGGATGTCTCCTCAGTCCAATCAAATTGACTAGCCTTCTTACAATTGGTGATGGTTTCTATAATAGTACTGAAATTCCTTATATACCTCTTATAAAACGTGGCCAGACCATGAAAACTTTGTACTTCTTGCAAGGTTTGAGAGCTGGCCACTCTGCAATGGCTTTTACTTTGACAGGATCCACCTCAACACATGTAGATGGAACAACAAAGCCCAAAAACACCACACTTGGGCTCATGAAGGAACACTTTTTCAAGTTCAGATATAACTTCTCTTGGCAGAGAATTCTCATAACTTGTTGTAAATGACAGAGGGGTTCTTCCTTGGTCTTGCTGTATATTAGGATGTCATCAAAGTAAACAATCAAGAATCGACCAATAAAGGGTTGTAATAACTGAGTCATAAACCGCATGAATGTGCTTGGACCATTGGAAAGGCCGAATGGCATAACTAGCCATTCATAAAGTATGTCCTTAGTCTTGAAGGTTGTCTTCCATTCGTCCCCAGGTCTGATGCGTATTTGATGGTAGCCACTTTTTAAATTAAGCATTGAAAATAAGCACGAACCAGCCATCTTATCAAACATGTCAAGCCACAGAATGGGGAATCGGTACTTGACAGTGATTTTGTTGATGGTGCAGTTGTCAACACACATGCGCTAGTTTCCATCTTTCTTTAGTGTTAACAAAGTTGGAACAACGCAAGGGCTGAGGCTTTCACGAATAAAGCCATTGGACAGCAACTCATCTACTTGCCTTTTGAGCTATGCATGCTCACCATGGAGTCATACGATAAGCTGAAAGATTGGGTAATTGAGAACCTGGTACAAAGTCGATTGCATGTTGGATGGAGCACATAGGAGGAAGCTCATTGGGTAGCTCTTCAGGTGCCAAATCAAAGAAATTAGACAAAAATTCAATGATATCTGGCATTGAGGAAGTAGGGACAACAACTGCTTCCTTGACTTCTTTCATTACAACAACATATATAACTCCACTTTCTTCACTCTCTAGCTGGAACCTTTTCTTAGTAAATATGTGGAGTGATTTCTTCTTGTTTCCATCAGCATTCTTAGGCGTTTTTCCCTATATTTATCCATTTCAGCTGCACTCATGGGTTTTAAACCAACTTTTTTTATTATTGAACAAGAAAGAATATGTGTTATCTTTTCCATAATGATGCACATCTCAATCATAAAGCCAAGGTCGACCAAGGATATGTGTTACTTTATAGGAATGATGTCACACAAAATGGAATCTTTATAAACACCACAAGAAAGAGAAACAAGGCATTGTTGAGTTACCAGAATGGAAGTGTTGTCAATCCAAGCTACCTTGACAGGTTGTGGGTGTGGTTGCACAGGGAGTTTGAGGTGTTCAATTACAGAAGCTGAAATAACATTCATATAACTGCCACTATCAATAATAAGCTTTTGAGCATAGTCTCCACAACGAACCAACATCTGAAAAGTAGATGTGCTACACCAGTCTTCTTCCTCAACCTTAAGAGTTGTGAGGATGCGTCTAACAACAAAACTAAGTGAAGTGTCTACGTCTTCTTCCAAAACATTTGCATTATAAAGCCCATAGTCAAATGAATTCTCATCTTCACCATCATTTTGCTATGATTCCCCTACATGCTCCATTCCAATATGTAAGTTCTTCTTTGGACATTGATACCCCATATGACATGGTTCCCCACATTTGAAGCATTTCCTAGAGTCAGACTTGCTAGACGTTGGTTTAGAGCCTATTTGTCAATTGAATGGCTGATTCTCTTATGCCTGTGTCTTACGACTTGCTTCACTAAACTTCTTTTGTGTTGTCTCAGTACTTGGAAGCCCAAATTTCTTATTCATGGGTTGTCCCAAATATTCCTTCATGTATGAAGCAACTTGAAAAGCATGCTCTAGATTGTGAACTAGCTAGCGAATCATCTCATTCTTTATATCAAACCTAAGACCATCTTTGAAATGGGCAAGTGATTGTTGCAGATCTTTTACTATTTGACTTCTAGTTTTTAGCTCATCAAACTTCTGCATATATTCTGCCACTTTCATGCTGCCCTGCTTGAGATTGATAAGTTGATCACATAACTTATCATAATAATTGGTTAGCATGTATTTCTCCCACAGCTTGGCCTTCATCTCTTGCTATGAACTGATTGGCAGTTGTCCCAATCTCCAGATATCTCCTTCAACTCCAGCCCACCACACTTTTGCTAGGCCAACGAGCTTCATCTTGGCAAATCTCACTCATTGCTCATCATTCATGTCGCACCAATCAAAATACTTTTCAATTGCAGCAAGCCTATTAGAAAATTGAGTAAGATCAACTCTTCCTTCGAAATCTGGTACCACTACTCTTACTTTCTTAGTAATATCTCCAATTGCATCATGAGGCCCATCGCTAGCTTCAAGAAAATCTCTAGCCCACTCCAACAAGGGTTGTTGGGGTACGTGATGTAGTGGTTCTTCTCAATTCTCTCGGGTATTAGTTTCATAATTTTCTCCTTCTCCGCTTGTTGCATCAGTAGTGGACTGAACTCTTTGAGTCTCCATGTTGGTCATCCAAGTGTTCATTGTTTCAAGTTGCTCCATAATTCGAAATAGCAATTCATCTCACTAATTGTCAGTCAAACATCCCCTGAAATTCCTTCATGTAAGGGTAATTTGACTTTGTCGGCTGCAAATGGATGATAAGTAGAAAATAGAAAGAGGTTTAAGGAGATTAAGATGAAGATAAAACTACTAATATCACACTATTAGGCCCGTACACCTAGAGTTAGGCTGCATCACACAAACCTAAATGAAGCATAAACTTCCAGGAAATTTTCTGTACACTCATTCATTAATCAAAGGATAGGTTCACAAACTTTAATATAGTCCCACTAAGCTAAAATTAAAGAATCCCAGCCAAACATTGAACCTAAGCATACAATGAACCAACATTAATTACTTATAGGATTATGTATTTCATCAATACATGAATCCTAAACATTGAAGACTCTTGAACTGTAGTAAAGCCCAAATAACAACAATGAATTAATCCAAACCCTACTCATGCAAGATCCCACATAGGCCCATCATCATCCAATGCATACCAAATTAGGACTTGGGCCTTAGAGTCCCCTTTGCCACGTCTTCAATAAACTCTTAACGGTTTCAGCCACTTACCTCCTTTATTAGAAATGCATCACCACATTGCAACTCACCAACTCTTTTAATTAGGGCTTTTAGTACAAATAAATTAAAATTTTCTCCATAATAACTATGAATCCCTCTCTCCATATTATAGTGGCTATCGTTTAAAATATCACGAGTTCACAACAAATTGTAATTAAAAGACTAATATTTAGAAAACAATAAATACATGTTCACTTATTCTTTGATGGAGTGACATGATATTAAGGATCATATTATGTACACTTACACTTACACTTATCAGATCATATAGTAAAACAAAGTATAACACCATTTTTGATGAAATGCACTACCAAAGTTTTGAGAATCTCATGCATTGCCTTGGGTGGATGGTCGGTGCCTAAATTGTTGAAAAACCAAAAATTTACGAGTAGTAACCCATCCTTAAATTACCATCCGTAAGAAGTTGCAAAGCTTGCCTCTACTTGAAGGTTTTTGTCATCGAGCGCTTGCTGCAGCCAACCTTGTTTGCCCCCGAGCAACAAGCAATTCATAATCCTGCAAATTTCAATAATGAAAGCTTAATGGTACACACAAGAAGACCAGACAACATAAATTGTCAGGGCTTTGGCATCAGATACGACTCATTGCAAAAGAACTGGAGAAAATATATAAATAAAAACAACTCAGAACACTTTTCTAAGCATTTCACCCAACTTGGGAACTTTCCTTAGTGCAGCACATGAATTATGTGATGGTGATTACAGACATAGAAAGGATTTGAATTCAAGTCACTGCATAAAAATTCCATTACTTATAAAAAATAAATAGTGAAGTGGGAAGACTCTTGTGCAAACTCTTGATGCATGTTAAATATTCAAGACGCCATGAGGGCTTCTTGTTCTAGTAGTGATCAGCATCTACCTCACACCCAAGGGCAGAGTTGCAATCCACATTTTGGTAAGAAATCATTTTAAGTCAATTCAGAATAGATTAATATCTAATTTTCATCATGCCAAATCATGCCAAATAAATTTTTAGAGTCCCGATGGAAATTACCTGTACAATCGCCTGTGCACAAAGTTTCCCTGACAAAACAGCACCTTCCATCGAGGCTAGATACTTTTGTTTTGTGTAATCACCGGCTAAATAGAAACCTTCTACAGGAGATCTTTGCAAGGGACGGCAAGGTTCACAATCTGGTACAGTTTTGTATACAGACCTGAGACATTAATCAGTCATAGTTCAGTTAAAATACTAATACCTGTAACCAAATTAGCCAGGGGCACATCAGGCAGAGACCCAATGGTCATGCCATCTCTCCTTCCATGGCATGGTTCTGGAATTTTTTTGTTTTATTCTTTTTATTTGGGCCAAAGGTATGAATTTTTTTGTTTTATTCTTTTTATTTGGGCCAAAGGTATAGTTATGGATTCAACTCCTAATGAAATAGGCAAGGGAACCCCTTACGAAGGGGAGTCCAAATGAAGCCAAATTACCTAGCCAAAGATAATTAGTAAATGAATCACAACCCAAGTCTTCCCAGGGATTTTGCTGCCACGTAGCTTCCACTAAAGTTTTACATGAAAAATTACTAGCTACAAAGGTCCAAATTATATAAACAATTTAAATAGGTGGCTATTAGACAATATGTTAATATTTCAATCAAAAAAGTTTATGTGTTAACGTGATCACACAACAAAGAACCCCAACCATTTCTTTTCAATTGCCTACTGCCAAGTGGCAACATGGTTTCTTAAATAATGTTCATAAGCAATCAAAAAGATTTGAAATTTATGGCTATGAAGTCAAACCTTGGTGTTTTCACAACATGGTACTTCAAAATCTTTGCTTTGCTTTGATCTGCAGATATCTCATCAGGAAAAAGTTTTGCAAGTTCTTTAAGTGTAGCATCAATAATTTCCGAATCACTGCATGAAATCCATTCTTCAGCTGGTGCAAAAACCAACTCTAGCATAGATTGGTTTGGATTGTAATATTCCTGCAACGAGTATTACAACGAATCATGTCCGAATCGAAAAGTAAGCTAAAGTACAAATAAAAATAAAAGGACTTAAAATGACTGATACTTGATATCAATTAAGTTAAATAAACCTAATGCAGTTTTCCTGGCCAAAAAAAAAAAAAAAACTAATGCAGTTTTCGTTAACCGATTTTTCCTGGATAAGGAAAACTGGTCCAACATTCGTTAATATGTTAAAATCAAGAATTAATTTTAAAGAAGCAGGTGTGAGTGTGTGACAATTACCATCCACCAAGTAAAATCTTTAATGAAAATCCTGCCTTTCTTCTTTTGTATCCTGCTTACATAAAAAACTGAATCTAAACCCCAATTATCTCGAAACTCAACCTTGTATCAATTAGATAAATTATTTTATTTAAATTAGTTGATTTGATATTAAATTTGAACTTATTAAATAAAGGAATGGTTACAAGCATTATGTAATTGAAATAAAATTGACATACAAGGATGAGAGGGTCCTGACCAGTTAGACCAAAGTATTATTCTAAACATAAAAAATTCAATTTTAAAGATTCAGGTGTGAGTGTGACAATTTCCATCCATCAAGTAAACTCTTTAATGCTAATCCTGCCTTTCTTTCTTTGGTTTGTTGCTAACATCAAGAATTAAACCTACACTACCCCCAATAAGTTTACAATTATGGCTGACAATCAACCTTGTATCAATTAGAAAAATATTTTAAAATTAGTTGACTTGATATTAAATTTGAGAGTATTCAATAAAGGAATGGTTACAAGCATTATGCAATTGAAATAAAATTGACAAATAAGGATGAGAGGGTCCTGACAAGTTAAGACCAAAGTATTATTCTGAACAATTTCGTGAATGACTAGTCTTTTATTCAAGGCTTATTCATGCGAATGCCCCTTGAAAGTACCTTTCATTCTCACTTTGCCCCTTTAGACTTTAATCTTCTCACTTTTCCCCCTGAACTTTACAAACCTCATATTTCGTCAAGTCCGTCAATGGCTCCATCAAAAAATCCGACGTGGCACTTATGTGGATGGGTATTCTAGAATATGATTTGACGGACTTAACAGAATATGACTTACTGAAAGGCTTTGTAAAGTTCGGGGGGCAAAATAAAAAGATTAAACTTTAAGGGGGAAAAGTGAGAATGAAAGTTACTTTCAAGGGGCATTTGTGCGAATAAGCCTTTATTCAATTAACTTATAAATGAAATAAAAATTTGACATAAGAGAGAGAAAGAGATAGAAAGGGAGGGAGGGGGAGAGAGAGAGAGAGAGAGAGAGAGAGAGAGAAACAAAAAACATCATTCCTTTTCTACAAATGATTTCAACTTTATTATAGATGCACAAATTTTATCGTTGTAATAACATTTTATTTTTTTTGTCATACAAATATATTTTAAGAATTGTCTTACAAAAATATAGGAGTTAATGATCTTTCTCGGTGCAATGTAGGATAGGACTTTGTCATACAAATATATTTTAAGAATTGTCTTACAAAAATATAGGACTTAATGATCTTTCTCAGTGCAATGTAGGATAGGAGACACGGCTACAGTCTCTATGAGGCCTTTCACATCGATATGCATCTTAAATGGGTTAAAAAAGGTTCAATGAAGATGACAATTTTGTCACGATTCACAAGAAATAAATTAAGGATACATAAAACAATAAAATTGAGTAGCATGCATGATGCATTCTATGTGCCTGATAAATTTACATAATGGTAGCTAACAGTTAATGAAAAATCAACACAAATCTATTGAGCTTACTAAAAAGTGATAAATAACAGATGTTACCTTACATGTTACAGACATGTCAGCATACACACTCAAAAGAGGACTTCTGCATTGTTTTTAAAAAAGAAACCATGTCACAGGTGAAGCAATACTGACATAATAAAAATAAGTCAAAGGAAATCCTTAGCATTCATAGCCAACCAAAAGAAGCATCACAAGAGTTTAGATACTTCATACACCAAATGGCCTGTCTATTTTTTGTAATTTTTTAATGAAAACCTTATCTAAACAAAACCAAGTTTGTTACAAACAATAAACCTCTATTGTGGATCGAAAGAAGATAAATTCCAAGGAGACTTAGAGTCCAGTCCATTTTATGAGTCTTTCTTAGACTAAGACCGGTAGTGATTTAAGATTTTTAATTAAGTTATTTTATTTTTCTTTTTTGACGGCTTTAAAATCTAGGAATTAAAATCTAATATGCAGCCTCTACAAAGCCCACTCTACACCCTAAGAGGGGAAATACCCTTCAAATAGAGGGAAATACCCTTCAAATCGGGGAAGGACTTTATTATGAATTAAAAAGATTTTCTTATAAATTTTAAAACACCCCCGGTCTCCATCTAAAAACTGTTTTTCTAAAGGACCTATTTCTAAAAAAAGAGGATGGCAAGGTTGGAGGGAGGGAAGGAAGGAGGGAGGGAGGGGAGAGAGAGAGAGAGAGAGAGAGAGAGAGAGAGAGAGAGAGAGAGAGAGAGAGAGAGAGAGAGAGAGAGAGAGTTGATCTAGCACAACCACCATTTCTCTACTTCGAATTTTTTACCCTGGGTGGCATGTCTTAGCATCTTTATGCAACCCTTAGTATGTTAGTACTAACACGTTTATCATATATATGATCCATGGTTGAATAACTTTACACAAGGCTAGTCAGAAGGTCAAGCCTGTAAGCAGCGAGCCTCGAAGAACCATGTGATACACACTGGAAGCAAGCAAAAATATCATGTAATATCTATGCTAAACTAAACTACTTGTGTATGAGCAGGACCTGCTAAAAAGTAGGTGATCGTATGTGTTCTTCAGTTTTCTGTCAAACCTGCAATTGAAGAAAATCCATAGCATATTAACATCAGATTAACATGCATAAATTACAAACGTATACTACAGTGAAACAAAGACAAACTTCAGACCGCAAGAAAGAAACAAAGAGAAACTGAGTAAAATATATAATCAAGACTAGGTTCCACATTACATCAGTAAATCATGTTTATGGGCCATTCTAAACCATGAAACCTAAAAAGTATGGCTTTGGTTGGCGATGACTGGCTGAAGATAACCAAAGCTGAGAACCCCAAGGAGCTTAAGAAAAGTACCCATAGCCAATCCCAATCTCTTGAGATAAAGCTTGTATTGATGTTAAAAAATGGCAACCGACTTCCTAACCTATTTAAAAATTCTTTTCCAATTACTGAAATTTCTAGGCCAAAAAATTTGAAATAAGGAAATCCATAAATTAGGTAAGTTGTCAATAAAGACCATCCGGTTCTAAGTTTTGATCATGCAAGATTAAGGAATCAATACCTGTCAAGTGAGAGATAAAATGTGTGTGAGGCTGAGTGAGTGAGAGAGAGAGAGAGATTTATTCTTGTTTAATAACAGTTAGTGTCCACTGACCATATGTGGACATTGATAACTGGAACTCCAACTAATTTCTCCAATTTCTTGAAATATGGAATCTCTTTCCAGTTTTCAGGCAATAGAAGCTTCAAGATATCAACTGTTTAGAAGAAAATCAAACAACCACCTTAGGGTAACTGAAATATGCATTAAAGACCAACTATATAATTTAAAAGGAAAGTTTGTGCCACACCTGGAGTGGCGAATACATAAGCATCTGCTTCGATAACATTCCTATCATTTAGTACAAAACTCTTCACGGTTCCATCATGATTTAGCTCAATTTTCTGTATTCGGGAATTAAGTCGGACTTCACCACCCAATGACTGGATATGATCAACAATCGGTGAACAGAGTCTCTCTGGGGGATTACCATCTAAGAAGGCCATCTTTGAACCATGTTTCTCCTATTCATGTGTTTGCATAATCTACTGATCAGCAAGTGCTAGGTTGTAACAAAAAGTTGTTCTTTAAGTATAATCTACTGATGATATATATCCAATAGTGCATACAGAGATGGATCAAATTAAAAATTAAAAACTGAAGATCTTTCACAAGGAGTGCTACTCAGGATATGTTGTTTCTGAGATCTGACCTATGCTCCATGTAACATATAAAGTTTACTAAAAATACATGGCTCTGATTTCCATTGATGATGCACATGAAGCCATAGCATTATATCATGAATCGTTTTATTTTCTTCCATACTGATCTTATATTGATGGAAGGAAAACAAGATTTCTAGTAATCACGGTGAGGGAATTCACCATACCTGAAGAAATCGGTTCAAAGCAATCAATATGCATTGCATTGAAAGTTCATCAGGGTTAATAAAGTTAAGGGCCTTTGACATGGCAATAAACACCTCGGTAGTCACTCGATCAGGTACGCCCTAAGAGAAAAGCACAAATCATCAGTTATCATTTTATGTTTCCAAGTATATACCATCTTCATGAAGATCACATAATTCAATATGATCAACTAATAAAGATAAGAAATATTCAACTGACCAACAAATCACTCAAACTTGTTTCAATCAATTAAATAAACAAGAATTGCCAAAACCACTATGACAAACACGCTTTCCGTTAAAAAAAATCTCTCATTTTTTTTTTAATTTCTTTTTCTATAAGTATCTCTCATTTTCTCATTGGAGATGTAATTTTTCTGGATTTCAGTTGTAATTAATTAACAGTTTGTATAATTTTATGCATATTTTCCCTTCAAGGAGATAAATTGTTCAATTTTCTTAGATTTTTCTAGATTACTGGAATTTTGTCACAACTCCTAACTCTTCTTCTTCAACTCTTTAGGCTTGGACTGCCACATTGACATCTTGACCATAATGACACAAGTCTCATTAAAGCTGTAATCGGAAACCAGATACAAACTAGTGCCTGCAGGATTTCGATTACTGGAATTTTCTCACAACCCCTAACTCTTCTTCTTCTTCAATTCTTTAGGCTTGGACTGCCACATTCACATCTTGACCATAATGACACAAGTCTCATTAAAGATGTAATTGAAAAACCAGATACAAACTAGTGCCTGCAGGATTTTAGCCATCCAAACTAGTGTCAAGGTTTCTCACATGCCATAATACCTAGTGTCTTACAGACTAATAATGGACGAGTAGTAGGTGTTCTTTTCAATATTTCATTGTCTATCTGCTAGTACTCAGAGCACTAACTAATATTAATATTCTGATTAATCATCTGATATTAAATATGTATTTTATCTGAACCCACCTTGGCTCAGTTCAAGGCCTGTGAAACTGAGTGACCAAAAAGCACGTTTGGCCTAAGCACAAACCTCTCATATTAAGCCTTTAATTTTCAACTCATTACAAGATGTGCTCATGGCACATAAGCTAGCCAAGCTATATAAATCCCAAACGCATCTTAATCACTCAACAAAACATACACAAAGAACATGGTCAAATATATTAAAGTACCTGTTTCCTCATCCAATCTTTTACAGTCAAGCTATCTTGAGCTTCAACATAAGCCTGTCCACCGAGAATTGCTGGCAGTAGTCCAATTGCAAACTTGAATTTCTCTGGCCAAGTCAGCATCTCATTGTTCTTTAATATGGCCCATATTCCTGCAGCCACAAGACCCACAATCACAAATTCATAACAGGCTCAGAAAACTAATATAAGACAGGGACATGGAACACACGTACACACACATACATAGATATGGGATTATTCTCTAGAGCGGTTAACCACATGTGGATTTACCATGCTGATTGATCAGCAAGGATGCTGATCAATCGGAAATTGAGAATTTGTATTGCCAGAAGCTTCATTGCTTCGATCGGCAGCTTTCTTCCCCATTTTTATCCCATTCCCAATAGGATTTAATACTTTCAGGTGCAGAATGTCTTCTGGAGCCCAAAATTCAAGAGTTAAAACTTAAAAGCTAAGCGGTTAACGGGTGGCAAGCTTTCTTCCCCATTTCTGATCGGCATCCCCCACTGACCGATCAGCACCAGTGTATCTGCATGCGGTTAACTGTTCTAGAGACGGATATATACATATATATATATATACACACAATTATTCTGTGAAGGACATCCAGTTTTTTGTTATCGACCAGACATACATTTACAACTGGTGGATTAATCTTGTGGCTGAGTTATTGTTCACTTAAATGAAAAATCAGATGGTCCTAGCTGTAAAGTAAGAGAGAGAAATCCAATATACTCACGCACAATCTCATGTGCCTATGAAATATCAAGATGAAGCCATTTTTGGAATTAGTTTCTGCATCTCCTCTATCAGTCTAACAGTCACAACCCTTCTTCTTCGTTCTCTTTCTTGACCTTCTTCTTCACCCCTACTGATCCTTACCAGCTAGAGCACAAATCAAAGCCCATATCATATCGTCTCTAGAAATCAACTCTCAGATTGCATTTAGGATTAAACAACCTATAATTTTAGATTCATAAAAAAGGGAAGAAAACTCAATAAGCCCAACACCTAAATGGCCCAGGTGAAGATCTATTTTCAATTTTTGGGCTATTCTATGTTTCTTTATCAGCTGCAAATTGTGGGCTTTAGGAAGAGTAAATATATAGCTTGAAAATATAAAATACCCAATTAGCCTAAATACCCAATAGATTGAGTGTGGGTGACAATCGTTGTACTGGTGCTAGCCATCGGAACCATGGAGGGTGAGTTGACTCGGCACGGTCAAGGAGAATGATGAAAAAGAAGATAGGAGCTGTGAGAGTTTGAGAGAATCTATGTAGTTTTCTGAGATGATAATGAATGTAGAAATGAAGATTCTTTTTTTGGAGACAAGTCAGTTTCGGTCTTACAGTTGCAGCTGAAACAAAATAATACAAAAAAAAGGTGGGAGCATATGAAGCAGGCGTGTTAGTTTATTGGAATTCACTTTTACTTTACAGCTGGAACCATTTGATATTTCATATAAGTGAACAGTACCTCAGTCACAAGATTAATCCACCAGTTGTAAATGTATGTCCCATCTATAACAAAAATTTGGATGTCCTGCACAGAGAATATTTATATATATATATATATAGAGAGAGAGAGAGAGAGAGAGAGAGAGAGAGAGAGAAATGAAATCTTACCCAATATCTGGCATGTTATAATAATTAAAAGTAACCTATAGAACATGGGATAATAGGAAATTGGAAACGAATTAAAGACAATAAAATATACATGAGGCCATTAAAAGATGCCTCAGATATCAAGTAAGGGAAAAAAATGTTGGATTAGCCATGGTTCCTTGAGCGCATTCCATAGTATAATGTACCCATGCACATCATGTCCTTTTCTCTCCCATCTGGCTGTCACTGGTCTTGGGCTGTTGGGGTTGGCTTAATCGATATTTAACAAACTTGAAGCTCAAATTCATCATGAATTCCGGTTTCTCTAAGACCAAAGCCTAGGGCTAGAGGGAACTAGGACCTATTGACCAAACCAACTGAAAATTGGGTCCATATATAACCAACCATCTCTAATAAAAAAGAAACAGAGAGTGAGGAAAAACAAAAACAAAAACCAGAAATCAAAAGCAAGTTCATGAAAGAAACAGATGGGTCTTTAAACAGAAGGAATAAGTAAAAAGAGATAAAGAGACGAGAAGAACCGGAGGGCTTGCATCTCATGTTGATGACTTTAACTGTCCATCACTTTTTCAATTTTTGTGCCGTTTGTCAGAAAGCATAACTATTCTAAAATTGTGTTTCAACCGAAATCCCATCGTCTCTTTCGAACCCGAGAATTCCGGCGTTCAATGTGTATTTCATGTTAGTCATGCAAAAGCATAACTGAAATATATCGTGTTAAATCCTGCTAAAGATACCCAGTCTCCTAACTCCCAAACCGTCTTACTGAGTATTCAGTACACATCACCCAAACTCAGTAAATGATAAATAACATTGTCATAACAATTTCAATCTATCCTACGCTAAAAAATGTCTCTTTACAATATTAAAGACACAGCATTAGAAAGGTCAACATTCTTTTCCAAAGGGAACAGGGTAAGTTGGTGAACTAGACAACAGACACTTGATAATCTTATGCCCTTCAGGAAGAAACTGCTTTATCAATTCTTCCAAAGTTCTCAGATTACCAACCTTACAACCCAGTGCTGCCACCAAGTCTCCCGAATTACCAATGTCACCCAAAAGAATAATTTAATTCTATCTAATATGGAACTTTAGAGTAGTTTTTGTAAAATCATGAAATCTTCCATTGATGTTAGTAAAAAAGATACATGACATGAAAGATATCCAAATAGAAAAATATATGCAGTTTTCCTGAAGCTATAATGATGAATAATTAATTTTGCATTCAATTTTTGGTTTTTGGGTCACTACCTGATAATAAGGGCTGGTAGTGTAAGTGTTGGTTATCAAATATAGACAGTCAGACTTGTGAGAGAGGGCATCCATATGGGCATCACTATCTTCAGAATTTAAGGACTTCTCCTTTTCTATTATCATTTCTGATTGGGAAGCAGGTGTATCTTAGAGTGTGTTTTGTCTTTTCTTGATGTAGTTCCTTTTAGGTCGTGTCAGCAGACTTTTCTTGGCAGTGGACACCTTGTCCTCTATTGTGTACTAATTCATTTTTATTCAATGAAAGTATGTTTCTTACCGAAATAATATAGATAATCGGGCAATTGGATAAACAAGGTATTGCAGTACTTCAATCTTTTAAAAGTATTTTGTAGTGTTTGTATAAGGCACAACCAATTTCATCAAATATTTCTAAACTTTGGTACTTCAAGAGGTGGCTATAATATCTTACCATTTAAGGGTGCTGGCAGAACTTCAGGGAAATCAAACCGACTAAACTCTCCTGGCTTGTTAGGTAGTGCAAATATCATAGAATGCTCCTTCCACTGCAACCGATCATTAATGCCAAGCTCTCCAAACAGGTTCTGAATATTTGGATAAGCCCCAACTTGCCAACACAAACAAAAAGAAATATATTATACAAATCCAAAGAAAACTCCTAAAGCAAAGGAAAAGAACCAGTTGCATTAAGAAAGAAACAAATAATGCGATTCATCTTAGACAGAAGATAGACAATGAAAACAGAAAAACTAGTTATACAATTGGAAAATCATACAAGTCATAAAAAGAATTTATAAAGTTTCTTATTTGGCTAACTTATTAAAGATGATGTTTTTCTTCTAGTTGGTGCATCATGTGCAAGATGAAGGGGGAGACTGCAGATCACTTGTTCGTTCACTGCCCATTAACCATTCAACTGTGGCACATTCTGTTTAAAGAACCTGGAGTGAGTTGGGTGATTTCAGCTGGCTGCTATTCTTTTCTTCGCGAAAAACATGCTGCTTTTGGTAGAGGATAGAAAACCAAAGTTCTTTGGGGCTGCTGCAGGTTGGTTCTTTGGGTGGTTTGGACAGAAAGGAATAGAAGAATTTTTTATAATAATATAGGGAAGGGAGTTGTGGATCTTTGGGTAAGGGTGAGGTATTTGGCCTCTCTTTGGGTCTCGATCTCATCAGAATTCAAGGACCTATCCCTTTCAACCATTTTGCTAGATTGGAAAGCAATGCTTAGATAATTTCTAAGATGCTAGTGTTCAGCTCAGCTTTTTTGTAGTTAGCTTTTTCCTTTCTTTCAGTGGACTTCTTGTCTACTGTTGATATACCTTTCGCTTTTTTGTTCAATAAATTTTCTTCTCAAAAGAAAAAATTAAGGATGATGGAATTTAAATGCAATGTGGGTGGTGGTGAACAGAAGCGGTGATGGTGGTAGTGGCGACGGTGGTACAGTGGTGGTGCTGGTGGTGGTAGAGGAATGGTGGTGGTGATGGTTGTGGGGTGTTTTTTTTCTTTTTTCTTAAAATCTCATTGTCTCGGAATTTGAAAAATGACACCTATATAGGTGGAATTAAAAGTCTAAATTTATCTAAATTCCACATTCTGAATTTATGTTACTGTAATGGAACAATTAAACCAGGTGGGACATGTCATCCCTAGGCAGTGGATGCAAATAAAAAATAAGGTTCCAACTGGCTGGCCAAAATCAGGGCTTGGAATCAGAACGTTATTCCAGGTCAGTATTACTGGTACTGGATGTAGAACCAGGTAAACATCAAGACAAAATACCAAAACAATTTGGAGTGAATTTTTCACACCAGATGGGTCATCTATGTGGGTTACTGATGGTCTTAAAATTTAGGAAAAAATAAATTAAAATGTAAAGAAAGTGGAGCATGACAAAACAATCCAACATCATAACAGAAGCTCCACTGTCTAAGGCACACAATACCACGAGCAATTTGCTTTGGTAATTTCCATTGTATCTCTGGCTATTGTTCCCTTTACCAATCAAAATATCCTCCAAGCCTAATATTTCTTCATATAAACTTATAATGTTACTTCAAAGTAATAACAGACTTATGGTGCTTTGGAAAGTTAATCTGATGGATTAATGGCTCAACTTTAATATCATATACCATGAGCAATTTTATTTGGAATATTCATTCTCTCTGGCTATTGGTTCCTTTACCAATCAAAGACATTGTCTCAAGCTTAAGATTTCTTCATAGGTTGTTATTTCAAATAAAAAATTGCAGTGCTTTGAAAAGTTATTGTGATGGATTAGTGGGTCAAATTTTAAATGTGATTTTATAAATAATGTTTATCAACCCTTTCGATTATAATTCATAAACATTTTGTTTGATTACCATTTTGAAACGTCCACCTAAAATAAGTTTTATTCATCCCTCTCTGTTGCATATAAGCTACAATTTTGTATCATTTAAAATATTATAGATTTATATAAAGGCAACTTTTTCTTCAATTGCTTTTCCAGATATTTCAATCTGACATTTGGTCAAAAATGAAAAATCTATCTTTTCAGAGAAAATGATCACTTGCAAGCAGAATCTCCTGACTTTGTAATTCCTCTATCTTCAATACTTCTAAGAGATTTTTCTTTTCTACAAATCGAACAGAAAACATTGGACTCCATTCTATCCAGGCACAGTCTGAATCTGAACCAAACACTGGAAGGAGAATAATGCAGGCTACTCATTACTATGAATCTCATTCCCATTGTTTTATAATTAACCATCATCTCCCATACCAGCCACCCAAATGTAGCATAAGTTGTAGCATGACGAATTCATTAACAGAGAAAAAAAGAGGGGGTTTTTTGTATAAGTGAAAGAAAAATTATTGAACTTACAAAATATATGTAGGCCTGTTTCGTACCAGTCTCCATCATTATCTTTCCATGCTGCCACCTACAGAAAATGTGGAAACTTCAATAAGAAAAAAAAACAAAAACAAAAAAGTAAATCAGACTTATCAAGTTAGAATGTGGATAATATTGGACAGTGACCCTTCAAATTGAGTACTCATTGTTTTTTCATTTTTTCAATGAGAAACAGACTTTCATTAGTACATAGTAAATATAATGGACAAAATGCCCACTATCCTACAAGATCCTAGGTAACAAGCTCTAGGATATATAAATGCCAAACAAAGATAGAACAACAGTGTAGTAAAACAGCAATAATCAAACCCTAATACACAAGTACACAACAGCCTCCCAATTAGATATAATGCAGAAAATGAGTAGTCCCTGAAAGCTGGAGTGACTGATGCCCATAATGAAGCCCAAAACTGAACTCTCTCCCACAAATTATCCACCTCCTCCCCCTTAGCATCATCAAAGACCCTTTTATTTCTCTCCATCCAAATTACCCACAAAACAGCCATCGCAACACACCTCCCAGACACCATACCCCTCTTTCTCCCACCAAAAAACTTATATCTAGAACACAATAAGCCGTCACATGAGGCTGGAATGTCCCAGTTCACTTTAGTCTCCCTAAACAACCTTTATCACGAGGTAAGTGCAATGGGACAATGAAGCAGCAAAGATTTGTGCTTTCAGCAATCGAGTACTCATTGTTCAAACCTAATTATAAATAGAAATGTATTTAGACTAATATTAGTATCAAATAATAACCCCTTTTAGCCTAGTAAAAGAATTAAATTAAACACTTGATGATAATAGAAGGGGATACAACAGTTGATATTATAATATAGCAACAAATTAAAGGTTAGCTTACGAGGCAGCAAAAGATATCATGCAAATAAAGCATTCATCTTTTTCTCAAGTAATATTTTCTTTAAAAGGGCCAATAAGGTGCAACCCAAGTACACAAGAGTCTACGAAGGTAACAAAACAGCAAACTCTATCACCGAGTAAATAGTGGATTGCCTCCATTTGCACCTCACTCTCTATGACAAAGCACACAACTCTCTAATTCCCAACCCATCATCCTTCATTATAAAATCCATGTCCCAATCAACCCAACAATACTTAAACTCATCATCCAAACCTGCAAAAAGAAAATTCGTCGAATCTTTACTAACCTATTGATTTTGGAATCACAAACAAGGGCATAAAAGAAGTTGGAAGAATAAAAAGCACAATTGTAATACTGAGGTTTCCCTCTTACATAACTTTCCAATTTTTTAGTCCGCCATTCCAAGGAGAAGAGCAAATTGTATCCTCATCAACCAAATTCCGTAAGACTGAAGCTTCTATCTTTGCACTTTGTCTTTGATGGATTGCCTCCATTTGCTTCTCTATTTCTTCTAGGTAGGTGTTCTTGAAGTTAGTATGTCTCTTTTCTTTTTTAGCACCTCTTAGTAAATTTCTTTAATTATGAAAAACAGTCCTCCCCGCACAATTTAATAAATTATTATGTCCAGTCCTTAAGCTTTTGATAAATATTCTTATTCATTTAAATAAATAATAATAATAATAATAATAACAACAACGATATATAGTTCTAGTGAGATTAAATTAAGGAAGCCAAACAGGAGGGAAAGGCAACTATCTTAACACAGAAGTGAAATCCACAGACTCATATCAATCTGATGAAACATGATCAAAGTTATACCATGTTATTGTAAACATGACATCAGCCGTTCTTATGCGTTCAGTCGACAATTTTCTAAATCAAATTAAAAGAATGGAGGTGCTTCTGATGAAAACTAATAATATAGCAATACCTAGACAAATATACTGCAACTAAAAATGGACATTGATGTCTGATGGCCAAGTTTCAGAAAGATTGAATACTGCTTACTGAGGTCGAGGAATGATATTTCTCTGAATCATTATCTGGGAAACATATAAAGTTCTAACTTTTACAAACTAACAGCAATCCATTGTAAAAGTGAGATAAAGTTAAGGCAGCTGACATACCTTTCCACCTAAAACATCTCTTGCTTCCAGTAATATAGGTTTATGACCAGCATCTGCCAAATATTTTGCAGTTGCCAGACCAGCCAATCCTGCATAAATTTAGAACAAAATAAGCGCATTGGACCAACCAAAAAAATGCCATAAATCACTCTAAAAAGAATAATGGCCTCACTTTACATTTGTAAAAATTACCAATCACAGAAAAAAAAAATAAAAAAATGAATTTTGATCACTTAATAAAAGATATCCATAGAATTTTAGTTCACCACAAGACAAGCACAAATTAGGCAAAATAGACAAAGAAAAAAAAAACCCAATTCAAATTTAAAGAAATATAGTAAGATTGTGTATCATAATCACCTGCACCAGCAATCACAACCTTCAACGGCTTAGTTGGACGTGAAGAGGTTTGGAAATAGGAAGAAAAGGTCGCAGCTTCTAAGAAATTAACAGTGTTATCAAGCTCTGGTCTTGGATAATCAACACAAACCACCTACATCATTATAATCACAAAAATTTAAAAACAAAATAATTATTCCCCTTTTAACAATTTAACAACTAAAACATGCATACTACATATGTACTCTTTTAGAAACTAAACAAACCTGCAAAGGGCAAAGACCATTATTCCTGGGCCTTGTATGAACACCTTGTGAGCTTGAAAATCTCAGACTCTGAGCCATAACTTCACTGCCTTTGAATGAAAGTAGTGCATCGCATCTGGGAGTGTTTTTTAGCTTCCGGGCGTTGATGATGTTGGCTTGGCAGCTCATGTTGGCGGCAGAGACACAAGCCCACTGCGCCATTTTATCAAACACAAGTTGTTCAAGTTGAACAGCTCAGTCTTAGTTGCCGTGTGGAGAAATCAATGGAATTTAATGGTGGAGAGGAAAGGGAAGAGAGGATGTGTTTGTGTGAGTGCGGAGATAGTGGTGACGGTTTGTGAATTGTGGGTGGAACGCTGAACACATGAGCTTGTTGGGTGAGTTTTGGTTTCATGTTTGTCGTTTTGTGGGAGTGAAAGCTGGGAACCTGCCAAAATTTGGCATTTTGAGTTTATGGGGTAGGTCAGCGTTAAGAATATTCTGGCAAGTACTGTTAGGCCGCCTTTTACAACAATAACACCCAAACCCAAATCCTAAAATCCATTTTGGGAATCAAATAGTGTTCACAATTTGGAATGTGCTTGGATTTAGGTACCGGTAACACCAATGGTGCTGAAACCTAAATTAAAAAAGTGTTCACAATTTTTGAGTTAATTACACTTACACCTCCTGAGGTTTATCGTCTTTTCACATACACCCCTTAGAGTTTCAATAATTACACATACACCCCTTGAGGTTTTAAAACTGTTACATATAACCCCCTATAGTGAGACGAAAATAATGAAAAATTATGCAAAAAAGTATGCTAAGGGATTAAATAGCCTAATAAGATTATTCAAGGTGTAAGGTCCAACCTGAATACAAATATTTTCTTTTTTATTTATTTATTTATTTTTCTTGTAGGGGGTTATATGCAACAGTTTTAAAACCTCAGGGGGTGTATGTGTAATTATTGAAACCCCAGGGGGTGTATGTGAAAAAGTGATAAACCTCAGGGGGTGTAAGTGTAATTAACTCCACAATTTTTCACCCATTTAATTTATGTATAAATTTGATCAAGTACTTGTTAAATTAAAGTTTATAATTTTTTTTATTATGAATGTTATATCATTGTTAATATTTTAATTAGCTCTTCAAAATGATACTAATATTAATATATTTTTTTAAAATCATAAAAATGTTAAACACACCAAATTTATTCGAATCTAATGTCTTTATTTCATTTCACCTACTGCAACCAAGGAATAAAATTTCGATGAAAATTTTGAGGAAATTTCGAAGATTTTTAAATTTCGACAAAAACTAGACGGAAATTTTGAATGAAACTTTACCATATGTTTATTTAACATATTATCTACTAAATTGATAAAAAATATTGAAGAAACCAAATTATATAGTAGGTTTTATGTAATATAAGATGAATATAATACACACTGGAGACAAATATTGTTAAATAAAATTAGTATATTATTTATACTCTATAATCTGTACACTAAACCCTATGTATTTTATAATCTATATTCTATATTGTTTAGGATATGGTATATGATATTAGGATTTAGGCCCTTTAGGGTATTTTAAATTATTTTTTATATAGAAATATATTATAGTTTACTAGTTTACTAGTTTAGAGTTTAAAAACAACTAAACGAAACTCCAAACCATTTTTTTTCTTTACAATTGCCCAAAAACCCCAAACCTCAATCAATCCTAAACCTTTTAATTTTTTTCTTTTTTTTTTTTTTTTTTTCCTTTTTCCCCTTTTTTTTCTTTTTTTTTTTCTTTTTTTCTTTTCTTTTTTTTTCTTCTTTTTCTTTCCTTCCTTTCCTTTCCTTTCTTCTCCCCCGAGTCTCCAGTTCAACAGCTCCATTGTTTTTTCTTTCTCTTCTCTCTCTCTCTTTCTCTCTCTCTCTCTCTCTCTCTCTCTCTCTCTCTCTCTCTCTCCCCCTGTCGTCCCCCTACCGTCGCCCCCAATGCCATCGCCTATTTCTCCCTAGATCTCCCCCATGCCGCTGCCATGCCGCCACCCCTTCTTTCTCCCTGGATCTCCCCCCTACTGCCCCCTGCCACCACTCCATTTTTCTCTAAAAACCCAGCCTTTTAAAACCAGATCTCAATCTCACCGCCGAAATTTCAAAAATTTTGACAGAATTATCCCGAAAATTTAACAAATATGGTTTCGATTTCGACACCCCAAAAAATCGAAATTTTCGGCGAAAAATTTCCAAATTTAACACTTTGACTGCAACTGACCAACACAAATCGAGAACAACATAATGCAACTCGAATTTGAAACACACTGGCGGCTTAACCAAATACAATGCAAGAACACATAATAAAAATAAACCTAATAAGAGATAATTCAAACGACACCCATCATTCATGATGCCGAACTCAATAATGGGGTGTGTTCCCTTCTCAGATTCATATGCACTCAATCAAATCGTTTTTCAAGTTTTTATTCACTTGTCTTGACCTAATCAAATTACAACAAATCATCTCTTCAGGTAAGGAGGATGAAGTCGATCCTTGTACACTAGGTTGCACACCATCATATTTTGCTTTTGCCCTTCTAACGATCTCTTCCGCGTCAAACTAGTTTGACGCTCATCTTCGACGATCATATTGTACTCCTGCCAGGCTGGATCTCCTTCAGGTCGCTCATCTTCGACGATCATATTGTGCAATATTATGCACGCCTTCATGATAAACCTCAAATCATCTGTGTGACACCCAAAACCCAAGTCCATCACAGCAGCACCTACCTTGAGAATACTCGAAAATATAATACTCAAACCTCAAGTATTATACTTTCAAATATTTTCAAAATAGGTAAGCCTTATTAATAATAAAGAAAACTGGTTGGATCAGAAATAAATTGCTAGCCGAACTACAAAATGTAAATAAAGTGTTTACATTTAAACCAACCCGATAAGGTTACAAATAAGTTCAAAAGTAACCTCGAGAAACATACAAACAAAGATATTCAAGATTTACAAAAGTAACCAACCCGAAGATAGATATTAGATAATTTACAAAACAAACCCAAAAAATAACAATGTGCTAATTTACATAGCAAAAGTGATTCACAAAGATCATAACCAACCGCCCAGAAAGAAAAAATCAAAATTTGACAAATCGGAGACTTGACAAGTGCAAGGCCGCACCTTCAATCCAAGTCATCAACCGCTACGTTCTCTGCACTCAAAGAGTAAAGCAGAGGGTAAACATCACATACGATCATAGCTTCCCCTCAGGGGACCCTGACTAGGTTTTAAGATAATTCGAACATATTTATACTAAATAGCCAATGAAACACATCAAAATAGCACAATGCACAACCAGAGAATCAATAGCAGTTTGAAACTATTTGTATGCTCAAATAATCATTCAAAACATTTCGGAACGTTCCTAATACAAAACCTGATGACCGAACTCAAAATTGGTCAACTACCATCCTACTTGGATTATTAGTAAAACCTAATTTTGTAGCGAGAGTATCCATTCATAGTTACTACAACTTTAGACTAAATGCCAAGATAAATTAACTGCTACCAGCCTAACTGTATAACTGCCTCCGGAAGTTTAGGGGATCGAAACCCAAGGTCAACTCTATGGTGACCACTTACTCTCAAGTCATCCTAACAATTCAATTATTACAATATAGGATAAAAACTATGCCACATATGGCAATCACAAACTATGCAAATTTTTCATGCATTCGGTTTATATTAGCATAATACATGCAGTAAAATAGGGCCCCTAGCAGGGTGTGAGATTTCCCCTACTTGGAATCCTTTACTCAGCTTGATATCCACAATACAAATCCAACTTATAGCTCTCTACTTCATCCGGTCCAAATATTGGAAAACTACTATAATCCTTAGTTAACTTCTAACCAAGAACAATTATTCTAATCAGAAATCTAAATCTAAATTCAAATCATAATAAACCCTTAATCGAAACTTAAATAATCAAATCCTCAATTTGAAAATCTTACCAAAGGATTGAGTAATCAATCCGCATCCACTATCGAATTCACTGTTGAATTCAATATGCAAAGTGAACGATTAATCTAAAGGAAAGTTTGCGGGTGAGGTTTGCTGAGGAGAAAGAGTTACGGGTGAGAGGAAGTAATGCGCGAAGCAGAAAACAAGCTGGGAAAGGGGGTATATATAGGATAGGCTGCCGATCCCTCGACGGCTCCACCGAGTCCTCAGTTGTGGTTTCTACTTTGTTCCACCGAGTTCTCATTTTCTGTCCTGGCTTCTCCATTTTTCCTACGCCAGCTACCTCTCTCTCTCTCTCTTTTCAAATCGCTGGCAACTTTTCAGCCACTTGATCAACTTGATTAATGGTTGAGATCTTGTCATCTGATCCACCTATTTTCTCATATACTTCTAACTTCAAACACTCGCCAAAAATAACATCAGTCATCCAAAAATGTCCCGAAAAATGCTACGTACTCGTAGCAGCAAATACTAATTTCTTATGGACTTAAACCAAATTTGGATCTCTAGGATTTACAAAAAAATCCTAACACTTCCAATAAGAAATTTAAAGTAACCACATAAATAAATAACTCAAAAAATAACTCGGAGGTCTCACAATCTAGCTCCCAATAACAAGTGGGCCATTTTATAATCTGCTACTGGGATTTTAGAATCCCGAATGCCATCTCCACATCCTTCCGGAAGCCCTCTTGTTTCTTCGCAAACAACTTATGATGATTCAACACTGGACTGTGTATTGATGAAATCAAAGTCACTCATCTGGGGTAGATCCCGTTAGCAAGATAGTATAAGATTTTCTATTCCTTATCATTGACGATGTATTTTACCCTATGGATCCTTCCAGATATCTCTTCATCAAAGAGATGTGAGCAGTCTAGCACGATATGTCATTCATAACACCCCCAAATCCGAAATTTGCATGCCATATCCATGGGTCATATGAGGCAACTGCTTTCAAAATAACGGTTGAAATATGGTAATGCCCACGATAGTAAGCTTGCTCAGCCATTGGGCAATTTTGTCAAAGCTAGGGATGGCAACGGGGCAGGTTCGGGGCGGGTTCGCCAATACCATACTCGCCCCGCCGGGTAATTGGGTCCCCATCGGGGGTATTCGGGGCCCCTATTATTTTTAAAAAAATAATTTTTTTATTAATAACATATCAAATTAATATAAATATATAATATAATAAATGAAATACATTAAAATTCATCATATTATATTACAATAACACTAAATCATAAAGAGAACACTATTAAATTTTAAAGATATGCAACAAAGATTAAGAAAATAAATTAAAATATAATTATATAATATAATATTTTTATTAAACGGGGCGGGGCGGGGCGGGGCGGGGATGGGGATGGCATTACCATACCCGCTTAATCAGGGCGGGTCCCCACGGGGATTTTCGGGGGCAGAGAATTTTGTCATCCCTAGTCAAAGTCAATGCATGCAATCTAAGCTACTACCTAGAAACCCTCTCTGACGGCCCTTTCGCATTAGTTGTCTCATATCTTCAAGATTAGATTTACGGAGATACTCCTCGCCATAGTCGTTAGTGATGACTCAGACGAACTTATATAATGCATCTGCAACGGTGCTCTGGCTGATGGTCAGTAGCTCTTGTTAGTTTCTAGAATTTTGTATTGGCTTCTTCCTTGTCAAAATTATTGTATTACTTTTTAATTATTTACTCACAAGCTCTAGGCTAGAATTAAGGTTAAGTGTTGAAGAAATAAAAAATGAAGTTGCAATGCAAAAGACTCTAAGGTATAATGCACTTCATGCATTTCACGAAAAACAGTTTTGTGTCTATTTGACTAGTCACTCACTGATCATAAGAATAATTTTCTTCACACGTGTACTACACTTACAGTTTTATCACTTGAATAATTTTTGACAGATCAACAGCCCATTTCGTGACTTGGCTCTTAAAGCCCATTCAAATTAAAGCTCATTTCTCTTTCTTTAAACAAGGATGTGCACTGCACATGATCTGGTTGTTCACTCACACACTCACATCACTATTCATCTTCTTTCTCTTTTGTGATTTTTGCAAAATGAAGATATTATTGAATTTACAGCTCTACATTATCTTATGTTGTACTATGATTTCTTTTTAGGACAAAAAGAATATGCCTTCATTTGTCTCTTGTGGATAGCCACTACTCAGTTTCCACGTGGCATGGGCAGACAATGGGTGTGTGCGTCGTGAGTATTTTGGTGTCCTTGGTCTGGGTCTTTGCTAAGTGATGTGAATTTCATTTGGGCATGCTTGCTGCGTGAGTGCTTGGGGCTTTTGGGTGTGTGCTCATCTTTCTAAGTAAGAAAATGTTTTTGAGTTTTTCAAACTAAATGATTTTCTTAACTTGTTTTTCACCCTCTAAAATCTGAATGTGTTTGAGTGTGTTCTAAAGCTTTTCACAAATTTATAAACACTATCATTTAAATTTTAGATCTAGGATTCTCCATTAGCCTTTTCATGTCTCTTGCTTGAGAAGGTTGATTTTTAAAGAATCCAAATCTGCATATCATGTTTATACATTGAAGAATCTGCTATGCTTGGTATGAATCGGTGTCATAGGTTGATGAGCTTGGAGTTTGAGCTGCCTTCTTCATGATTGACTGATTGCCTTGCTTTTGGAAGTTGTACAAATGAGTAAGAAGCTGCCACTTAGTTTAGGACTTAGTGATTGAGCTTGTGTGTTGTATGCTCCCTTTGTGTTGAACCTCCTCTATAGTGGATTGCCCGGTCAGCAGAAAAAGACCCCCAGTTTTTACCTTTTGTGGTTTTTCTGGGTGAACATCTTGTGTGCCTTAGTCTCCATTTTGTGTTGTTATGTTTACTGACTCACTCAACTTTTAAACACAAATCTGCATTGAATTTATGTGCTTGATATTACTATATGTCATATAGAACTGTTTAGCTAATCACACACCACTGTAGTTGTGGATAACACTGGGATGTCTACTGTGATGGGTCCTCTAAGTGTATAGGTTGTCACTTGATGCTTTGGTGTGTTTGATTTGTGTTGTTTACAAAAGTTATTTTTGATTTACAAGTGTCAATCTGTGTCTTTAGATTTTAGCCACTGTGTTGTTAGATTTTTATTTGTTTGATTAGTCCCTGAGTCATCACATAAACAAAAATTGGGATCCGATTACTGACTGTGGTTTTAATCAAGTTAATTAGGTAGCTAAATCACCTAATACAAACTTTCAGCTCTGAAACCGCATCGAGGGGACATCCATACGCCATCACTCTGAAAGTCGCAGTCACCTTCTGCTAAGGTGTGCAATCATATCTATCAGTTGCATCGGGTTTGAATTGGAACCAGTTATCATGGAGGCACACATCATGGAGAATCCATTTGAATAGAGGTTGATACATGCGGTATCGTCTATGGAAAGTCACAGTTCCTCTATCGGTGCCAGGATGAAGTAACTATCCATCAGCCGTTCGTGAGTACCTTCCCTATCTCGGTGTGTGTAGCGCCGACTAGAAGAAGTGTCACTATGCCATTGACGTGGGGCTACGACTGAGGTAATCATGGACATAATTAAATGTCCCACAATCTCCCTACCTTCCTTTTCTTGCATCTCATAACTTCCGTCGGATTCAGAATCAGAAGACTCGTGATTGCTCAAAGACAAGAACAAATAGTAGTACAAATGATTCATCGAAGTGTTTATCGAATAATAAATTATCTTGACTAGATAAAAAATATGTTAAATTCAATGAACGAAGGTACGACCATTTATAGAGAAGTCTACATACTTGTAGATAACAATTGAACAGTCCACAATGCTTTGAAACCTATTGGGCAATGTTATAATAAAGTCATACAATAGCATTGATAAGACGAGTCTATTCATGCAGTTTCAGGATTGTAGTCTTTACATGCAAGGTCAGGTAGTGGTCGTATCATGCAGTGTTAGCTAGGGAGTAGTAGTATCATGCATTAGTAGTCATATCAGCTGGGTATTCTTTAAATAAAAAACATAATTCTAAAGTAATAATGCATTCAATAAACATAATTTAAAGTACAACATAATTTAAAATACAACATAATTGATAAACGTCTAAATGTTTGGAGGGTACCCCGGGTATGACTGGTTGAGGTCGGATATATCCGGGTAATATCGGGATGATGTGTACTCCAAGCTTGAGGTAGCACGTTCACGCCTATTTGCCATTACTTCAGCTTGTTTCTCCTCCCAATATTGTTTTTTAAAGTCATTCATGTTGAAACTGTCAATGGTATTTCCTCCCCAATAGATTACTTCTCTAGTCTCACTTTTTCTCTTGCTTCATTCGCCCTCTCTCTCGCCTTTTCTCTTTCTTGCCTAGCAGTATCTCATGTAATTCATCCACCATTCCAAGTTGGTGGGGTTCAACTACTTTGGCCCGCTTTGCTTTATTTCTTCCTGGTGGCTTTAGACGTGATGAGCCTATTGGTTGAAATGAAGGTGGGTCATCATCAGTGTCAAGTGTCATCTCAACGTGGGGGTCATATGTATCATCTGTATCATCAGGTGTGCCATCAGTGGGTGGTTCCGGATCACTCACCAGCATCGAAGTATTTGTGAATGCATACTTGGCGCTTTCCCGTAAACTCGCCCTAAACATGATGCAAGATAAATTTTTTATTTGTGTTGTTCTGAGATATTTTAAGGGAAATTATAACCATACCCAACAATTTTCTTTTCTTACCCAATGTTCTCATTACACCCAACATTCACTTTCTATTTTCTTTATTTTCTTATTATACCCATTATTGTTTTCTATTACACCCCTGTGTTATTAAAACCTAGACTTAACACTAATATTTCTTTCCTTACCCAACAATTTCTTCACACCAATACCCAACAGTAGTCATGTACCCAGCCTTCCTTCCCACCATTCTCACGCCGTGCCTGTGAGATCCCGAAATTTTTCTTGTTTAATTTTTGAAAGATTTGGAGATCAAAAGTTGATTGTGAGCCAATAGGAAATTGGTATTCGTTGTTACAAGTACGTATTATTTTTCGGGGTATTTTTTGAAGCCCAGATATATTTTGATGATTTGTTGAAGTTGGAAAAATGTAGAAAATTTGAAAAATGTATGAAAGGTTGACATGTGGCATTATCTAGACCCTTTATTTTCATTAACCAAAGGGAACGTGATACTAAAAAGGAGTATAAAGTTTGAGAAGCTTGGAGAACATGCAAGTGGGAATCGGTTGATTAATCTAAAGCCACACCAAGTGATTGGCTAGTTTTGACTTTGAATACCCCCTCCCCATATGAACATTTCAACAAGCTAGTTTTTCTTTCATTTGATTAATCAAAGTTGATTAATAGGTAAAGAAGGTAGCCAATACGTGAGACACTTGGTTGAAGTATAAGTTGTGGAAGCTTATAGAAGGATGAAGAGAAAAGTGGGAGGCGGTGGATTAATCAGATTTGATTGATCAAATTGCTTGGTTACCAAAACATTTCAGAATTTTCGTGATTCTCTCTGTCTCTCTCTTTCTCTCTCTCTCTCTCTCTCATGCATGCAAACTGAAAGCCTTGCTTTCTTCTATCTCTCATTTTCTATCATACAACTTCCTTTGATTAATCTTTCCTTTTGATAAGTAGTTTCGGTTGCACATGGGATTATCTCTTTGATTAATCATACTACTACTTAATTAATCATTAAAATTCTCTCATTGCTTACCCGCAAACCCAATGCACCATTTCACTTAGATAAATCAATACATTTCACTAAGAGAATTTCAAGAAGAGATTTGGATTTGATTACTAAAATCTCTCTATCTTTGACCTTGTCTCTTAGCCAAAAAAACTTGGGATGTATATTTTCTAGACTTTGTAGATCTTCTGTTATTCTTGGCAAAAAACACCGCAGCCTCATTGTCACAGTAAAGAGTCATTGGTTTAATTGCAGAATCCACAACGTACTTGAGTTGCCTAAAAAAAATTCCTCAACCAAACTGCTTGTGTCCCAGCTTCATAAAGTGCCACGAATTCTGCCTGCATAGTTGAATTAGTAGTTAAGGTCTGTTTCCCACTTCTCCATGCAATTACACCTCTAGCTAGCATAAAAAGATATCTGCATTGGTGCTTCTCCTGGTTTGCAATCCTCCATAGAGAATCTCTTAAGCACCATATGAATGTAATTTCGTTGTGACAACCCTAAAAGACCATTTGCTCTATCCCTTCGAATTTCAATGCCAAGCACAAAACCAGCTTCTCCTAGATCCTTCATTTCAAACTTTTTGGACAGAAAACTTTTGGTTTCAATAAGCAAGCTCATATCACTGCTGGCCAACAAAATATCATCCACATATAAAACCAAAAAAATAAATCTGCTCTCACTCACCTTAAGATAGATACATTCATCAAACTTGTTCTCTATAAAACCAAAAGATGTGACAACATCATCAAATTTAAGATACCACTATCTAGAGGCCTGTTTCAGTCCATAAATAGACTTTTTGAGTTTGCACACTTAGTCTTCACAGCCTTGAGTTATAAAGCCTTCGGATTGGACTATGTAAATGTCTTCCTTAATATTTCCATTAAGGAAAGCAGTATTTACATCCATTTAGTGTAGCTCAAGATAAAGGTAAGCCACCAAAGCTATGATGACCCTAAACGAATCCTTAGTTAAGACTGGTGTCTCATTATAATCAGTTTCATACTTTTGAGTAAACTCTTTTGCCACTACATTTGTCTTATGCCTCTCTATTTTCTCATTTTAACTCCTTTTAGTTTTAAACACCCACTTACAGCCTATTGGTTTTTGAAACTTAAGGTGAATCCACTAGTTCCTAAACTCCATTGTTGCTCATAGACTGAAGTTCTGACTACATGGCCTCCACTTATATACATTCACACTATTAAAAGCTTCCTTGTAAGTTAATGGATCTTATCATTTTCTCCAATTTTGTAGTCTATTTCCTGCAAATAAACCATATAATCTTCAGAGATTGCAGGTCTTCTTAGCCTCTGTGACTGTCTCCTTGGCACTTTATCTGCAACTTGTTCAATTTGATCATTGTCCTGCTATATATCTTGATTAACTTGGTCATGTGCCTCATTTAACTCAAGATTTTCATCTTGAATTTGAAAAGATAAAGGCTAGTCTGAGATGGCTAAAGGATCTACATTTAAAATGGTGACATGATCTGACTCTTTTACTACCTCTTGTTCTATTTCTTCAAGAAATGAACCAAAATCTTCTTCACTTTGTCGTGTCTCTCCATCCTCAATAAACTTGGCTTGATTGGTTTATATGATTCTGGTATGGTGATGGGGACAGTAAACCTTAAAACCTTTTGACTTCTCTAGAAAACCAATGAATTAACCACTTACAATTTTGGGGTCAAGTTTTCCTATTTGAGGGTTGTAGAGATTTGCTTCTATTTAACAGCCTAGACTAGTAGATGCATTAAGCTTGGTTTTCTAGTGGTCCAAAGCTCATAAGGTGTCTTGTGAACTGACTTACTAGATACCCTATTACATATGTAATTGGCAGTCTTCAATGCTTCCCCCCATAAAAAACTAGGCAAAATGGAGATACTCATCATGCTTCTCACCATGTTAAGCAAGGTTCTTTTCTTCCTTTCAGCCACACCATTATGTTCTAGGTTCCAGGAGTGGTATATTGAGCTACAATCCCACAATATTCTAGATAGAGTGCAAATGGACCTTTGTGTTGACCTTTTTCATCATATCTAGCATAGAATTCCCCCCCTCGATCTGACCTCACAACCTTAATGGTCTTCTCTAATTGATGTTCTACCTTTGTTTTAAATATCTTAATAGTTTCAAGGGCTTTAGACTTTTTGAGATGAGATAAATGTAACAAAATCTAGAGTAGTCATCTATAAAGGTAATGAAGTACTGGTTTCCACAAATGGTTTTGATAGGAAAAAGACCACATATGTCAGTGTGAATAATTTCTAAAGTATGTGCACTTCGGGTTGAGCCTTTCTTTCTAGTGTTTGTTGTTTTTCCCTTAATGCAATCCACATAAGTTTCAAAATTAGTAAAATCAAGAGCTAGTAGCAGGTTTTGTTTAATTAGTTTCTGCAATCTTTCTTGTAAAATCTTATGCCATAACATGGAAGATTTTGGATTAAAACATGTTCTCTTAGTTCCTACATTATTTTCAACCAAGAATGTTTCATTTAAGTAAGAACATTGCAACTGCCAATAATCATCCATAAGAATAGCACAACCAATATAAATATAATTCTCAAAAAGAGAAAATTTATTAATATCAATACTTGAAGTCAAGTGACAATTAATTTCGAAAGAGAAACTAAATTTCTTCTTATAAAAGGCACAACTAAGACATTGTATAATTCCAATATATAGCCTAAATCCAACATAAGCCTAATGGTTCCTATTGCTTGGACTTCTACTGGTGCTCCATTACTAATGCAGAACCTTGCTTCCTCTATACTTGGGATCCTCCTTCTTTCCACTCCTGCAAAGAATTGACAATGTGCACAGGTAAAGCAGTGTCTAACCACCAAGAAAAAATAGGTACATTAACTAAATTAGATTCTAGGATTGTAAAGATAGCTATACCTTTCTTGGCTTTCTATTTCTTGTACCTATGGCAGTCACTCTTCATATGATATCACAAAAGTAATTGAAAGTTTGTATTATGTGATTTATCTACTTAATTAACTTGATTAAAACCACAGTTAGTAATCACCCCAATTTTTGTTTACGTGATGACTCAAGGACTAATCAAACAGACTTAAATCTGAAATCGTAGATTGACACTTGTAAATTAAAATACAACTTTTGTAATCAACACAAATCAAACACACCAAAGGATCAAGTGACAACCTATACACTCAGAGGACCCATCACAGTAGGCATCCCAGTGTTGTCCACAACTACAGTGGTGTGTGATTAACAAGACAATTCCATATGACATATAACAATATCAAGCATATATATTCAATGCAGATTTGTGTTTAAAGGTTGAGTGAGTCAGTAAACATAATAACACAAAATAGAGACGAAGGCACACAAGATGTTCACCCAGAAAAACCACCAATGGTTAAAAAACTGGGGGTCTTTTTCAGCTAACCAAGCAATCCACTATTAAGGGTTTTAATACAAGCAATTACACAACAAACTCAATCACTCTAGTCCTAATACTAAGTGGCAGCTTCTTACCATTGTGAATCCTTGTGCAAACACTTTGAAGCTAGCAATCAATTATTCATGTCATTGACAGCTCCTCCTTGAGCTCTTCAACGCACGGTACCGATCACAACCAAGCAAGTGGATTCCAATGATAATGCTATGAAATGCAAGTATAGATTCTTTAAAAATCAGCCCCCTCAAGTTACAAAACTTAGAGAAGTTGATGGAGAATCCAAAGTCTAAAATCTATATGAGTGTTTGATAAAAATAAAGAACACTCAAGACCCACTCGGATATTAGAAACAAAAACCCAGATTTTAGAAAACAATTTTCATAAGAGAAATGATTTTTCCTCACTAGTATATCAAAAACACTCTCTCTAGAAATGCCCAAGGCATAAAATCAAAAATGAAAGAGGTGAGGAGAAGTGTGTGTCATACCCAATGCTTTATCAAAATCATTCTCATCTAATTTAGACACTTGGAGACTCCTCAATGGTTTGAGCAAGAAGACAAAACTAACAAAAAGGAATATCCAAGAATATTGACAAGAAGAGATAAGAATGATGATATGGCTGAGAATTGAGAAATGAGTAAGAAGAAATTTCAGCCAAGCAAAATACACAGCCACCTGTACGTGTGAGATGTGGAGTGGGAGGGATGATGAATAGTGTACTGGTGTGTATGAGTGCGTGAAGGTTAGCTGAAAAATACATCACATGTCTTTCACAAATTAAATCAATGAGAAACCAGTTCATGTGCTGTGCACATACTTGTAAGAAAAAAGGAAATAGATTTTAATTGGAATGGGCTTTAAAAGCCAAGTTACGAAATGACTTACTGAAGTGTCATTAAATATTTAAGTATTAAAAATACATGTGCAGTGCACGTGTAAAGAAAATTATCCTTATGATCAGTGAGTGACTAGTCAAATAGACACAAAACTGTTTTTCGTGAAATGCATTATACCTTAGAGCCTTTTGCATTGCACTTTCAGTCTTGATTTCTTCAACACAAGTGATCTTAACCTTAGTTCTAGCCTAGAGCTTGTGAGTGAATAATTAAAAAAATAAACACAATGATTTTGACAAAGAACAGCCAATTCAGAATCCTAGAAACTAACAGTAACACTTAAAAACTGTGGTTTTGTTGACCTTAAAGTTTTGAGGTGTAGGATTGTTGGAAGAAGAGGCTTTGGTAGTATGATTAGAGGTTTGATATTTCTTTGGTCCATATTTTGCACTCTTCTCAGAATTCTTCTTGGAATTCTTTACCATCAGATTGACAGTGTGTTCACCTTCCTTCTTCAGCTTTTCTTCCTCTATAACACATTAGCCGATTAACTCATTCACAGTCCACTTCTCCTTTTGAGTATTATAAGTATGTTGCATCTGTCCATACTTAGGGAGGTAAAGCATTCAGTGCAGTCCATACCAAATAGCTATTAGAGATCGACATGCCTAAGTTTGTCAGTCTAGCAGCCACATCAATCATCTTTATAATAAATTCCCTGACACTTCCAACATCATCAAACTTTATGTTTGTAAGCATATGCAAAAGGTTTCCAGTTTCTACCTTTTTCAGTAATGGATTGCATGAAAACTTTAGCAATCTCAGACTCTGGTATTCCCCCCTAATGGTTTCACTCATGGTCCTCTTCATAATCAGTAAAGACAACCTGTTTGATTTCTTCCACTTGTCAAACTTGGTTTTCAGTTCTGGTGTACTATCCTCAGCAATTAATGGACAATCTTCTTTTAATGCTAAATCCATCTCACCTAGTCCTAGGTAAATATCTAGATTTTGTTTTCACTTCTTAAAATTAGTTCCAGTGAGTGGTTTGATATTAGCTAGATTAAAAGAAGATGTTGTAGAAGAGTGAAAACAAACAAGTTTAATGTACTTCAAATCAAAAGGCAAGTAAACATACCATATTGATCTTTAGGCCTGTCATCGAGTCTCACCTTTGGGCAAAGAACACAAAGAATAAAGCAAAACTATATAACCAGTTTTAATTAATAAGCATGTCTAGCATCATAAAACTTTCTACGCCTTTAGGTAATAGCAAAGATTTTATAAAGAAAATACATGTTTGTCTAGACTGTGATATGCTAATTCTATCCAAAACCAAGTAAAAGTTTAAACCTCCTTTAAGAGAACCATTTACTTAATCAAGAATGAATCACAATTTGATCCTTTTCTTTAGTCTAGAAAACTTAATAAGATTATTACTTTGGTCATACATGTTATCAAATTTTTTAAACTTATTCTGTGATATGGATTAAGACTTGAGTTATGATCTTTTAAGTTTTCTAAAATATGTGATAGCCTGCTAAAACTTAAAGAACAGTATTGCGAATCTAGCATATGTAATCCAATATTCAGACAGCCAAAATCGATAAAAAAGAATGAATTACATATTATCACATATATACAATATGACAAACATATAAGCATTAAAGTAATGTATGAAAATTCCAAGAATCGAGTTTTATGCTCACAGTTTGCAAACAAACATGTAGGTACATATTCAGTAAGTTATAACATGCAGTATAAAAAAAACTATAGACATCTTGTAGATCAAAGAAATATATAGACTTTTGTACATTAAAATAAATAATTCTATATATACTGACATACAGGTCAATTAAGACAATATTTAATCAATGTTTTTCAATTGATTCATAACTGATACGCAGCATATGCAAATATATATTATACAGTATGTCTTTATTGAGTATGTCTTTATTGCAACAGTCAAGTAATTCCTCATGTATTTGCATATTTGATTAATCATGAAACAATAAGATGATTTATAGACATGTATGAAGTTGCTCTGATACCACATGTTAATCCTGTATTCACATGTTAAGAAATACAACTATAGGCTAGAATAGATTAACCATATAATATTATGAACACCTACCTAAAGCTATCAAATAAGCCTTCTCCTCTCAGCAAAATTTCTTAGAGCAGCTCAATATGGACTGCGTTTCTTAAGCAAAAACCGATATTGTGAGAGTAGATTTGTAGATGTTTAATACATTGCATATTTTTTAACAACTTGACTTTTTCATTTTGTATGCCATAGATTTCCATGTTGATAACATGTATGTCTGGAATTGAATGCAATAATTCATCTTTTCTATAATTTGTTGAGGTTGAATAAGTTTATTAATTAGAGTCATTTAAATTAAATGTGCTTTTGCATACCTCTATGCCTAGATTGATTTGTTGTATCTAGGAATAACATCTCAGTCACATTCTTATTCAAATAGTACATGATGATCTCCATCTTGAGAGCAAACCTTCTCGACCACTCAAAGCTTTGGGCGTTTCACCATGTCAACCTTATGCTATTTTTGTGTGTGTTTATTTACTAGCTCAAATAATCAAGGATGTGCTCTATTTAAAAAAGCAGGCTACTATTCACCGTTACAATTCACTCGTTACTATTCATGGGCATTGTTCACGCGGTTTTTTATTTAAAAAAGAAAAAGAAACTTAATTTAAAGAACATCAATATCATATACATTTGCATGCAATAATTTTTTTAAAAAAAGCTTCGAAATATTAAAAAACATTATCTAAGTTGATGCATGTGCAAGATGATGCATGTTCATGTGCATCTGTAAGATGATTCAAATAAGAATCTAGAAGATGGATTTGCTGCAAGATGCATATGCAAGATGGTTTAAAAACCACCAAAACTCGCCAATAGTAGTTATAAAAATGCGATTAAAGAATGAAGATGGTAGAGTGATTTTGGCAGCAAGTTTGTAAATCAAGATTTGAGAATTGGAATTGAAAGAAGAATGTAAAAATTTCGGTTTGGAGCAGCTGCAAACCATGTACTCAGTATAACAAAACTGTCAATAGATATCAGTCGTGGACTAATATCTAATGGGTAGCTGTCCGATATAGCGAGTCGTGATATCTAATGTTCATATTTTAGATATTAGTTTTTAACTGATATGTAAAATATTTTTATATATCTTTTTTTTTCTAACCTGATGTCCTAAATACAAAATGGATATCCGATATTATATTATTTCAGATATCAATAATTTTGATCAATAGATATCGTTTTTGACACTAATACTGACATATAACTTGGTATCAATATCAGGTTTAAGGTAGAATATGATATAAAACCATGATATCAATATCAAGTCTAGGGAAGAATTTGATATATAATCTCGATATCAATATCATATATGGAACATACTCTGATATCTAAACATTGTTTATTTATCAAGTCTGAAATAAAATCCGATATCAAAACATCAAAACATTTCAATTTTTAGACAAAAAATGATATCGTTTATTATTGAAATGTATGTTATATATCAATTTTTTTTCACCTAAAAAGGATATCAATTAATTGAACATAAATTTGTGCCTGTAAATTCAAATGGACAGAAATTTGTGTAGACATAAAATCTTCCATTCTCATTCAATATATTCCAATTACCAAAAACAATATTCAAAGCTGCCAAAAATATTTATAGTACAATATCCAACAAGAGAACACATTTTTTGTTTTCTAGAGTCTAAACATAACCACTAGCCTAATAACTAAGACAATATTGCCTAAACCTACTTGAAGACTTTTACAAAATCAAAACAAGTTGTAATGTACCAAAAGCTGCCCACATGTACAAAATATTGGCATGGCAACATCTCTACATGTAATTACTAACAAAATTGACTCGTGATGCACCTCATCAACTTCAATTTCCTCCCATGTGTTGTGTTGCCTTAGATATAACAGCCTTACATAAGAACAAAAGATTGATGGTTCAATAAATTAAGTTAACTAAACAATTACATGAATTAAAAAATTAACGTACATTTACATGAACTAAGTTAAAATTATTGGCCAAAAAGAAACATGTTTGATGGTATCTTCATCGAACCTATTAAAAAACCACATGCCTCATATAGGTAATAACTTGGAATTTCAGAGTCATCAAAGAAAGAAAAAGTCTTTTTCAAGAAAAAGTGAAAAGAAAAGGCAAACTGCCTGCGAGATAGGAAATTTGTCCAGTGTAGGCTCTTGGAATATTTTCAAAACAATGAGATGAAATTAGATCAAGACATTTCTCCAGCTCAAATATACATTTCAAACTATAAGGAATAAAAATATCATGACCTTTTTCCAATCACACCATGGTTAAAACTCAGGAACAAGTTTAGGTTACTACTTGCCAAAAAAATAGCAAATTAGGGCAGGGCAGTCCTTGTGATTTTTATAAAAATAAATACAAGAGCTATGAACATGAGTTTTGATAGACTTGTAATAAACATTCAAAAGAACATTGATAAAAATTATCTAATTAATTGAAGCCATAGATCGACCAGCATTTACAAATATTTACAGGTTCAAAAATCAGGGTTTTATCTTTATGAAAACTGTCTCAGTTTAGGTAATTCATCATAAATCAAACATAGCTTCAATTCACAAGGTTTTTGGTTTAAAAAACTCTTTAGCATGTCTAGTACATATTCCATAAGTATCAGATCATAAGCATGACTCAAAATGACCAACTTACACTCAAAATCCCTTTAAATTCAGTAAATTATAGTTGTTCTTAGTGCTGTAAAAAATTTTGTCAGTAGGTCCACCTTAGAAAATTCACAAAAAATTCAATACAGGCCCGAATTACTTGGTTCTTGTCCCAAAGCAACCATTAGTAAGTCTAATTTCAAACCCCTAAATCTCATATTTAAATTCCACACATAACAGTACAGAGTTCAGCAGAAGTCCAGTAAGGTCAGATTCACTAAAAATGACATATTTTGCTATTCTTTGAGTTAAAACACATGTTCTTTAGAATTCAAAGAAAATACCAATACATGCAAGTTTAAAGACCTTATTTGAGCTATAAAATAAACAATTTTAAAACAAAACTTTATTGGAGGAAATTAAAACACACAGAGCAGTACAAAAGTTATGCCTTTGTCAATCCAAATACACTCTATTTCCCTTAAGCTTAAGCAAAAATTTCAACCAAAGACATGTAATCAAACATGAGTTAGAAACATTATTATTTAAAGAATGCTAAGAAAGTATACATTGCATATGCTATCTCTTTTACCAGAATGATCAAGAATAGGTATCTTAGTTGAATCCTTAATTTGAGAAACAAGCTTATTACTGCCTCTAGGGATGACCAGATCTATCACATCAACAAGCTGCAATATAATAAATTTGTTAATACTCATCATATCAAAAAACCATATACAATTTAAAATTTATGTGCCCACCTTGATAGTTTATAAATAATGACATTCAGAAATAACTTAAAGTCTTAACAACATATCTGATAAGAGACCATTAGACAAGATTATATAATATGTTGGTTAAACAAATTTGAGTATCATATAGATGATAAGTATCATTACATTGCCATCGTATTCTTTCTTAAGTACTCATTGAAAATCAAATGTTTTGGACTTGCAGCTGTAGATCCAAAACAAAATCACGATTACAAACAAAAAGAAATAATGAAAAATCAAGATCGAAGAACTCAAAATAGAATCGCAAAACTATACCTGTAAAAATCAAAGACTTTGTAAGACCCCGTATTTTTCAAGGAGTTATTTTAAATATTTTGCGAATTTATTTTAAGGATTTTGAGAATTTAAAAGGTTTTGGTTTAATTTTTAATTTTTGTTTTAAATTGGGCTTGACCCAAAAGTTGACTTTTAAAACTAATGAACTTTCTTCTTTGACTTTGGGCACGTTGGAAAGGTCTCGAGTCTACGAGTTCGTAGACACGCGGCACGCGTCAATCAGAGTTACCGTTTGAGAGTTACGGGCATTTGAAATAAATGGCAAACTAGTAATTTTTACGAAAGTGGGTTTAAATACCCAAAAAATCAGATTCTCTCACTCTCTCTCCTCTCCCCCGCGCCTCCCTTCTCTCTCCTCTCTCTCTCTCTCCGCCTGCCCTCTCCCCTCGGCAGTTTCGCCGTCCGGCCACCCCTCGACCAACGGCAGGCACCGGCGAGTTCATCTCGCCGTCGCCGACCTCCAGCGGCCCTCCTCATCGCCGGCCGACCACTGTAGACGGAGAATCGGCGCGAGACAGAAAACGTCCTCGTCGGCGTTTCCGACGGAGTTACGACGCCGGACCACTTGGGTCTCCTTCCCCAGGCTCCGGCGAGTTCAGCTGTGCCACTCCTTTGCTCTGGCGACCTCCCACGGCGGCGAATTGACAACTCAAGGCCACTGGCTTCCACCGTCGATTTCAGCCACTTCCGGCGACTTTTGGCCGTCGGTCCAGTTGTTAAAAACGACCATCGAGGTATGGGCTTTGTTTCCCCCTTGGTTGGATTGGTCAATTTTGTGAAATTAGGAAATTGAATTTATGGGGTTTGACCCCATTTCGGGTTGACTTTGAATTGAGCCTATTTGAATGTTTTCTGAGTTGTTTTTCATCCAATTGAAGTGCCTAGGTTGAGTTTGGGTTGATTTTCAGTTGAAAAATCATTTTCTTTGGATGTGCGGCCACTGCCACCGTCGGCTCCGCCACTTGTGGCGGCGAGATGGGTGGTTTTTCTTGTTAATCAGCCTCCCCAGGACTTCTAGAGACCAACCCCAGGGTTTGTTTACGTGTTGGTGAGTGTTGTGTGTAGTTGGGGCTGGGCAGCCACCGCGTGTGGTGGTTACTGTCCATTTCGGTCGTTGAACGGCCAAATTGTGAACCCTGAATATTTAAAAGTTGGTTGTCTGGTCTTAACAGGTACACGGGCTCGGGAAATCTCATTCCCGATGCCGTTATGCTGCCGGATTTGATATCCGAGCAATGGCACCGTGAAGGGTATTTTGGTCTTTTACGTAGTTAAATTGTGAGTGATACCTATCTTAATGCAGAGTACTGTTAATGATTTGTCTGCTTTGTGTGCTTGTTGTTATATGTTAGGAAGGTTAAGTGTAGGATTTAAATCATAAGAATGTAGTGACGAGGATTTGAAACTAAGAGATTAATTGAGAATTATAGAGATGCTATGACGATTAGGCAATTATTATACAGTAGACTGTGAGTATGAGTGGCAAACAAGTGACGGTTCGTGAGTATGGATAATTTCTGGAAATGGTTTTTGGCATTATTTTGGAGAAGTTTTATTATTGAATTTTCGTCCTTTGGAAGATGATTTTTGATCGAGCAGCCTTCACAATTTGAGTATAATCTTATTGAAGCGGATTTATTGGAAGAATAAAATTTCAGTTTCTATCTAGAGGAGTATTTTTGAGATGTGGTTGTTTGAGATATTCAAAGCAGTTTCAAACCGCCATATTAGTACCCTTTTCAGCAGGTATTGAATTGCTCTGCACTCGCCTAGAGATGACTCGGCGGTGTATGACCAGCACTCGCTCTGCACTTGCCTAGTTGGCGGTGTACGACCAGCATTACATTTGCTCTGCACTTGCCTAGTTGGCTGTGTACGACCAGCATTTTCTCTGCACTTGCCTAGTCGGCGGTGTATGACCAGCATCACAGCAGGTATAGATTTGCTCTCCACTTGCCTAGAGATGACTCGGCAGTGTCTGACCAGCAGTTTCCCTGGTACTAGTGTGGCGTGAGTTTTCAGTTGTGGAGTATTTTAAAGAATTATATTACACCAGCAAATGTTTTAAATGACAGTTTCAGTAAGGCATTGCGTATTGTTTCAGATATTTTAACAGTTTTACAGCTTGAGGGTATTAATTGTTTTTCAAAGTTTGATTTACGGTTCGAAGTGATTTAAAAACAGCTTTGAAAGAAGAGATTTTGAAAATAGTTTTAAAGCTGGAGGATTTTAAAGAGCGACGTGAGTGAAATTAGCTAGTTTAACTGTTGCTTGATTTCTTGTGTGCATTTGTTTGCTAGGATTTGGTTTAGCTAGGATTTGGTAAAGTCTAGGCTTGAATCTTGAGGATGGACACTGATGAATGGATTATGTATTGAGGTTATGAGTTAGGATGTGAATGATTCGAAATTGAGGTTAATAGTTGACGTTTAGGCAATTGATTTGCAGAAAAATGATTATTATTATTATTGGTGGAAATTGATGTGAATATGAGGAACTATTGTTTATCCTAATGCTTGGATGATTGGTGATGAATTTATTGTGTGATTGAATATTTATGGATATTATTGTGGATTACTATTAAGTATGGGAATTGGGGATTTTATTGAAGATATTCATTTTGTCATTTCACTCATACGAGCTCTAGTGAGCTTACCGGGTTTGTTGTATAACCCGGTACACCATGGATGTGGTGTAGGGTTTATGTTTTGCAGGTTTAGCAGGCTGAGGAGGCTGTGAGGAGAAGTTGAGGCAGTGGGATCCACTTTGTTTTGATTTAATTGATTTTATACAGTGAATTTTACATAAATGTTTTGGGCTCACACTCTGATTTATTTAACGTATTTATTTATTATATTAAGTGTATGACTCATTCTTTGAAAAGAGGTTTAAAGGACAAAGTTTCAGTGTATTTTTGGGCCCTAGGATCGGGGTGTTATAGACTCAGGAATCAAAATCGAACCCTTAATTATGAAACAAATAGAAGATCAAGCTTCAGAATCACAAATTTAAATTGCACAGACCCATCGTTGAGAGAAAGAGATAGAGAGAGTGTGTGAGAGAAACGAAAAAAAATTTAGAGTGAGAAGGAGAAATGCGAAAGATAAAAAAAGAGAAAGGTTGCAAGTAATAAAGCAAATAGGTAATAACTCTGTCCTTTACCAATAGTTAAACTAAGAGGTAAATAATTAAATTTCAGATTTTGATGAACTTTCGATGGTTCAAAAATATGGAAATTTCGAAATGATTTCAATTTCGTTGGAAATTTAGATTAAAACAATTGAAACTTTTAATAAAATTTCGACATTTTTTATTTGATAATATTTCGAAACCTCAAAAAAATAGAAATTTTCAAAAATTTAATTCCTTGCTAAGAGGTAATTTATACTTTGGGCAAAAAAAAAAAGAGGTAATTTATACAAAAAATAATATAAACTGAAAAATGTTGTGGAACTTACGAGAACCTTATTTGATTTTATATTATTTTATAGAGGAAATTACAGATTTGGTCTACTTATTTTATACCTAGTTCAATTTTGGTCTATGATCTTTTTTAAGTTATGTTTTGGTCTACTAATTGTTTCATTTGTTCAATAAAGGTCCAGATTTCTGACTTTAAATCCTTTGGGTTGTGTTTTCTTCAATTATAATTGAAGTATAAATTATATTTCATCATTTCTTAGTCATAGGAACCAATTTAGAGTATTAGAATTCAAGAGAATTGAGATTGAGTGAAGTTTGAAAAATTGGCAGTTTCGGGTACTTTACTTTGGGGTCAATTATCTTGAGTTTTAGAACTTCAATTTGAATGATTTTTATATGGTTGTAAAATGGAGATGTATAGCTTTAAAACAAGTATATGTTTGCTGAATTTGGGTGAGATTTGATAAGGTAAAAGGTAAGCCTGATTTGAGAAAACAAATATGGACCTTTATTGAACAAGTGGAACAATTAGTATACCAAAACAGAACTTAAAAAAAATCGTGAACCAAAATTAAACTAGGTATAAAATAAATGGACTAAATCTGTAATTTTTTCTATTTTATATGATGTGGTATGGTGTCAAGCCACGTGGCTTCCACATTTGTAGGGAAAGTAAGGGGTCGTGGCTAATGTGACACGTTTGGATGCGAAGCGTTCTTGTTAGCCATTTGGCATCTAGTAATGCGCCACGTCACCTCCTAACGTCTCAGGCCTATGAGAGAAATGGTTTTGTCACAATTTAAGTAGAATGTCATCCAAAAGATGTACGTCAAAATTTAAACATGTAATAGGAAACAGTTAAATGTGACAAAATTAAGATATCAAATTGCACTTCGCTCTTTTATTTATTTAAAAAACCATTCTATGTTCTATCGATACACACTTGTGTACCTTAAAGCTAATGCACACGTTCAAAATACTCACTTGAAACGAATGATTTGGATTTGGACGTAATAAGTTTGCAGTTTTGTACATGTTTTGTGCATATAAAATTGTATAAAAGGTAACGGGACTGTGTCTCGCAGATCCAACAGATCGGAGAGCTTGGTTTCTCTAATTTAAAACCAATTTATATGAGAAGGCTTTGATATATAAATACCCACCATTTTTGGATCTGATTCTCTGCGCACTCTAATGCCAATACGCAGGAGGCCTTAAGGTTAGTTTCTCTCTCTCTCTCTCTCTCTCTCTCTCTCTCTGCTAATTTCCAGATCTTGAAACTTGATGATTCAATTCTGTTTGGTTACCAAGAAAATCGAGAAATAAGATACCGCATTTACCTGACAAAGCGGACATAACCAACCTCTGGTTTCTGATGATTATTGCTAAATTCGTCATGTAGGCATTCGATTTCGACTTTGCTCTCATTAACTGATGCTCAAACTTTCTTCTCCATTTCATTTTTGATTGTCTGATCCGAGTTGAAACAATTTGATTTACCCTTTCGGGAGAAAGGCTAATAAATTGAAAAGAAATCTTATTGTTGTGCTTATACAGAATGAAACTAATGCTTGAACGTAAATTTAGAAGAAGATCAGTAATGTGCATTTGAAAATTGATCCAAGACCTGAATTTTAGATCTCATTTGTTCTGTTTGTGAGTAAATTTGATGTGTTTTTCTTTTGAACTTGTAAATTTGGATTGCCTTTCCGGTAGAAATACACCTTTTTCGCCAATTAGTACTGATTCTTTCTAATGATCCTGCTTATGAATGGCTTCAACAAGATCCTGAATATATGGGATAGAAGAGAGGTTGCCGTGAATTTGTGTGCAATAACATGATTTTCCTTTTGATTATACTGTCATGGAAACAGTCAAGCCATATCTGAAGTAGAAAAATCATGCAACATTTAGTCAAGTTTGTTGACTATAATAAACTTTGTATAAACTCATAAGCTAATATGCCTATTAGCTTTGTGCATGAAGCCTTCTGGTTTTGCATTTACTGTGCTTTAAGTTTTGAATTTCAGTTTGTGAGCTAAATATTTTATATTATTAGGAAAGAAGATGAATTCGAAAAATCTAGATGTGATTATGCAGCAAACTGTATGATCTATTTTACTTTCCTAACCTTAAAAACCAGCCCAAGCATATGTATGTGTTGGTTATTGCATGCTTTAGCTGTTTGAATTTTGGTGATATAAATTAATATGAACCCATTGTTATTTCAGAAAGCTATTAAGAAATGGAGAAATCTTCTAGTTTGCTCGTTCACTTTGATAAAGGAACACCTGCAATTGCAAATGAAATCAAGGAAGCTCTCGAAGGCAATGATGTAGATGCAAAGATAGATGCAATGAAAAAGGCAATCATGCTTTTGTTGAATGGTGAAACGTTACCTCAGCTTTTTATTACAATTGTTAGATATGTTTTGCCTTCTGAGGACCACACTGTCCAAAAACTATTGCTTCTCTATTTGGAGATTATTGAGAAAACTGATGCAAAGGGTAGGGTCTTACCTGAAATGATTTTAATATGCCAAAATTTAAGAAACAACCTACAGCACCCCAATGAGTATATACGTGGTGTAACTTTAAGGTTTCTGTGCTGGTTGAATGAGACCGAAATAGTTGAGCCATTAATTCCTTCTGTTTTGCAAAATTTGGAGCACCGACACCCTTATATTAGGAGAAATGCTATATTAGCTGTGATGTCCATATATAAGCTACCACAGGGTGAACAACTTTTGATTGATGCACCTGAAATGATTGAGAAGGTTCTTTCAACGGAGCAGGATCAATCTGCTAAGCGGAATGCATTTCTCATGCTCTTTACTTGTGCCCAGGATCGTGCAGTTAATTACCTTTTGACCCATGTTGATAAGGTTCCAGAATGGGGTGAATTGATGCAGATGGTTGTGTTAGATCTGATACTAAAGGTGTGTAGAACAAATCGTGGAGAGAAGGGGAGGTACATTAAGATCATTATATCCTTGTTGAATGTGCCTTCAACTGCAGTTGTTTATGAATGTGCGGGAACACTAGTTTCCTTGTCATATGCTCCCACTGCTATTAGAGCTGCTGCCAACACCTATTGTCAGCTTCTTCTTTCTCAGAGTGACAACAATGTGAAGCTTATTGTTCTTGACCGTCTGAATGAGCTAAAGTCTTCTCATAGGGAAGTTATGGCTGATATGTTCATGGACGTGCTTAGGGCACTTTCTAGTCCGAATCTTGACATCCGGAGGAAGACCCTAGACATTGTTCTTGAGCTGGTTACTCACCGGAACATCAATGAGGTGGTTCTGACTTTGAAAAAAGAAGTTGTTAGGACTCAGAATGGAGAGCTAGAGAAGAATGGTGAATACAGGCAGATGCTTATTCAAGCCATTCATTCTTGTGCAGTAAAGTTCCCAGAAGTTGCGAGCACAGTGGTGCATCTGTTGATGGATTTCTTGGGAGACAGCAATGTTGCTTCAGCTGTCGATGTGGTTGTTTTTGTTCGAGAGATAATTGAAACCAACTCTAAATTAAGGGTATCTATAATAACAAGGCTATTGGACACTTTCTATCAAATCCGAGCATCACGGGTTTGTTCTTGTGCTCTTTGGATTATTGGAGAGTATTGCCTGTCACTTTCTGAAGTTGAGAGTGGAATTGCAACAATTAAACAGTGTCTTGGGGAATTGCCTTTTTACTCTGTTTCAGAAGAAGAAGGTTATGATTCTTCAAAGAAGGTTCATCAAGTAAACTCCATAACTGTGTCTTCTAAAAGACCAGCTATTCTTGCTGATGGCACTTATGCCACACAGAGTGCTGCGTCTGAAACTGCTTTCTCCCCTCCTACCCTGGTTCAAGGATCCTTGGCATCTGGGAACTTGAGATCACTGCTTCTCACCGGTGACTTTTTCCTTGGGGCAGTTGTTGCATGCACACTGACCAAACTTGTTCTGAGATTGGAAGAGGTCCAGCCATCTAAAGTTGAAGTGAATAAAGCATCTACACAAGCATTGTTGATAATTGTCTCTATGCTGCAATTAGGACAATCTCCAGTTCTTCCGCATCCCATTGACAATGATTCTTATGATAGGATTGTCCTCTGCATAAGATTGCTATGCAATACTGGTGATGAGATCAGGAAAATATGGCTGCAATCTTGCCGTCAAAGTTTTGTTAGTATGCTTTCAGAAAAACAATTAAGGGAAACAGAGGAAATAAAAGCAAAGGCTCAGATTTCTCATGCACAACCAGACGACCTTATTGACTTCTACCATCTAAAGAGCAGGAAGGTACTGCTTCTGCATTCATTGTCCATTGCATATGTCTAGCTGTATGTGCAAGTTCTATAAACTCTGATGACCATTTCCTGAGTTTCGGTTCACTATTGTCACTCTTCAATTTTTATACTGATCATTTAGATACCTTCTGATGTACTAGCTGCAGGGTAGTTGCGTGTCTGTTTGTTCACACATAATTTATATAGTTATACTTATGTTGAAATGTATTGTATGAGCATGTGCTTCCCTTGTTCTTCTTCTGCAGGGCTCATGCCTTTTGAATATTGTGCTGGTTCTTCTGCTATCTTCTATGTGGATATATTCTGCTTTTAGTTCCATGTATCACATGGACTTTGGTTTCAGGCTACTAGAACTTTCTAAATACTTCAGTTTTGTTAAAATCTATTTTTCAAAAGTGTAATCTAGGTAGTTTTGAACAAGCCCAGAGTCTTATTTTGAATCTTTTGGTTTCTATTGGTTTTTGAAAGCTAAATGTGTTTTTTTCCCTAATATAGTGGTGCATATGTGATTGGTATTGTATTTAAATTAATTTTCCATTCTACATCTAAATTTAAGGGTATGAGCCAACTGGAACTGGAAGATGAGGTCCAAGATGATTTAAAACGTGCTACAGGAGAGTTCATCAAAGATGGGGATGATGCAAACAAGCTTAACCGAATTCTCCAACTCACTGGATTTAGTGACCCAGTGTATGCTGAAGCATATGTGACTGTTCATCATTATGATATTGTCCTTGATGTCACAGTTATAAATCGAACCAAGGAGACCTTGCAGAACTTGTGCTTGGAGTTGGCAACCATGGGTGATCTTAAACTTGTTGAGCGGCCACAGAATTATACTCTAGCTCCTGAATCTAGCAAGCAAATAAAGGCCAATATCAAGGTGTCCTCAACTGAGACTGGAGTCATATTTGGAAACATTGTTTATGAGACCTCGAATGTGCATGAGCGAACAGTTGTTGTCCTCAATGATATTCATATCGATATTATGGACTATATCTCTCCTGCTGTTTGTAGTGATGGAGCTTTCAGAACCATGTGGGCAGAGTTTGAGTGGGAGAACAAGGTATGTAGCGCTCGTTTGTGGCCTGATTTCCACATCAATAATAAATATGCTTTCATAGGTTTCAGGCTACCAGTCTACCACCAGTAATTTTTGGGACTATACAAGAGTTTCTATTACTGTTTTTGTGAAATTCTGAATTATATTCATCTTTCTGGTTTAATAAATTTGCCCTGCCTTCATTGCATTTTTTCCCTTTTAGAACTCAATCTATCTCTTTCTGGCTATGTATCAGTTATATGCTTATATTGTCAAAGTTATTGGATTTGAGTACATTATGGTGGTGGTAAACATATTATTCTGTAATATTCACTTTGTATTCTAAGAGTGCTATTGGGCCCTTGATGAATCAGTACTGAAACTGCCTCCCTGAAAGGTCTCCTCTAGGTTAAAGATGAAGTTATAGAGTAATTAATTTTTCTTAAGTAGTATGTATATCTGTATGGCATTATTAGTTTGTAATAAAGAGGAATGCAACTCTGGTTTGTGACCATCCCTTATTTCAGGAGGTGTCATAAATAGGAAGCCAAATGGAACATGAGAGTTAAATACGTCTAGAGGCTGTTTCAATACAATCAAATAATTGAAATGCATAACTCTTTTTCCTTATATATCCATTCCTAAATTTGGAATTAGTTTAGAGACAGCTATTAATTCTTGCTGAGAGGCTTCAGGTTAAGGTTTGTGTGATAGAACTCATAATAGTTGATCATGGTATTTTTGTTATAGGTTGGTAAATTTTTTCTCTCACCTACGGCATTTTGTTTTGCTCTCTCAGTCTATAATGGAATGCACTTTTTGTTGGAATATGTAGGGACTAGGGAATACACAAATCAGTAATTAGGAGGCCTATACATAAATTCGTAACAGATTCATAGAATCCTCTGAGGTACACTGGATGTAGTACAAGGCCTATGGCTATAATTATGTTCATCCTGATAAAGGACAACAAGTCAGAATCACTCTCTGCAATTTCTCTCTCTTAAGTTTTGCAACACATTTAACAGCTAAATGTGAAGTCATGTGGTGGTTGCAATTTTCTAGTAAATGCACCATGCCATTTAATCATTTATGCAAGGAAAGCTTTTCCTTTCATGCAATGTTAAGTTTATGTTGATGCCTTTCTTCAGTTTAGGGCTTGTTTAGTAGAATTACTAAAAGCGTTTTTAAATTAGTAGAAGCGCTTTTGGTAGCGTTTGGTAAAAATAAATAAAATTACTTTTGGGTTTTCTAAAAGCGCTTTTAAGGGGTTTTTTGAGAAGGTGCTTTCTCAGGAAGCACTTCTAAGTGCTTTTGCATGAATCACTTAGAATTTTTGTAAAAATATTTTTGTGCTTCTTAGCAGAAACACTTCTAGTAAAAGCACTACTAAGTAAAAGCACTTTCAAGAAGCAGTGCCAAACGACCCCTTAGTTACTCTTGTAGTTTGCTTATTATGTATTCTCTGGGCTGCTTTTGTATTTTTTTATGGCTTGAATGCTGACCTCAAATGTGTTCATATATTTCTTTGGTCACAGACATAGGTGATATGTTTTTGACCCAGTGGTTACATTCTTGTCTTTGTGGTCTTTGATTTGCCTTTTAAATTTCCGAGGACCATAGGCAAATATATAGTACTGCTTTTCACCTCCCTGTTGCTTTTGCCTTCTTGCTTCTACCTTTCTATAAAGGCTCCATTTCTCTTAGTTCAAAATCTGTAGTTTGATTGAGCAACCATTTTCTCTGTCTGCTTGGACTTGACTGCGAATTATCTTAAATCTTGATGACAATGTGTTCCATTTCAGGTTGCTGTCAACACTGTAATTCTAGATGAGAAGGAATTTCTTGACCATATCATGAAATCAACTAACATGAAGTGTCTCACTGCACCGTAAGTCATCTTCACTTGCTGGTTAGCGTTCCTTTTACTACAACTTTCACGGTTCAGTGAAAACAATGTGCACACTGCAAGCTGTACAAATCTCAAGCCTAGTTTTGTGTCACTGCAAGCTGTTACCTATTTTGCAAACAATTGTGAACATGTTTTTTATACTATTTTTGACTCAAGACTTAGGCGCTCATGCCAGGCATATTACCGGACTTCATTCCTATGTTATGAAGTACTTGAAGTTATGTTCTAACTAAGAGAAAGGATGTAAATAGCTGGGACATGTTCAATGTCCATTGATTTTTGCTGGGGTTGAATTTACCATTAGATCAAAGAGTCTTATAAAACAGAATGGTAAACTTTGGAGCATGCTTAACTGAATACAAATAAATGAATATAGTATATGTGCCTTTGTGCTTTTGAGTTTTTATCATGGGACACTTCTTATAATCCATGCATGCTTTACTTTTCTTAAATAATTACTTAATTTTTAATAGTTATTTTAATCTTTGCTTTGGCCTCCACTGTTTGATGATTGAGTTTCAGATCGGCACTGGATGGTGAGTGCGGATTCCTGGCAGCTAACTTGTATGCAAAGAGTGTGTTCGGGGAGGACGCCTTGGTGAATGTGAGCATTGAAAAGCAAACAGATGGAAAGCTTAGTGGCTACATCCGGATAAGGAGCAAGACCCAAGGAATTGCTCTCAGTTTGGGGGATAAAATTACTCTCAAGCAAAAGGGAGGCAGTTAAAAAGATTTTGCGTTGATCATACTACACTGGTACTCTTCCATCTGAAACTGTGATTCCAAAGAATAAAATCCAAGCTATTAATTAGTTGCAGTTTTAATAATGCATTTGAATCTTGTCTCTCCTCCTGAAAGCAACTTTTGTTTCTTTTCACCCTGGTGGTATGTCATAAGCTGCACTTTGTGCAGGTGCTTTCTTTCCAGTTGAAGGAATATTAGCAGCAATCATTTTAATATTAAATTTAGGGATTCATTTTAGACATTTACTTGCTGTAAGAGGTTGCTAGAGCCAACCGTAAAATTGCCTTTCTGTGTCTATTGAGATGAGTTTTTTCCCGGGACATTCTTTCATGAAATTCACTTGTATGTATAATTTTCACTCCACTGTTTGTTCAGAATGCTGTAGAAACCATTACATTATTATATGAATAATTAAGAGCAAATTTTCAAATGGGTGGGCTTGTTGGGCATTGGCTGTGTTTGGTATTGTTAAACAATCTACGTGGTTTTTTTTTTGTTGAACAATCACATTTAGATTCTTGTAGTTGGTCCCGTTTTCCCCTTAGGTCCTCACTTTCAATTTTTGATTTTAATGATTGCAATTGGGTCCAAATCATGATTTTGCCAATTTAATTGATAAAAAGGTCACGTGATACTCGCATGTAAGGTTATTATATTCATTTTATTGGTCAAAGAATGACTGACTTTTGATCCATGTACTTTGAACTATTTTCCAATTTGGTTTATGTAGTTTCAGTTTTCGTAATCATGCTCCTATAATTTATTAATGAATACAATTGGGTCTAAAATAGCCAATTTTTTGATTTGGTATATGGAAATATCATGTGCTGGTCAGGCGGAAGGTTATTATAATTATTGAGAAAAACATGCATGTAACGGTTGTATACAACATTCCTCACAATAAATGGTCACATGACTAACATGTGAGGAGATGTTGTGAGAGTGTAGGTATATACATCGGTTACATACAAGTTTTTCTCGTAGTTATTCAACGATAGATTTTTCTAATAACATACTGTTGCCATTGCACTCTATGCTGTTAGGGATGAGTTTAGGAATTGGAAATTTATTAGGGTCTTTTCAAGGGGATATTATGGATATGGGTTCATAAGGGATCATGGTGACAAGGGACAGGAATTTCGAGTTGGATGCTCAGATTTGCATTTTATGTTCATCACTTAATTGGATTTGGAGTTGATGCAATAATTGTGAGAAGAAGGGAAATAAATTTTGCATGTTAGAAGATACTTGAGAGCAATTTTAAATTCCTATTGTTTTACTTTTAGGTAAATTTAGGGCCAAAGGCTCAAAACAGGAAGCACCCTACACTATAACTAAGCGAGCCTAGCAACTCCAATGACATCTTCAACCAACATGAGGGAGGCCCAGCTCTAAATCAAGCCCAAAAGAAGTCGTACGATCACCTACCCTATCCTCTTACCTATAAACATGAAGGGAGGTTCTTACGAGACCCTACTTTTTTCTTTTCAAACATGAAGGGAGTTGCTGGCCGGCGGGGTGGCTGAGTGGTAGAGAGGGAGGAGGGGAGGTGGTGTCTGGTGGCTGGGTTTCACTTTTTATCATTTTTTGTTTTGTTTTTCTTTTCAATAATTTGGTGCGAAAATGATGGGTTAATGGGTAAAAACTTTTGTGTGGGGTTTCTTTAGAAGCTCCCAAGCCTCCCATTACAGCCCAAAACCAGTGAACCAAGAGGGTAAATTTCCTACCGTTTTATTATGTAATATTGTAAATTTGTAAGATATGAGCGTTTAAGCTTAAGCCCAAGTCCAAGGAGTATTGTAATATTTCTTTTTAAAATTTTTTTGTCTTAATATTTGTTAGACTAGTTCGAAAGTTGGCTGTTGCTTTGTGTAAGTTTATTTTCTACCTTCCTGGGTACTCAAAAGCAAAGGTTTTGCATGTGACAAGAATTTAAACTTGGGACGTTAATTTAAGTCATAGTTGAGTCCAGTAAAAGCTATTGGAGAGAATGAAGATCCCATGGAATGTATAAGAGGATACCAAGACCAAAATTGACTTGAAAGAGAGAAAACCAAGAACTACAAATAACTTTGTTTTGGCCGCAACAAAACTTTTCTTAGTTGAGGAACAATATTAGAAACTTAAAAGAACTCAATTGCATGATGAAGAAGTCTGGTAAGATGATTACCAAGACAAACATGCATCATCAATTTGGGCATGCTTGAAATTATATTCATAGATACCAGGTTCTCTTAGCTCAAGAAGTGATATGAGCATTACATATAGAAGTGCTAGGATGAAGAGTTTTGGAAAAGAACTTACACAGATATTTTAAAGTTAGATATCCACCTATACATCTAGGGGTGGCAATTAGGGCGCAAGTCCTGTTCATCTCATTTCATTTTATATTTGTGTTGAATACTAATAAACTATAATCTGACACATGTAATTACTTGTTTCGAATAACTCAATAGTAGTCCAATATGTTTATAATCGTGTCGTGTCTGAGATGACCAACATACATTGTGAACTAAAAAACAAAGTTTTTTTTTTTTTTTTAAATTTCTAAACTTATTGCTTATACATTACTTATAAAATAAAAATTCACTTAATCATGATATTAACAAAGTCATATAAAATAATTCTATAGTTAAACAAATACTCATACAATGCATATTGAAAATGAGAAAAATTAATTATTTTGTAATATAATATCATAAATGTGTATATTGTGTCACAACTGGATTACTTGTGTTTGACATAACCTAACCCATTTACCTATTTTTGCTTGCAGATCTTGTCATATTTGTTTTCATGTCAAGCAATGATCAAACCAAACTGGCCCGCTAACTTTGTGTCGGTATGATTCGTGTTATCGTGTTATGCAAAAAATTGTCACCTCTATGGTTCTTGACTTTGAACATTTACTAAAATAATAAATGACAATATGAGTTTGGGGGATGGGAGATAAAACCAAACCAACTTTGCATTACAATTCATGAAAAGATACAAATGCACAAATTGATAATTTAAATGGCTCAAGAATTGAACATCAATTTTAGTTTAAATGACATTGAGGTGGGTTGAGAAAGTGAAAAAAAAAAATAAAAAATACCAAAGAATTGGTTGACGACAAAAAAGGTGAAGAATTGAAGTGAGAAAATCTTTATCAATGTCTCTCTAAACATCAAAGACTTGAACCTCGGTCGTGGTTTTCCATTGTCCTCATCCCGTCAAGTAGTCTTGTACGTAGTAGGCGTAGCATATAGGATGATGACCTGCACCAAATCTGAAATTGCACCCAAACCATTAGGAAACTACTAAATTGTTTAAAGAAAGTGTTTTTTGAAGTTACATATATTAATGTGTGCATTGTGCATGAAAAAAAAAAATTGTCCTAGACAATAATAAAAATATTGATACCAAAATTTTAGGAGTTCAAAAACTAACCACACAATTCCATTGCAAAAGCTTTTTTTTTTTTTTGTTAATTGGAAAGCTTAAGTAGCCCAAAAGTTAGTGTGTGCAGAGAGATAAATGGTAGCACTACAAGAAAAACAAGCAAAGGCAACCAATTTTTTTTGGTAGGCATAGAGGCAACTGCCACTTTTGTTAGTTTGTAATGTCCCTTGCCACACTGCAGTCACCATATATCATGTTGGAGGTTGGTGTTGGGGTGGCAAGGGAGCTAAGGCCACCCACATGTAAGCATGGTGGAAGCTTCTGCCAAAACCTGCAGTGTCAGTCTGACAGGTCCGGTCCTCACCAATGCTGCAGTTAGTGGGTTTCACTTGTTCACCATCTCTATTGGGGTTGCTAAATTGGTGGAGGATTGATATTATTAATTAATGTCATGCCATGATTTTTTCCTTTCACCATTAGATGTAAGGTTGCTGTATTGGTGTTAGAATTGATATCATTAAACAATGTCTCCATGAATGTTGGTGACTAATTAATTAGAATTCAAAATACATTTTCCCACCAAACATATCCTGCAGTGGGATTAAAAAAAGTGAAGGATGAAAAGGAAGAGAGAAGAAAAGTGCAAATGAAGAAGGAGGTTTCGCACTTTCAAGCTACTGAAGGTTCGGTCTTCTCTCATGAGGTCCGGTTCTCAATCTTCTTCTCAGCTTCTAGAGGTCCGGTCCTCTCTCATGAGGTTTGGTCCTCAAGTCTTCTTTTTGATCTTCTTGTCCTACATCGCAACCAAGCAAAACCACAAAGTATAAACTCACAAGAAAAAGGAACATAAGTTGAAAATGAATTTTGTTTGGTCAAAGTTGAACATAAGCAAAACCATATTTTGGAGTTATAAACATGCCATCATCGAAATTATAATTAATAGAAGTGAAAACATACTTTTCACTACAACAAACTCAAATACGCTTGCAAAATGAAAAATATAATGAACTTTGATAGCACTGAAAAAATGCCTCATGCCTACTGAGAGGCAATAGAGAAACTATTATGCCATTCATGTTGAAAAAGAAAAAGAAAGACTAGTTAAGGGGAACTCATGCTAGTATTCAAGTCACATATGAGGTTCAGACATATACTTTCCCCATATGCATGTTTGAACCCCATCTGTGACTCATTCCCCTGTTCACCTGTGAACTTGAAGGCAATACCATTTAATGGGCTAGAGTAACCCATTTGTACAAATGGGCTAAACTTCTTTATAAATACATGTATTAGGCTTTTCACCACAAAATGAAATGCAAGAAAAATGCAGAGTAAATAAAAGTATAGAGGCATTAGCATACCATGGTTTTGTTTTAGTTTTCTCTATTATCCCTCCATCATTCAGAAACAAAATGCCCACATATATCAGATGTAGCATCACCAATGCAACTTTTAAACCCAAGGCTCAAAAATCAACCTAGCTACCGGACCCAATCTGCAAATTACATAATGATAGTATCGATTTTTGTCTACAAATTCCAGATTAGTAACTATTTATTTTCACTAATATAGGTTGATTTTTGTTTCCCTCAATACATGAGATAAAATAACATAGAAGGAAAAGATCATTACCTGACATGAGCATAAAACACCACCAGCAATAATTGAGCAATCATTCCAACCCAGCAGACCTAGTAGCTTTGTACATTAACTTCCTCATACGATTTTCCTGTGAAAATTTTCAGAAAGAAAGAGTTGCCAATTAAATTATGTGCCTCAACAAAACCCCATCAAGTTTTACATACAATTCTCCATATGAAAATCTAACATATACATATATATAAATCAACACAAACGTACCAATTAAATCCCAGATAAAAGAAAGAAAGCTAGAGAGAAAAAAATTACCCAATTAAAATTTAAATCCCAGGAAAAATTCAAATACATAACAAAGCTCAGTTAACCATTTTAAATTGAGAAAAAAAAAAAACTAATAACCATATGAAAGAACAAAGAGAAACCATACCTACAATTAGCAGCTTTGTAAAGGATTTCCAATGAGATTGGGATAATAATATGGAGACCCATATGAAACTGAAGATGTAGACCAGCATATTATTCCTCAGAAATAAAAAAGGTGAGTGAAGTCTTCCCCTGAGACCTTGCATACCCAGCCACTGCAATAATTCAACACCTAAAACCAATTAGATATGAAACCCCCAAAACCAATAATCATCAGAACTTGAAAATCAACCTAAAATCGAGCTCCAACAGCACCCAATCGAACCCAAACTGCACCCAAGTCGAACCCTAACCACAATTTGCAAAAGAAGAGGCAGAGAAGGAGTAGAATCAGAAGAGGCGTGGAAAAGAAGAAAAAAAAAATTACCTGCTGTGCAGCCTGTGCTCTCGGCAGCACGCGAAGGAAGAAGAAGAAGAAGATCAAAATGGGGAGAAGAAGACAAAAGGAAAAACAGAAATGGGTGCAAGAGAGGGCTGAGGGAGCGGCAGAGGCAGTATCGCAGAAGGGAAAGCTATTTGAGAATGAGATTATAGATCTGGGTTTTGAGCCGATCGGCACTTTTAGGCGTGACCATTGACACCCACCGATGCTGGATCCCGTTTGGGTTGGGGGTGGGAAGAAAGAGATGCTGCCACAAGGGAACCCCAGTATCTTGGTTTAGCAAGTAGGAGCAACCAGACAAAACATTGAACGCCCTTTTTAACTCCCTTTTTTAGTCCCTAAATGAATGGACCCCCTTTTATTACTTTAAATTAATGGGCTGCCACTGTGTTATCAATTAATCAGAAGCAAAGGTTGGATATGAATTCACTGTTCATATCTAACATATTAATGTGGCCACTAATGTTAATTATTGGTGAACACCTTCCTTAGCAATTGGCACGCCCCCAACTTTAGTTGCCTTCATTGGAGGCCTTTGGCCAAAATTGTGGTAGTGTAGGTAGTAAACGTGAATACTTGAGCAGTGTATTCAATTATGATTTTAAATGACTTTGGTGAAATTCAAAAGAAGTCTTGATGACCATTTTCTACTTGCTAAGAATAAAATATGTGTTATGTTTTTGGCTCGCCTTTGAAGTTATCTTGGGTCCATAGAGGTTAGGGTTTAAGTTTGGAGGTCATTTGGGCATTGGGAAGGTCACAAGAAGAGTTTGCTATAAGGAGGATTGATCCTGGAAAATTATTAATCCCCAAGCTGAAGAATTTTTGAAAGAGAAGTTGGGTGTGATCGATTGCACCCATATTGGGATCAATCGCACCTTCTGGAGCGTGATCCCCACCGCGGGGGATCAATCCCAGAATAGGCTGAACACATTTTTTTGGCCAAATTGAAGCATTTTTCCTAATTCTAAAGGGAATAGGACTTCTACTACTTCTACCAAGGTTGGGATTTTATATTTAAGTTGTCTTTTGGGCAAATTATTCTTATTAGGCAAGTTGAAGGTTTTAGTTTCCAACTTTGATTGAGATTGTAACATAAAGCCTATAAGCTATAAATAGGTCCTTAATTAAGACTTAGGAATTTATTAAGTTTCTCAAAGGTTTCATAAGTGAGAGCTTCTCAAGGAGAGGTTTTGATCAGAAGTTTTCTTAAGGGTGAGATCAAGAGAGAGATTGAATTCTAGGGGTTAGCTAAAGGGTGTGATAGAGATTAAGATCTATATATAGGAAGAGAGAGTTTGTGTGATCATTGTAATTTTCTCTCAAAGTTAGTGAAATCTAGCGGGTGCTCGCCGTGGACGTAGGCAAATTGCCGAACCACGTTTAATCTTTGTTTTTTTTTTCTTTTTCTTATTTGCATTATTTAGTTTTTTCCTTTGCTAGTTTCATTACAATCCATCAATAACAAAATTTGTAGGGGAATTAAATCACACGTACATAGTGATTTAATCACAAAAATATGTAGGTTTTCTCATCCAAAATTAGCTCAAGACATTCAATAAGTATAATTAATACATATGTAAATATAATTTATACATACCATGACTATCAAGGGTAGGGCTGTAAATCGGCTCGAGTAGCTCAAGTTCATATCGAGTTCAGTTCAAGTTTGGTTCGTTTAAACTCGGCTTGTAAAAACTATGTTCGTATCGAGAGCTGCAGATCTGGAACTCATCTGTTAGCAAATCATTGCTAAAAGGTAGATGTTCATATCGAGTTCAGTTCAAGTTTGGTTCGTTTAAACTCGGCTTGTAAAAATTATGTTCGTATCGAAAGCTGCAGATCTGGAACTCATCTGTTAGCAAATCATTGCTAAAAGGGAACATCTTCTCATAAGATATTTTGTGAATCCTTCAGGTACTGCTTTACTATGTTCTCTAGCCGAGTTAGTAGAATGATGATACTCAGTCTTACTTTTAATGAGATACATCTATTGGTCATACTATCTCTCTATCATTGGCATCAAGTGACCAATCCAATCAAGAACTTTCACTTAGAGCATGACACGCTCAAAACTTGAATTAAGTTCTAGGATAATCCTTAATTCGGATCTCAAATCTGAATGGTGTAGCACTAGTGCATGACAGACAACTTCTATCATCACCTCCCACTATCAGTAACATCCCTAGTTCGTAACCAGGTATATACTTGTGTCACTACCCAAAACTTGAAGTTCGAATCATAGTTCCAAGTTTATCCCAATTCCAACTCTTAGAATTGATGAAAGTGCGGATGTACCTAATCCACTCATGGGAAAGTCATATCCGTAGGCCGATGTCACTCATAGAAAACTATGCGATTTGGTACTGATGCATGTAAGCACCAAATTCATTGTTCACACCTTTAAGTCGATGTCACCAATGAACATTTGAACCCGTAGTTCCTTTTGTTCATGACTCACTCTTTGTCATATCAATGACATATATAGTTCCTCTTGTGATCCTTCGTTTAGGCCGTTTGTAGGTTGACTTCTTCCTACAATTAGCAGCTATCACTCAACTATGTGGTATGAATTAACATATTTTGGCTAATTAACTTCATATCTAACTGCACTAAATGCAGTTAATAGAGCTAGGATGCCTTTTAGTTGTCCTCTATTAGCCCTAAAGCTTCTTCCTGTATTTATCCAAGGCATTACAGTCAAATTACAAGCTTGTGAAAACTTGCTTCCGCATTTATTCTGTTGGAATTAACTTAAATCTCTGAAATATTATTTTGCCTGCAATGGATGAGTTCATAAAGCATCTTAATATATTCTTGAAAACCAATATAGACCTTTTCTTTTCTTTCCGAAAACAACCAATACAAGCCCTTGCAAGAGATCGAAGTAAAACCTTCCAAAAGCAAGAAAATAATAAAAAATCTAGTCATCATAAAAATATTGAAGAAATCTGACCTAGTCATCATAAAAATATTGAAGAAATCTGACCAATATCTTTACAAGGGATATATTATAATGTGAAAGAGGCAAGCCTAATCATTAAACCCCCCCTGCATAATAATTGATATATAATTCCTTCCAAGCTTTGATTGTGAGACTCAGTTGTTTCTTTGTGAGACTACGAAATTGAATAAGATTAATAGCACAATGTAAACAAGCACACAGATTGAATACACAAACCGTTGGTTATATTAATTACTTATTAAACAGAAAAAAACAACCAAAGTCTAACTTGTACATCGTGCCCTTCAGCCTATAAGACAGCAAGACATGTTATCAGAACATAAAATTATAGTTGAAGAAGGGATCGAGGAGGGTGCATATGAATGTGTGCATCAATGATTGAAGGTCACGTTAGATTAAACAGAGGGCTTGCATGAATTTATATTGCCGACACAGCTGCTAGGAAGGCATCTCTCAAGTTTGTGAGAGAGAGAGAGAGAGAGGGGTGGGCGGCGGGGATATTATAGCTTATAGGTCAGAGACAGCAGTGATAGAACAGTAATTGGGTGGTAAGTGAACTGAATCTTGACTGTATAAATAATTCATATACTTCCATTGCATGCATGCTTTTAAACCATTACAAACTAATTAGATATTTTTTTAGACAAATGTGTTCGAATCCCTCCTTGCCCACAACCAGCCAAAAAGGGAAGGACCTTTTCCTTTGGAGGTAGGAAAATCATAATCGGGATAGCGGACCCAAAGCTATGGAATTTGGTCGAAATGAAATGGCTTTATTCTTTTTATTCATTTATTATTTATCGTTAATTAATACATATATATATATAGCATTCTTTTTAGTAGGTATATATACTTGAGTTAGTTAACTATTTTTCTTATATCTAATGAGATTTGAATTTGGAACATATATTCCCAAAAAAAAAAAAATTATTTGACTAACAATTTAATAAGAAATATTTTCTTAGAACTTTTTCTTGTTATATTAGATGAAATTGAACAGTAGATTTATCCTAATTATAACCTTTTACTCTGCCCACCTCATAATTTGAACTAATTAACCTCATGATCGAGTTCTTTTCCAAGAGCTCTATTCTAAGTGGCAGTAGGATAGCGGGGTAAGCCGTAGAGATTTAGAATATAGATTTAAGTGGGATGTGATAAAAATAAAAAATAAAAAATCCTTAATTAAATAAAATAAAAACTATACAATACTTATGAAAATATATAGACATGAAAGTTATAATATTTTAAATATTCTTACTTAAAAAAATTAATTGCATGCTTGTAACTTTTTCGTTAATTTGTCTTTCTTATGTAATATAGAACTACACTAGAATTTGTGCCGGCGCATGCACGCATCGCTTCGGGTAATAACAAATGGTAAAATGTTTTAAATAGAGAGATGTTTGGTTTTTTTAAGATAGCAAATTGGTAATAACATATTAAAAGACCTATGAACATTGAAAATATATTATGAATTATTGTATGTCATATTACTCAAAATATAACTACCTTCCATAGACTATGTTTAGATGTGGGTAAAAGCATGGTTGTTTGTTGTTTTAAGATATTGATTATATCTTAAAACTGCAAACAGGTTTCAAAAAATATTATAATGTATGTGACAAATGTCTATTATGCTAAACAAAAGATAAGGGGATATGTAATTGTTGATCGATTGTTCAAAAGAGGTATCCATGGTTATTGAGGAATGGTTCAAATTGTGCCTGGTGATTTGCCCTCGTTTGGTTTCTCATGAGGGTTGGTTTGTTGGAGAGGGAGATTTTCATCATCTTTTTTTCCTTCTTTTGCTGTGGGGCTGCTCTCTTCTTTGTTATCTTCTGTTGAGAGCATCTTTTCTGGTTTGCTGTATATTTTGACGAATAGAGAAAGTATTAGAAATTGAAGGATGTCAGGTTATAATGAAAAAAAAAAAGGAACCAATAGTAGATATTTTTGTTTTGTTTTGTTTTGTTTTTTGTTTTTTGTTTTGTGATATGTTTTTAGCTAAAACAAACTATAGACCATTATTAAAGGATGAGGATGAAAAAATGAATGTTAAAATTGAAGGTTGATTGCAATATGTATAAGATGAGACAAAATGAACAATGTATCTAAAAATAAATGTTTGGTAATATTTAAACATTCTGATATTTGGCAATAAAGAACAAAATATCGAAATGTGTTAAATTGAGATATACAAAGGCAGCAGAAAAATGGTCTAATCTCAAGTGTGGTTCATGTTCATTGGATGGGTAAGGTACAGGGAATGAAGATGAGGAAAACAGTCATACAAAGTAAAAGGAATGTATTGTAAGCTTTGTTTATTGAGAATGACAAAAGTGATATTGGTTTATAAAAAGATAATAGTATATATCAGATGAAAAGTGTTGATAATTATTGAAAGAAATGAATTGAAATGCATGATTTTTTAATGGAAGTAATTCAAAGTATCTGTGAATGGTGAATGAGGTGAAAATACCAGTGGGTATCAAATGATTTGTTAATGTGAGAATAACAGTATGGATTGTACCTGACTTTGAACCTGCATTTTTAATTTTAGTTGCTATAGTTTAATTGAACAATGTAAGTTGACAAAGTATAAGAAGGTTAAAAAAATTCTATTATGTGGTATATAGATGGCTTTAATTCTTATTTGATCCATTGCAATTGCTAAAATGGAATTAGTTTTCAAACTTGTGAACATTGTATTTTAGTAATATTAGATTTTTTTCTTAAGAGAGATGAAGTGCATGTGTTAAAGTGATTATATACCTTGATTATTTAAAGTGTGTTCTAACAGATTTGTTATTAATGAAAATAAGGATTATGGATGTCCATTATATACACTAAATATATACTTTATAAATCTGCAGCATGTATGCTATTTTTTAAAAATGCATGTGATGTACAGCCAACAATTATACGTACAGTGTATATAGTTTATAATTGTTTGCCAAAAGTAAAAAAAAAGAAAAAGAAATTGGTTACCAAGGGACAGGAAGTGTGCTAAGGGTGCCATGTCTTGGACAAATGAGTTCATCACGTACTTTGAGGGGAAGGCTTGACCTGTTTGTGGCAAGTTGGACATGCTCTGTACCACCATCCAGCATTTGTATTAAACCGTGTAATGGTTACACGGCAGATAACCAGTTTATCCTATAAGTTGTTGGAAAGAAGTGGTTAATTAGGATATTGAAGAAGTTTACATGATATGAAAGATTTAAAATGGATGACTTGAGATATTAATTTTCACCAAAATCAGGAGAAATGAAAATGATGATGTAATTAGGAAAATAGGGCTTTCAAATAAATTATATGAACTTCATAACAAAAAACAAACAATCTGATATTGCTTGAATTAAGGCATTTTTTTTTTTTGTTCTGTATGTTAACTGAGAGATGTCCAGGGTTGTAAAACACCCAAATACAAAATAACCCGAAAAAAACTTTTGTTTATCATATTATATCAAGTACCAGAATAAATGGTTTTCGTTGTCTACAAATGCTTTATTTTTTGGACAATGTCTATAAATTTTTTTGGTATTAATGAAAACACTAAAAACGAACTTAATTAGTCTGAACATTGCCTGAATATTTATAAGCATCTTATACTTAATTGTACGCTAAACCCTTTACAAAAATAGAAATGGTCATTATGTGCCAACTATGCAGCATAATTATAATTATGTTATACTTAAGTTGATGCTGCATAATTATAAGCATTGATCTTATATTTAAGGTTGAACATTGTCCAAATATGATGCATAATTATAACCATTTTATACTTAAGTTGCTGCTGCATAAGTTATAGTTTTTCTATAAGCATCTTAGTTGCTAGTTGGTAGTTAATTCATGTGAATATTTATAGTTAATTGGTATATATAAGTTAGTGTGAACATTGTTTGGCAAAGTTCATTTGCTGCAAGCATAAGATGGTTAGTCTGACAAAGTTTATATGTTGTAAGTATAAGTTAGTTTGAGATTGTTCCTAATTAGTATTGCAGAATGAATATATATGTATTAATTGTTGACAACATGTATTGTTGACAACTAGTATAAACCAATGCAATTAGGTTATGCATGAGTACATATTTGCAGATTTCATATTTTACAAAGGGAAGAAAATATGTCAAGACTGGTAAAGATGCCAAACCACTGAAAGTTTGTAGGTTATTCTATTATGAAAGAGTATATTAGAACAACAGTCTCAAAAATGCGAAACTACTCAGATTTTGTGCTCTACAATGAAAAGAATAAATAAAAATGTAGATCGGTTAAAGTAGTTTGTTGTGAATGTGGATTACCTTGTTCAGATCTGGATCAAGTATATTCAATTCTGCAACATCCACCTTTTGAGTGTCTTTTAATTGTTGAGAAGAAAGTTGTAGCATTGCTGAAGGTGGGAGTACTTTGATGGCTACTATATTATCCTTGAAACTGAATTGTTTTTGTTAAAAATATTCAATTGCAGAGTCATTTTACAAAAGTAGAATTGGTATATTGAAAAAGTTAAAAAAAATTTACACAATCTTGTATGATTCAAGTTCTGGTATTGGTGGATTGATGAAATACATAGTTGAGTTGGTGCTGCTAAGAACAGGTTTTCCTGTATGTGGATAAAAGAAAAATTAGGCAATTTTTTTTATGAATATTGAATATGCAAATAATAGAAAGTTGGGAAGAGCTATTAGTTACCTTGATATTCTTTCACCTTGACGCTTGTGAAAACGATAAATACTGGGGGTGCTAACTGTTCTATAGCACCATGATCAAAGTTTTTTGCAGCATCGCTCCACAGTGTGACTCTAATTCTCTGATGGCTGAAGGAATGAATGCATGACAAAATATTTTAATAGTTATTGTAAAAGTGTTAAAATTTTTAAAGACTTGGTTAATGCTTGTACCTAATGTTTTCAATATATGCTTCACATTTGCTCTCCAACTTTGTTTTCTCAATCATCTTTTGTTCCAAATGTTGTATTCCAGTTATGTGTCCCATCACATCTTCCAATCCATGAAAAAATGATAAGTAGATGTTTAAAGTGCATAAGAAAAGTGTGTAATTATAATTTGAATACTATAAGAGAGTTAAAAAATTTTATGAAAATGTTGGGAATAAATATGTTTTGTGATTAGTACCTGTTAGAATTGTGGTTGTGTTTATCCGTGTGGACAGTTGATTGTAATCCATGAGGTGAAAACGGTGTGTTGGAATTTTTGGTTGAACAACTGTCAATTTCTTGAATACGATTCTCTCATTGAAAATGATAGCAGCAACATGAGGAACAACTTTGTAGGTTGATTTGCTCTTTATAGTATGAAAGTAGCTGATGTCATAGCTAGGTAGCTCCGGATTGTATCTTTGGAGCAACACAATCATAGTCAATTTCTTTGACTGTTGCCTGAATTGCATCTCCCTTGATTTGAAAGAAAAATAAACCAAATTAATCATGTTAGAACTGCAACAATCAAGAAAACAGATAAATTCCCAAAATGCAAATACCAAATGAAGCATCATATTGAAATAAGAGAAAATGGAGCATATAATTAATTGGATTGTATGGGTTACTTCCACACCATACTAAGTTATACTTGCACCATATGAAGTTTGTCAGACTAACTATGTTATATTTGCAGCATATGAATTTTGGCAATTTAACAAAGCCAGTATTCAGCATAAAGAAAAGTTACATGAAAATTCAATATTTGTACACAATTTGTACAGGGATTGTGTAAGGGTTTTAGAGCAGGCAAATGTGGCTGTGAAGACTTCAAACAATTGTTTAAAAAAATTAATGAATGGTTGCAAATTGGGGAGATAGTAGATGTTAAAAAAAAAAAAAAGAGATATGATTTCTGCTATTTAAAAGGTTGGAATGGTGCTTCAATTATGTGTTGTAATTTTCATTAAAAAAAAAAAAAAAGGGTGACAGCAGTACTGTAATGTTTTTTTGATATTTTATACTTTGTCAGCAGTATAAGGTCAGCAGTACTGCATTAGACTACTGCTTTTTTCATATGTTATAGTTTGAAAAAAAAAACTGTCAGTGAGTTGATTTATATTTTTTAGGAGGAAAACTGTTTTGCAAGGTGTTTCAGCATGGATAAATTTTTTTGGGAAAGTATGTTTGACTAAGATTTATGTGAAAATGTTTTTTTTTCAAAATTAGATTTATTCAAAGGAACAACAATAACAGTAGAATAAGTAATGGGAAGAGTTTATTTACCATCGCATCAACCAATATACATTCTATACCAGCAAATTGACGATCAGATCCAAAAACTTTTGGTCTCCACATCCTGCAAATTCGAACTCTAATTTTGAGCTTGTCCTGATGAGGTTGCAAGCTTCTGTTGTCAGAGGGCTGAAAATATAGCATATTTTGTGTCAGTAAAAAAATAAATAAATTTTGCTAAATAAAAATAGATATAAAATATATAGAGATGTTTAAGTATGCATAGAGAGAAGTTTAAACCTGGAACTAAATTTTGAAGAACGTCTTTATACATTATGTTTTTAGTGTATTTATTTGGCATTTCTTCATTGTTGTCTATGCCCTTCTCTTGATGTAACCTTAGACAATGTTACATACAATTGTCCATGGGTGAACACAGGTTAGGGAAGATATAAACCAACTGTTTTCAGAGATTGTCTTTGACTCTTGTTTATCGTCATTGCATAGCTTGGTCTAATTGGGAATTGACACCTTTTAAAAATGAAAGGCCATTTTTTTTTTCTGTTGCTGTAAGGCTGATTCTAGGTATAAAGACTCTGTGACCAATGTTGCTACCAGTTAGTATATTTGCTTCAGTAACCTTATGAGTCATTTGGGTTATCACTAATCTAGTTCCATTACATAGCTCTGAAGATTGATTTAAGTTCTTTAACAACATGATGGGCATGCCTATTTTTAAAGTTAGACCATGTGGAGGTAAGCCATTGGATTCAATCACCGAAGTCGATTAAGGAATTCTGTAGGATACATTATGCTAAGATTTTCTAAATTTCCAGATGAGGAGCATAGAGAATCAGAACTTAAATAAGTTCTGGCTTCTCCAGGTAATAAATCTATGGCATAGTTATTTATTTCAGTGATAGTAGAATTCTTAGATGTAACAATGGCTCCTTCTCTTAAGTAAGCATAATTGTCAAAATGGCTAACAAAGTTTGGGTATGTTGCAAAAAAAAATTGAGTCAATTGGATTTGTGTATGATTGAATCAATAAATCTTCAGGAATTTCTACCCATCATACCTCTTCATCACTTGGATTATTATATCACGTTTTTGGCCATCACCAATTTGGAGTATCTAAGTAGCAAAGTCTGCAAGTTTTTTTTTTTCCTCACTATTTAACCCCTACTTTGATAGCCTTATATTTTCTTTCAAAGAAAAAATTTGAAAGAAGGCCACAAATATGAACCATTAAGAGTGGCATACTATTTGTTCCCTTGTTCCACCTGGAATAACTGGTAGTATTTGCCTAAAATCACCCCCAGCAAAAAAGGCTTCCCACCAAATGGGACAGCTTGACCTGAATTATCTAAATGTGATAAAATATTACATAGTGATTTGTCTAATGCTTCAAAACAGTCCCTATGATTTATAGGTGCCTCATCCCAAACAACTAAGGCAGCTTTTTCAATCAATTTAGCAAGATGAGTTTGTTTTTTTATTTGACATGTGGAAGAATCAGTGAGATTGAGAAGAATTTTAAACCTAGAATGAGCAGTTCTGCCTCCAGGTAATAGCAATGATGCAATACCTGATGAAGCAACAGCTAGAACAATATGACCCTGAGATCTGATTTTATTAATTATTGTGTGCCACAAAAAAGTCTTTCCAATTCCCCCATGCCCATAAACAAAAAACAACCTGGTTTTTTTTTTTTCATTTATGGCAGTGATAACAGAATCATACACTTGTCTTTGTTCTTTGTTGAGTTGAGCAATTAAAACAGAATGTTCATTCTCTAACTAATGAAGATCATAATTTAATTCCTCTCTTAACAGTTTATTCCTAATTTGTAACATACTTTGTTCATCAGGAATTGGAAGATTATGATCTTTCAAACTGCTAGATGATGCATTAAAAAGTAGCACCAGTTCATATAGAAGGGAATTTTTTAATTCAGATTCTGGCACAATCAGATTAGGCATAGAAAATGTTTTTTTAAGATTATATAACTTGTCATCACACATATTTTGCCAGTGAGCATTGAAAAGGAGTGTAGGATTTGCTACATCACAAAACAAAATTATTGTAACAAATAATTGCCTTAATTCAGAGCATGATGCTGTGCTGACAACATTTTCTAAGGCCTCAATCCATTCTCTATCATCCCCTAACAGACCCAAAGACCTACATGCATACTGATATGATGGATGTTTAATGCCATTAAGAGTTTTTATATCATCAAAATCAAAGGCACCTTTATGGAAATTTAAAAGCATTCTCAAGTAATATAATTCTCCAGCTGCAGGGTGTACATAAGCTATTTTGCCTATAGAATTGCCTCTTTTTCTAGGTGTCCAAATCTTATTGCGAGAATTCCATACAAATTTTGAAGGAAATTCTGAATAAGATAAGTTTCGTGCCTCATGATAATTTTTGTTTGCTTGGAACCAACTGGTTAGCATTGTATCCTGAATAGTCTCTCGATTAAGAATCGAATCAAGTGATTGATCTTCACTGAAAATAACATTTTGCTCTAAAGGCAGATGTATAGGCAATCGTTCAATGGCAGGTTCTCTAGAGTGAATAGGGAATTGAAATAATCTCCATGCAGCTTCATATGGTGATATATATCTACAATTAAGATAGGATAGTATTTCATCTTCTGGTTTGTTTTCAATTATGACTCTAGCTCTATCTAAACCTTTGTTGATGTATTTAAATAAATATTTTATAAGCATTGATTGACAGCACAATTCAACATTTATATGAGCATTATACCTTAATAATAACTCTGAATTATAAGGCACTATAAAATTGTTATCAATCTTAATTCCATTTTTCACCACGAATCTGTTAGGATTATCACGATGCATATATGTAGGAAAACCATTTGTTTCAAAAACTGTTTCACTTTTGTATTGCTTTGAGAAAAATTTAGAACACTTTCCTCCTCGCATGCAAGGAGAATTAAAATTTAAATCGCCGCAGGGACCATGGATCATGAACTGATTTATAACATCATAAAGTGTTGGATCCACAGTTTTGTCTGGCAATTCAGCTAAGATTATTGAGTCAATATCTACTGCAAAGACTGATAAAGGCTGTTTGTTTGTAGATTTGGTAATTGGAAGTTTAACTTTTCCTTGCAAAGAACAAAGACGGAACAAAGGCTGTTTGTTTGTAGATTTTTTACTTATGGATTCGTTCAGCCAAAAAATTGCATCACAGTAAATGCACTTATAATCCTTATCTCCAAAATCCACATATTTGTGAACCATTCTTATAGAAAGAAGAAGTGTGAAAGAAACAAAGAGTATCAATGCATATTATCACTAATAGAATAACAATGTTGAAATTTTGGATTAAATTTTAATAAAAAAGAGAACATACTTTGTCTTTTCTTTAGATAAAATGATTGGCCCCTATTGTTGTGATTTGCAGCGTTTTCATTCAATGTGGAGGTCAGGGGTGCAACTTCAGAATGAAAAACATTTAGATCACAGGATATATATACTATCAGAATCATAGTCCAATCGTTCCAAAGGGACCTGATCTGTAGTTGCATGAATTGCATTAACATGCTTTAAAGTTGTATTTCTAATAGACTTGTGTTTTTTCCTATAATTTGGAGATTTTAATTCGCAGGCAGTGATAGAAACAACATCACAAACATTTTCAGTGGAAACTTGCATACCACTTGAAATATGAGAACAATCACCTTTGTCTAACATGAGAACTCTACTACGAACCCTAGACTTTTTGTGCATCACATTGAAAGAAAAAAGCCTGAAGCAATGAATAGATAGCTGGAGGAAAAAAATACACACATATAAATAAATTGCAAATTTAAAAGAACATATATACTACAATCAATGAAAGTAAATTGATACTCATCCATGATCAAAAGATATTTACCACAACCAATAACATATGCACAGTGAACATATTTAAAAGAGATCTAAGAGAACCTAACCTTTTGCTTAGGAAGATCAAATGCCATAACACCGCAGCCTCAACATCAAGCTTAAAAAACCAACACAATAGTACCTAGAAAACATGCATATTAATGTTAAAAATTTAGCAATCAGATAAAAATAAAGCAAATTTTAGATATAACGCATATAAAATATCTAAAAAGTATAAGGGAGACAATCCAAATTGATTTATTCGAAAGGAAAACATTGGAAAAAATGCAAAAAATTAAACTGTTGGTGTAAATGTTTATATCTTTCCTGTCTAAAATGCAAATAACATAATAATTTAGAATAAGAAAAAATGTTAAGCAACAGAAATAAGAATGGTTCATTGGAATATGTATGATATGAGACAAAATCAACAACCTATCTAAAAAGAAATATTTCATAACATTTAAACATTCTCATCTGTGCCAGCATAAAACAAAGCAATGAAACCAGTTAAATTGAGACACACAAAGGCAGCAGAAAAAGGGCAGACCGAAACACACAAAGGTAGTAACATTGTCTAATCTGAACTCTGGTTAATGTTCATTGTATGCAAAAGGTACACGGAATCAAGATATGGATACTCATGAAAGTTGATATCTCTATACCTAGGTATATAGCTAATGAAATTGATACTTGATTAATTTTGTTGCAGACCAAAGTTGAATATGCAAGAACTAAATTAAGAAAAAAAATTAAATAACTGCATAAATCTTTTTTTTTTTTTATGAACTGTATAAATTTTTTTTAAGGCAAAGGATTGAAAACAAAACCTAAGACTGTGACCTAATGCAAAGACAAAAAACAGCAAAGACAGATCAAATACTGATAGAAAAACAAAAGTCTATGCTTCAAGATTTAAGAGTAAATGCAAACATAGACCCAGAGTAATGATATCCAAATGCAAATACAGACCCAGTGAACGCAGACTAAGCAAACAGAAGCAGAGTAATATGAAAAAATGAGATCAATAAGAGATAAGACTTATCTGATAAGGAGCATATAGAAACGAAGGGACCGATTTGAATCACACCATCCGAAACACAAACCAACGGCAATCGAAAAGCCAAATCAAGCTAAAACAGTGAAGTTGTTAGTGAGAGTTGACAAAAGAAAAAAAGAAACCTAAAAAACTTGTGGCTCACCTCTTCGATGCGATGAATCAATCCTATCATCCGCTTGAAATACTCAACCACCCCAACACATCAAACGACAAAAGAACCCAAACCAGATTGTTGATCTAGTTGGAATGACAACCACACGAATAGATGAAGCTGCGACCCAGTTCGAATCACAACCAGACGAATATATCAAGCTGGGATTAAAGCCCCCACACCAGATCCTTCATCTAGTTGAAACCTTAACCATGAACCCAGATAAAGTAAAAGGAAGCGAATGACTATAAAGCACAAACCCATCTTTGCTATTCTAAGAATGGCAAATAGATCCAAAAAAAAAAAAAAAGGGCTGTGAGGGCAAACCGTACACAAAGAAAGCAATGGCAGGGCAGGTAAAAATTTTGAAACGACATGAGCAACAACCAGACAGAGGCGCAATGACAAAAAAGGGCCTAACCAAAGCCCAAAACTCAAAAAGCCAACCAACTGAAAATTAAGGGTGCAAGAAGGGCAAAAACATCTTTTCACAATGAACAGGTTAGGAACAGTGTGAACAGTAGCGACCGAGTTGTGTTTTAGTATATATAGAATTTGTACATAATTTTGTGAGCCAAAGTACTTGATCGATTTCAAATTTTTAAAGCTTCAAGGTGACTTCAAGGTAGAGAATTGGTTTAAAATTACATTTAACAATGAGGATTAGTTGGAATATTATATCAATTAAGGATAATGGGCTTTGACATGTTAATTAAGGGTCAGAGTTTTATTTTTTACTTACTTACCTTAATTAGGCTTCGATCTTTAGTTGTTCGGGTTAGCTAGCTAGGGTCCATCTCCATTTGGATTCTGTTTGATCTAGCTATCTTTGTTAGGATTATGAGTCCCTGAACCCATATTTTGTGACTCAAGCCCATTTTGGGTCATCAAATAGTGCTAAGACCCATTTTAAACACCAATATATGGTGCTAATACCCATTTTGAGTCTCAACATTTTATACCTATTTAAATAAGATATAATTAGGCTTAAGTCCTAAAAAAAAAAAAGTTTTTAGAGAAAAACTGATGGTGTTTTAAAATTTATAAGAAAATCATTTTAATTCATAATAAAGTCTTTTTAATTTATAAAAAATCATTTAAATTAATAATAAAGTCCTTTTAATTTATAAGAAAATTCTTTTAATTCATAATAAAGTCATTCTCCGATTTGAAGGATATTTCCCCCGATTTGGGCAAAAAGAAGAAAAATAAAAGGACTTGATTAAAAATCATAAATCACTACTAGTTTTAGTCTAAGAAAGACTCATAAAATGGACTGTACTCTAAGTCTCCCTTTAAATAATGCCTAATGTTGATTAAGTGACCGTTAATTTAAAATTTATAAACTTTTATGGTTATTAATATTATATAATTATTAATATTTTAATTAGATGCTCAAAATGAGACTAATATTCTACATATTTAAAATGTAATTTAAATACCTTTGTCGGTAAGACATAAAAACAGGAAATTTCACAAATTAGGCAACACAAGCCATACAACATTAGTACATCAAAAAACATAAACAACAAGTTGAACAAAAAAAAAACAACAACAACAACAACTGCATTGACATCAAAGAAAATGAAGCAAAGTTCTTATTCGAAGTCTGAGGGCAAAGAAGTGACACCCACGTAATTATACCAATCTTCGATCTTCTTTTCGGTTTCACAATTGTCACACGGTTGAACGAGAGGGTTTTTCCTACAGGTGCATGGCACAGATGGTTTAGGCTTGGGCAGGTGGTTCAACCATTGGTGGCTACCATTTGGGTGATTGGCCAAAACATTGACCTTGACCTCCATTTGGGTGCTCCATTTTAAAAAAAAATAATTAGCCGTTGAAGATGTCACACTCCGAACCCCAGGTATGCGATAGAGGCACCTTTCCTGAGTATCCCGGGAAGTTAATGCCAACAAAGCCGGCGTTTATCCCTCAAGATGCCCAAGAGAGGTTAAGCCTTTTGTATTTAATTGGATCGGGTTGGATCAGAGTACTCATTACACAATAGGATTTTTAAGGAAATAATGAGATCAAAATAAATAGTAATTAAAATAAAGATTAACCAACCCGTTAGGGTGTAATAGTTAAATAAACACCCCAAAAAGAGAATTACTAAAGTAGCAAAACCCACATAAGTTTACAAAATAATTGAAATAAAATAACATTGTTTAAAAGGGATTCTCAATGCAAAATATACATGGAAAAACAAGAACCACTATGATAGCAAAAGACATGATAACAGAGACCTTGAGACACCCGACAAGAGAATCCAAGATGCGCACCACTTCAATCAAGATCTCCTCTTAAAGGCAAATCTGCATAAGCAATAAAGAAGAAAGAAAGAAACAAACAAACAAAGTAGGGGGTAAGCATCTTATACGATCATAACTTCCCTCAGGGGACCTTACTAGGATTGAAAACCTTTAAAAACATTTCTCTATGAAAGAATGATTTCCAAAATCCCAAAACATTTCCACAAAATCGATTTAACACCTTAGATGCAGCAATATATGGTAACCATGCATAAAAACTCATAAATAACAATAACTCAAATAGTCGATACACATTAGGTACGACTATGGCCAGCTATAATCAAAGAAAATAGCATCCATAGCAAGAGTGCCCTGGTAAACAGACATAGGAACTTGCCATTGAGAAATCATATCATTGCCACTTGATCAATCATGGGTCCCCGTTTTGCACAAGCACATATAGCCACGTGTTAGCCTAACTTAATTAGCTCCCCACAATGTACAGATCAATTCTTCTAGAAGGTTTAGGGATTTGAACCCAAGGCCGGTCACGTACCATGCTACCCAAACTCTCAGACCAAACACAATAAGTATAATAGCATGTTGTCACAGTTTAAAAACTACACATACATACACAAAGTGCATAGTCAGGAATGTAGGATAAATCCCCTTACCTGGAATACAATGCTCTCAAGTATTCTCTTCCACAAGCTTTCCACGTTCGCGCACAGTCCTATCTTGGCAAATCCGTCATAACTAGACAATATGACAACCTTAACCTCTTAATAACTCGGCAACTATGTAACTGGGTAATTTGATAGAAACAAAATCGACAAAAGAAAACAAACTCTAAGTTAGGGACGATTAATAATAAGGGAAGATGATATGACCTTTCCTTTAGTCATATGTCGCTCATTTCTAGTCCTAAGTGGACTAAACTCTTCTCTTTAGAGTTTACTTAAGGGTTCACAAGTTTCAACTTTTATCTTAAAGTCAAACCAATTGACTAGTTGTTTTAGCTCAAAGCAAATCCTTAAATTAAATTAGATTAAACCAATTTAATCTCTAAAATTGAAACTTGCTAATCCTAGCATGCTAATTACTCAAATACAAGTCTAGGATAGTATTGAGTCCCACATTTGAATGGAAAACCAAAGTATTTCATGCTCACCATTCAGTACCAACAACTGGTCATGCAGGTTTTCTCAAAACTTATCAGTGATTATCTAGAAGTTTTTATTGGCCTGGTATGAAGAATGATGTTAAGCCGCTGGTTGCTGAGTGCCACACTTGCCAACAACATAAGTATGAGACTTTATCCCCTGCTGATTTGTTGCAACCCTTGCATGTGCCAGATAGAGTTTGGACTGACATTTCTATGGACTTTATTATTGGATTACCCCCTTGCCATGACAAATCTGTTATCTTTGTGGTAGTTGACAGATTGAGCAAATATGCTCATTTCATTGCCTTAGCTAATCCCTATACTGCAGCAACAATTGCTCAAGAATTTGTGGATCATGTCTTTAAGCTCCATGGGATGCCTAGTTCAATAGTTTGTGACAGGGACCCAAGTTTTGTTAGTGATTTTTGGAGGGAATATTTCAAATTACATGATGTAGCTTTAAGGATGAGTTCTGGCTATCATCCTCAAACGTCAGACAGAAGTGGTAAATAGGTGTCTGGAAACATACTTAAGGTATTTTGCTGCAGCTTAACCAAGGAAATGGGTTTAATGGTTATCCTGGGCAGAGTTTAGTTATAACACAACTTTCCATACTGCTACCAAGTTGACTCCATTTGAGGTGGTGTATGGTCAAACTCCTCCCACTGTTACTCCCTATGAGCAAGGTACAACTAAATTTGTTGGTGTTGACAGAAATTTGGTTGCAAGAGATAGGGTGCTTACCCTTCTCAAAACTAATTTGGGGCTGGCAAAGAACCGAATAAAGATTCAAGCAGATAAATATAGAAGAGAAAGGGAATTCCAGACTGGTGATATAGTGTACTTGAAATTAATTCCTTACAGATTGTAGTCATTGTTTGATCACTCCTACCATAAACTCCTGCCTAAATTCTATGGTCCATATGAAATCTTGGATAAGTTGGGGTCAGTAGCATATAAACTCAAGTTACCTGAGGTTGTAAGATTCATCATGTTTTTCAAGTCTCATGCTTGAAGAAGCAGTTGGGGAATCTTGTTGCTCCTACACTAGCTTTACCCCAGATTACTAAAGATGGCATTGTCCAAGATGAACCGTTAGCTATTTTGGAAATGAAGTTGGTCAAGAGGGGCAATGCAGCTGGGGTGGATGTTTTGGTCCAGTTGAGACATCACTCTCATGAGGAGGCTACATAGGAAGATTACTATGACATGAAGGCAAGATTTCCTGAATTCATTGCTCAAGTGGAACTGCTACTGTGTTTGGAAGGTGAAGTTGCAATTGCAATTTGGACTTTTCTTTTTTCTTTTTTGTTGATTTTCTTGTTAATATCTCTGAAGCATGGATACGCCATTTTGGTGCCGTATCCCATATCGAATACGTATCAGATACGGATACGCCTCAGATACGGCCAGATACGCGTTGGATACGTATCCAGGTCAACGGATACGTATTTAACTCGTTGGATACGAGTATCCTTTGCTCTTGACACGGGTATCCTTCTGTTCTTCAACCACTTCATCTTCTTCAGTTCTTCATCTTGAAAACCCAAATTGGAGAGAGTCAAGAAACCCAAATCGGATGCGCTTCACCGCCGACGAGTTTTGTTCCAGATCAGTTCGTATTTCGTAATCATCCATTTCTTGTGGGCTTGTTGCTTTTCTTGATATTTCTGTACATATCATTTCCTTTACTGTTTTCTCTTTGGGTGTCTGCATCCCCAGTTTTAGTCTGTATTGGTTGAGATTAATCTGGAAACTTGGAAAGTGGTATACTGGTTCAGATTGATTGCAAAATATAATATAATATAATATTATTAACAGCTTGTGTGGAGAGAGTCAATAAACAATTAGTTAATAATATATATTTTACCCAGTAGCCAGTACAATGTGTAATATTAGTTAATATATAGGTTACCCAGCCAGTACCATGTGTAATATTAGATAATAATATATATGTTTTGCTTGTAATATGTTTTAGATGAGTTATGCAATATATGTGTAAAATTTGGATAATCTTTTTAAGTCTTTAGAGTTTGAATTTAAATTTGGATGATGAATTTAAATTTTTATGTTATTTAAAATATGTTTTAAACTATTCATATTTTTATTATTATATATTAATATATATTTTTAATTGCCGTATCCATAACGTATCGTATCCTAGTTTTTAAAAATTTGCCGTATCGCCGTGTCGTGTCGTGTCGTGTCGTATCGTATCACCGTATCCATATCCGTATCCATGCTTCATAGGTTAATATTAGTTTACAATTCTATAAACTTGGTTTCATAGGGGAGGGTAATGATAGGACTCAAATGTAAATAGTAAACTGTTATAACAGTTTACCATATGGCTGCCACGTGTCATGTTTTTAGTGGGTCTTGGTTGTAATGTTGTTAGAGCCTTGCTGGTATATTACCTGACCAGCTCTTGTGTAAAGGATAGTTGATGAATAATGAAATGTTCTTGTTCTTGATTCTTAGTCATTTCTCTAAAGTAGAAACTAGGGTTCTATCAAAATAAAATAGATAGTTGATGATTAGTGCTAGAATTAGGCTATGTCTAGGGTTTGATTCCCTCTAATATAATCAAGAAAAAATATTTATTGAAAATAAAAAGTTTGTGTAATGATTTATTACTCCGGAGAATTTACCTCCACACACAAAGTCGTAGTCTATCCCCTGAATTAGAAAATAGAATAAAATTCTGATTATTTTTGTACAGTACTTTGATCGGTTAGTTTGTTGGGCCGTATAAACAGTTGGTGGGCTGAATCTGGCCTGGTCCACTCTCCATCAAGCAGCCTAGCTTGATTTTAACACAACTTGGATAGAATTCTGACCAGAAAGAAGGGATGGGGAGAATATTAAATTCATCAATGTGGACCACACACAAACTTCGACCAAAAAAATAAAATAAAAACTAGATTTACAAAAATATTCCAGACGGAAAAATAAAATTAAAAAGTAAGAATACAGACAAAGAAAGGAAAAGATAGAATTTTTAATATTATTTTTCTTCATCTGCACATATCACCCACTACCAGTCTACACGCACAAACCCAGAGAGGTCCCAGCTCTTAGCGAGTGAAGGTAAGAAGTAAAAGATTAAATAATGAATTATCAATCTTCTATTCTACCATAGTGAATACTGACCATGCTTAACTTTTAGTCTTTAACTATGAATCTTTGTGAAATTAAGATTAAACAAATCAACCTATTCTCTCTCTAGTCTCTACCCCCTATGTACATTAATCATTGATGATTAGCACCAGCAAACAAGCAGTGACAGACTGACACTGATTTCTTTTGTAACTCTATATTTATACTACAAGATAATAAAAACAGGCTATGGTACATTCGTTTGCATGATATACAAATATATCAAATGACTCAAAACATTATAATTTATGAATCGAAATGGGTGAACCCATCCAACAATGTCCGCACTATGCAAACGTCTACATAGTAGTCAAATTCAGAATAATATTATATTGTGTGACTATAATTACATTTTTTTATCAATGTCAATAATTTTGATCGACATCAAACTATCTCATAGGAGCACTTCTCTATTACAATAATATTAGAGCCATGACCAGTTGGTTTCAAATTTTAATTACTATACTATGATATGCAATATTTTACTTGTTAAAAAAAAATTACAATGAACTCAAATAGGAATAAATGTAATTCTACCAAAATCCAAATAAAAGATTTAGCCCCCGTTTGTGATTGCGGTAGAGGACCCAAAAGCTGTTGTTGATGACAATTCTCAATCACCTATAACAGTTTTGGTGTTTAGTAAAGAAATTAAAAACAGTTTTTCCTCACAATTCTCAACTCTCCACATCAAAAACAGAAAGCAGATTTAAGTAGTTTTGAAAACTGCAATGAATCACAGCAATAATGAATATTTTATTTTACCCATAATACCCTTATTGATTTCTATAATTTTTATTTGTTTATTTTAAATTAAAAAGTATGTCCATTGTTAGTTATATTTTATATTGTGATAATTAATTATGATATTTTATTTGTACGATTAAAATTATAATATACCTAAAAAAAATAATAGGCATTCTTACTTCACAATGTTGTTCTTAAAAAAATTAATGCTAATAAAAATTTGTAGCCACAAATTTAAAAAACAAGTAAAAAAAAAACATTTTATTTTTACCAAACAAATAAGTGAAAGGCACTTTCAGCATCACGTATATTTTAGTAATTATACACAGTCACAACAGTATTACATTAACATTTATCAAATACTTTGATATTGTTTATTGCACTCACAACACCTTTGAAAACATAATTTACCAAACGCTCAACTGTTTTACTTTACAATTGACTTTACTTCACAACTGTTTTACTTCACACTTGTTTTTCCTCACAACAATACCAAACTGACCCTTAGTTTGGTAAATGTAATATTACCCAATTTATTAAAGTTCTTTTGACTAACAAATAAGATTTTGATAGTGTTTTGTGTCAAGCAAAATTGTTTTTTTAATTTTTGGCCAACTGTGTCAAGCAAAATTGAAGTCTGTCAATTCCAATACATTGTTATATATAGAAAGGTCCGTTGATTTTAGGTACCAAATTATAATATTTTTTCATTTTAACTACCAAAATATTTATGTCATTTTACTTTAGGTACTAAATTTCAGTTTAGGTACCAATTTTAAAAAACATGGTTATATCGAGTTGTGACTGTCTAACAGTCATAACGTTTTTATTGATTTGTTGTTTTTTCAATATTTGCAAGGGTTAAACTTTAATGTTTAGTCTTTGAGTTATATGACTTCATCCCCCAAGCTTAAATCAAAAGTATTAAACTCTTAAAAATTTTAAATTTTTATAAATTTGAAACAGTCACAGTTTAATCACAACTGTGACTGTTCGATAGTCACAATTATATAACAAACTGATTTTTGACCTAATCTAAAATGTCTTACTCTAGATTAGTACCTAAACTAAAAAAAATTAATGGCTTGCTGCTTTATTGAAAAACTATTGATATTTGGTATTTAATTCTAATTTTCTATATACAGAAATCATCTCTCACAAGATATTTAGTATGCTATATTGTCAGACTAATAATTATAATAGTACATTATAATATAATTTTATTTAATATTATTTCTCTCTCAATGTGCATATAAAACTCACTTTTATATAATAAAACTTATATTATAAATAAAAAAATGAAAAAATAAAAAAAAACATCATATATAATGGTGACGTACAAAAATTCCTCTATTATTTGAGATTCTAGTCAAGCCTTGGTGTAAGAAGTAGAGTCACATAGACAAACGTAAATTCCAAAATAGTAGAGACACCGTCACACCAGCCACTTTGACGATTATGGTCCGGCAGTGGACCGCTCCACCATCTATTGCGCAGTTTTCACTTTTGGGCAGTGATTTTCAGTCCTATTTTCTTACTTTCGGTTTATTTTAATTCCTCTACTACTAGTCTACTACTACATGCACTACTTTGCTTAGAAAAAGTCAGTTACTAAAGTTATTTTGTTTTTTTATGTTTTTTTTTTTTAATAATTCATATGATTACATTTTTTCTTTTCTTTTCTGAAATGAAATAATAATAATTCTAAAAGTTAAATACTCTTTTAGTATTTAAATTTTCAGTTACTTTTGTAAAACAACATGAATTTAATTTTTGTTACAACACTTTTCATTAATCAATCAATTAAACAATTCAATTAATAAATTTAAAAATTGGAGGATCATATGGTAATTTAATTAATTAATTTCCATTTATTATTAATTTAAAAACAAAAACCCAAGTGCTCAACTCATTAGAAAATAAACTGAACCAACCTATCAAGTTTTTTTATTTTTACACTTCAAAAGAAACCCAAAATTTACCTCTCACATGCATTATTATCCATTTTTATGGACTATGAATAATAATAATGGCTTATTAAAAGAAAGGCATAAATTCAATTTAGACATATAACTATATATGTTATTTTAACGGGGTCCACGAACTTTCAAATATTTTAAATATACACCTGATTTATTATGTAAATTGAAAAATGAAATTTTGTACATCAATTTATTGAAAGATCAGTTAAATGTTAGCTTGGCTTTTGCTAACGAGAATTAATTGGCTACGTGACACCAACTCAGCATACATTTCCCGCCAAATGAGCAACACATGTCCACTTGACACAAGCCCACACACCCATCACCTCTTTCCTACTCGTCGAATGCTCTCCTGACTATTTAGTCTCCAAAAACATCGCGTTTTCCCCCAAATTCGAATATAAATCCCTCACTTGTGTTCAACGAGCGAGAAATGAGCAACACATGTCCACTTGACACGGGCCCATACACCCATCACCTTTTTCCCGCTCGTCGAACGCTCTTCCGACCATTTAGTCTCCAAAAAACATCGTGTTTTCCCCCAAATTCGAATAGAAATCCCTCACTTGTGTTCAACGAGCGAGAAAGAGATGATGAGTTTGTAGACCTGTGTTAGGGGTTAGGTGGACTTGTGTCGCTCATTTGGCGGGAAATGAGTGACATGAGTCCACCTAACCCCTGACACGAGCCCACAAACTCTCTATCTCTATTATTATTAAATTGTGGGCCCGTGTCGCTCATTTGGCATGAAATGTTTGTTGAGATAGCACCACGTCGTCAAGTAATCCCGATCAGCAAAAGTCAAGCTGTTATTTAACCGATCTCTCAACAAATCAATGGACAGAAATTCATTTTTCAATTTAGATAATAGATCGGGTGTATATTTGAAATATTTTAAAGTTCATTAACCCCGTTAAAATAGCTTAAATAGTTATGTGTTTAAATTAAATTTATTCCTAAAAAAATAAAAAAATAATAATGACCTAAAAAAAGAATAATGATTAAAAAAACATAATTATTTTTTAATATTTTTGAAAGGTCAAATAGAAATTTCCTTTCTTTATGTGTGTTGCTTCCTCACCACTTTCCTCAATTCTCTCTCTGTCTTTGCTCTCTCTTCACTCACTCATCAACCTTTTTTCTTAAGCTTTTCTCCTTTTCCTTCCACATTTGAGTGACATACAAGGACCATATCATCTTCATCATTGCATGTCCGTTTGACACCAACCAACCTGAATTCAACCTTTGCTTCCATCCATCCTTATATCTACTCAAACAAAGCACCCACTTCAAGATTTTCCCAAGAAAATTTTCTGGGTTTTCTCTCCCTAATTCTTTCATCTGGATCTTCACCTTTTTTTCTTGGATTGAGTTCCATATTCCTAATTCCCCCTTAATTCATGGAAAAGGACAACCTAGCCACACCCACTTGGAACCCTTCAAGTTTTGGCATGAAAATGCAGTCCAATGAGCTCAATTGTGCTCCACAGCAACTTCCCAATTCTCTTTATAATGCGAATTGGGACAATTCAGTGGATCAGAGCGATCCCTTTGAGTCTGCCTTGAGCTCCATTGTGTCTTCTCCGGCGGCGTCCAACGCCGCCACCACCACCACCGCCATTGCCGCCCCCGGCGATGGCGATATGATAAGAGAATTAATTGGAAGATTAGGAAGCATTTGCAATTCGGGAGAGATATCTTCACAGTCTTACATTTATGGCAGCAACAACAATAACAGTACTAACACTTCATGTTATAGTACCCCATTGAACTCTTCACCTAAGCTGAACCTGTCATTGATTGATCCACAGATGAGAGGCAATTTGCCAATTTCACATCCAAGTTTGGCACCATTTTCAGCTGACCCTGCTTTTGTAGAGAGGGCTGCAAGGTTTTCCTGCTTTGGTGGTGGGAATTTTGGTGGCCTAAATGGGCAACAATTCAATCTGAATGAAGCTGAATTGGCTTATAATAGATCAATGCCAAGAATTGATTCAGGCAAGCTTTCCAGAGCTTCCAGCAACCAAACACTTAAACTTGCCGCTGCTGGATCTCAAATGGGTGTTCAAGAAAGCAACAAAAGCTCACCCCACGATGGGAATTCAGCTCCTGACAAGAAATTCAGCCGGTTATCGAGGTCTTCCACCCCGGAAAACGCGGAATTCGGCGATTCCCGGGAGGGATCATCGGTGTCTGAGCAGATCCCAGGTGGGGATTTGAGTGTGAAACCAGAAAATGTTACCAATTCCAGGAAAAGGAAATCTGGTCCAAGAGGAAAAGCCAAAGAAACCCCTTCATCTCCCTCTGCTAAAGATGGCAAGGTATGGTTTAATTCTGTCACCAATTATCCAGATTTTCTGTTGAGAATTGTGAGTAAAACCAATGAGTGAATCTACTGCAGGTTGTGGCAGAAAATGAAGAACCAATTGCCAAGAGAAGCAAAGCAGATGAGGCTTCTGGGAATGAAAAGGAAACGGCAAAGTCAAAGACAGAACCTAATGGAGGTACTCAGAAGCAAACAAAGGATAATTCTGAGTCTCCCGAGCCTCCAAAGGACTATATCCATGTTAGAGCCCGAAGGGGTCAAGCTACTGATAGCCATAGCCTTGCAGAAAGGGTATGTTTAATGCAGTGCTTTGCTCTGTAGTTTGCTCTGTTTGGCACCTTGATTTTAGATTTGATTTGGGTTTTTTACTCTTTTTTATTGCTATATCATGCTTATCATTGTTACATGGTCAGGTTCGAAGAGAGAAAATTAGCGAAAGGATGAAGTTTCTTCAGGATCTTGTTCCTGGTTGCAACAAGGTGCTTAAAACATTCAAATTAGAGCTTAATTAAGTAGTTCAATTACTTGTTGTGAAATTGATAGAAGAACAGTCAATGAGGAGTGTCACTAAATTGGATTTGACTCAAAATTTCAGGTAACTGGGAAAGCAGTGATGCTGGATGAAATTATAAACTATGTGCAGTCATTACAGCGCCAGGTTGAGGTAAATTCAGATTGTCTCAAGGCTCCACCATTCATATCTGTGATTGCAACACCTTGTTTTCTTGCTCATATTGTATTGGTTGAATTGTTGTTGGCTCAGTTTCTTTCAATGAAGTTGGCAACTGTGAATCCCAGAATGGATTTGAACATGGAGGCTCTTCTGTCAAAGGAAGTAAGTCACAGAATCTTCAACTTTTCCACTTTTTTTGTGGCATTCTTTAATCCTTATGCATTTGCCATAGTAAGTAACTTTAACTTTATCTTACTGATTCTATTCCAATGCATATTTCAGATCTTTCAATCTCGAGGATCGTTACAGAATGCCCTTTACCAATTAGAATCTGCAGTGCCTGCATCATTCCCTTTTGGATACCAGCCCCAGCAACTGCTTCCTTTACATAACAGCAGCAATATTTCTAGTGGGACAGAGACACAATTTCCAGCAAACCCTTTAAACGCTGCACTGGGCCAAAACCAATTGCCAGCAGCTTTTGATAGATTTGGTGAAGCAACACCTCAAGTAATTAAAACAAAAAACTTGGCCTATTAGTACACCCTTTTGAAAATAGTCTTACTTGCATTGCATATTCTCATGGCTGACTCAAAATTTTACTTTCCAGGTCCCAACAACATTCTTTGAGGATGACCTCCAAAGTGTAGTTCAGATGGGTTTTGGCCAGATTCAGCAACAGAGCCTTCATGGTAATTAAATAAAATTTTTATAAGATTACCAAGTAGTAAGTGTCAGTCTTCTAGCTTTTTGGGTTTGGCTGTCTGACCCAGTTTTTGTAATGTGCAGGCTCAATGGCTTCTGCTCAGATGAAAATTGAGCTATAATCAACAGAATTAACTGTATATATACAGAGCAATTCCAACATTGGCAAATCGAGTGAATCTTCAGCCTGGAGGAAAATAACAGTTTCTCATCATCATTTTAATTATAGTCTCTCTCTCTCTCTCTCATTGGCAAATCGATTCAGCAACTCATTCTTTGGAGAATTCTTTCACGAATTCCACAATGTAAATCCTAGAACTAATTGCAACAGATTCTGTAAGACCAGACCACATTTGAGATATGTAGCATATGGTAAGAAGAGTGTTGGAGGGATAAGAACTTAGAAAAAGAGAGTTGTTCATGTAAACTTTAATTTTGATCCGACCTTGTGTATCAACTTACCATTTTATATTTTTATATATTATCACTGAGATTCATTGAGACTCTTTATAATAATATTCGTACTTCATCTTCATCTTCCGTTTCTTTGAGTAATGAAGAGGCAACTCTCATCTCAATCTTATGGTAAGAACTGATCCATATGAAATATATTATAGTTTTTCGGGTTTTTTTTCATATTTAGTACTTAAACTTTGACTCTTGTCTTAATGTGATACCTAAACTTTTATTTGTCCCAATTGAGTACCTAAACTTTTATTTTGTGTCTAATAAGTACCAAAATAAATTTCTGTTAAAATTGTCAATAAAAGTTAGGGGCAATATAGTCACTTCAAAAAATTTATATTTTAATTATAATTTTTTATTTTTTTTGTTTGTTGTGTTTTTTTTTTAAATAATTTTAAACATATAAAGAAAATAATTAAAATATACTTTGACTATATTGCCCCTGACTTTTGTTGACAATTTTAATAGAAATTCATTTTGGTACTTATTAGATACAAAATAAAAGTTTAGGTACTCAATTAGAACAAATAAAAGTTTAGGTACCACATTAAGACAAGGGTCAAAGTTTAGGTACTAAATATGAAATAAACCCTAATTTTTCTTACTTGTTATAAATAAATGAGTTCTATCGTGAGAGAACATCTAGAATACAGCCGCTAGACTTGTGGCTTTGTAGTTTTGTGTTCTATTTGGGATTCAAGCCTCCAGTTTTCCATAAAAAAAAAATAAAAAAAAATTACAACCGCTAATGCCATAAACATCTAATAGTGGCAAATCTATACCCTAAATAGAAAAAAGGTTGTCCTGTCAATATTTAAGAGTCAATTATACTGCATGTCATGGGATGACTGTATTTGTAGAATATTCTCTAATATGTGAATTCAGATACAAAGTACAAACAAATAAAATATTGATGTCTTTAGTATTATTATTTTTACTTAATTGTAAACTTTTGTGGGGAATCTTCTAGTAAGATTGGCTTATGAGAAAATGGATGGAAAATGGATGGAAAAGGAGAAAAGGCAAGCCCTCTAACCACCGTTTCAACCTCCAATAGTTTTGTAGAATTCCTATAACTGTGGCTTTCATTTTCCCTTGTAGCTATCTTCTCAGCAACCAAACATAAATAGTTGAATGAGAGAGACATCCACCAGTTACTTTCAAATTTGCTGGAAAGGATTTGATGATGGCCTCATGGGCCCTCAATCAGAATGATATATAATCTCAAGTTTTTTTTTGGGCCATAATCTCAAGTTAAATCGCGTAATTTGTGGGTTAACAGATTCTTACTGGAAACCAGCTGTTAAGTGGGGACAAATGATCTTTTAAGTCTTAGTTATGATTAAAAATTCTGTGTGTCTTAGATTTTCTATTTTTCTTAATCAATAAAAATAAAAAAGAAAGAAACGTGTTTAAAGGCTTTTCTTCTTTTTTCTATCCCGAAATTTGGTCCATCTTTCAATAGTTAATTTGTCCACATTTATTCTTTACATTAATTTTTTTTTTGTCTAATAAGTACAATCAAATTGCTGTGTGAAATTGCTAATTGATCGTATAAAAATATCAAAATACTAGTTTAGAGCTATCAAGGATAAATATAAATAAGATAGTCATGAAAGTTTTTAGTAGAAGTTATTTTTTTGCTTATTGGATACAAAATAAATAATGTAAGGACCAAGTTATAACCAATTAGAATTTAATTATTGAACGGAGGTACATGCAAAAATTTGGTGACAATTCCAAAAGAAAAAGAAAAGAAAAATGATATGTTGTTTTTGAGCAAATCCAAAGTCATTTGAGAGCTGTGGAATGTACTGTGCAACAGCAAATCGAAGCAAAGCAAACGAGAACTGTTCTTTTATATATATATATTTTTTTTTGCTTTCATTTTTTGTTTTTGGTGAATTGTTGTATTTTTTTAATGAGCATCGGAAAGAGCATCAGTGGCCCAGGTTGGCACCAGTGAAATTGTGACTTGGCTGAGGAATCAGAGAACTTTACAATCCCAACTACTTTACTCTTCTTGTTGATTACAATCCCAACGACTTTAGAAAATTATGGAAAGAAAGAAAATCTAAATGGATCAGTGGAAGGAAGAATAAAGGAGAAAAATTTTATTCAATAATCTTTTTAAATATCTTTAAAACTTTTTTGACCCCCAGCTCCAAAATTAATAATAATAACTTTTTTACATTTTTCAGACCAAAATACCACTTTATTCATGAAAATATCGTCACAGTTCACTATGTGTCAACCAAAAATTCAACAAGTTACTGCACCTTCTTCCTGCAGCAGCCAAACCCACCTCTACCTTCTTCCTGCAACAACCATAGAGAGCGACCTCCCTCACCGGCCAACGATCCATTATCTCCTCTTTTTATCTCTCTCCCCTTTTCTCTTAACCCAAATTTGAAAAAAAAAAAAAATAACAAATTTCGAAAATCCAGATCTGGATGTTTTCTCTAGATGGGTTGGGAGGGAAGGAGAGAAAGAGAGATAGACATGAGAGGTCGGTGGGGGAAGTGGAGGATGGTGGTGGGTTGAATCTGGTGGAATACGCAGTAGAAGGCGCGGTCGCCACATGGTTGCCACATGGTCGACACATGCTGAAATTTCTGGTCGCCACATAGTCGAATTTCTGATCGCCAAAAATTCGACCGTATGGCGACCAGAAATTCCACGGTCGAATGGCGACTAGAAATTCCACCGAAATGTAAATTTGGGAAAAAGGCATACCAACCCAGAAACTTGAAAAAAAAAAAAAAAAAAAACCAAACAAAGACACCTAGCAAAGAAAAACCCATCAAACCATAAATTTCGAGTCTGGTTTATTTAAGGAATAATTTTGAACACTTAACCATTGGATTTAAACTTAATATATACACTTCCAAATTTAATTCAACCAAAATTATACATAATCTCAAAATTTAAATATCAGATCCTACAATAAAAATGGAACCAGATCCGAGAAAACATATCTATCACAAGAAAAATTGCCCTAGCAAAGGCTAACACTACCTGCAACCGCGAGCACCGTGAGTGGTGATTCCATCTTAGAGTGTGCCTCTATTGCAGATTCATGCAAGCAAGTCATTGCATTTGGAATCAACAGCACGCCTCCTAAATTTATCCACGGGTTGATTTCTTCTATTCGGAGGATGTGATTTTTGGTCAATTAGTTTAAATACAATTAATGAGCTAGCCTCTTAAACCTTTTGATATATAATATTATTCAGTGAGCAGTGAGGGAAGGGAGAGAAGAGAGATCTGAAAAATGTAGGATTTGTGAAAAATGTTGTAAACATTATATATATATGTATACAGTAATGATCACCTACTCACCATAGAGCAAAGAATTCACCTAACCACCCGCCACCACAGAGCGGGAAATTCAATGATCGGGACCGTCTATTTCTTAGGTTCATCCTTAAGGGTCGTCCCTGTAAAAAATTAGCCAAATCGATAATTTTTTGGTCCTCCAAACTTTGCAAACAAATACAGTTCATTAGATAAAGTTGAAATGATGTTGACAGTAATACACTGGTTAAACAATTTTCGATTTGGCTGATTTTTTGCAAGGGTGATCTTTGAATGATGCTCTAAAATATGGACGGTTTCGATCATTGAAATTCGTTGCTGAATGGTTAGGTGAGCGGGGAAATGATCACTCGCTCATTGCATGCATATGCATCTTTTTTGCTTGTAAATGCACTTGCAGATGGAGGTTAGCTTCCAGATGCGGATTGCATCTGCAAGTGCCGAGCGCTCGGCAATGCCCACCGAGCGCTTGGTCGACAGTTTGGCCTTCTACTTAATTTTTCCGCCGGCTAGATCCTGACTTATTTTTCTTTTTCATTTTGGACTTCTAATTAAAGCATCTTTATATTAAAAGTCAAAAGAATAAAGTGCAGATTTCGAAATATAAATCAAATTTAATATAAAAAACATTAAAAAAATAAGAATGAGTGTAATTGAAAAAAAAAAAATGTGAAAATCGATCCCCTTCTTTTTTTATTAATATCAACAACTGATATTTATGATATTTGAACTTAGATCCTCCTCCGGACAAAGGAAATCTGGATGCACTACTAGACCAAATAATCATTAACTTCTAATCATAGTTTAATAAATAGTCAAATACAAATTTATTGATAATTACTATAATAAATAGAGATGATAATCAATGTCTATAATTGTCGATTTCACTAATTTTTTCTTTTGTAAAGACGATCAATGAAGGTGACTTGAAAAAGCGATCGGTTCGTTAGAACAATATTTTAGATAAATCTCAACGATGTGATCCACAAGTCAAGTGCTGAAGTCACACCTTTTTTTTTTTTTTTTTTTGTGAGCATATATATCTACCGGAATAACTGCCCATCTCTGGTGACTGGTTTGATTGTTAGTCAATTCCAAGATTTCCCACTTAAAAAATGTAATCAGTAGGCTAATAATTGTTGGGCAACCAATCAGATGGTTTTCCTTAGGAATAAAGATTGTTGCATAATAATTGTACAAAAAAATTATGCACAACGGCAGGTGAATCATCGATTTTGTGTCTAAAATATTGCTAAATGTGTGAACAAAATATACTAGTAACGGTGGAGGATTGTGCATATAAAGTTTGGTATGGATCTATTCTACCTCTTTTCAAAAGATTTTCTTTATTTATTTATTTTGGCAGTGTGAAATTTGAATTTTGAATATCTTTTGACAAGGTAAAAACTAAAAAGAAATACAATTAAACCAAAAACTAGTTGGTTCTATTTTATAAATTAAGTTGGATTTTATACTAACACTGTTTTATTATTTGTTTCAATTTTAAACATGTATTAAAAATTTAAAGGTTATAAATCTATGAATATTGATGTGTTTTTGCTTGGTATTGAGTTGTTTTGGGTCCATGAAAGATTTCGTGGAGTGTTGGCCTATTGTGTGCTATGCTCTCTAGACGATCAATCCTAACTGCGATGTGATTGATCTTGGCGCAGGATTTTCGACACTGAAAATTCATATCTCATGTCTTAGAGATTTATGGATTCTTACCTCAACTCGAATTGCATTCTAAAACCTATAAGGTATAAATAGGTCATTAGGATGAGAGAGAGAGAGAGAGAGAGAGAGAGAGAGAGAGAGAGAGAGAGAGAGAGAGAGAGAGAGAGAGAGAGAGAGAGAGAGAGAGGGGGTGGGAGAGTTGTTATAAGCTGTAACTTTTCTTATAATAGTAGAATCTTTTAAGGGTAATCTTCATGTGCATAGGTACATTACTGAATTTCGTTAAATTTAGTGTTATTTGTTTATTGTCACTTCTTTTATTATCTTTTCTTTGCAAATAGGGTTATCTTCAAATCTCACTAATAATGGGACCTTTATTAATTACACATATTGATTTAGTATAAAACATGTAACCTCACACACCAAAATAAAATACTTTTGAATTTATAATACAAATTTAAAATTAAAAAAATTTAAGTAATAAAAATGACAAGCTGAGAATTCGAAATATTCTCTTTCAATATCTTTTCCAAAATGTTTTTCCAAGTATCTGCCTGGATTTTCATTATCGCATTGAAACATTAAGACATAGACATTTAGACATATTGACAATGACATCCAAGCAAATTATTGAATTAAGCAGTCTCGTCATTAGTGAACAAACAAAAAAAAAATAATTGTGGAGCATTGAGCCACAATTCTTCTGTATATGCTGTCCAGGTTGGGCTGACGTTCACATTTTAAACAAAAAAAAAAAGAGTAAGAGAATGGTATTACGAAAGAAACCACAAAATGCTTACAAGCTATATACAATAATCCAATATCATAATGATTTATGTTACTGATTTCAAAGGAGTTTCTGTCCTGTCTTGACTGATTTATCCTTCAACCAAATAAAACAAAATTCTAATGGCAGCAATTTTTTTTTTTAATCGTTACTACAAAGAATTAAATTAGTCTGATTCTTGCCAGCTTGTATAAGAAACGTACACAACTCACAAGATTGTGAAGTTTTACCTTTAACGAGTGGAAACCGAGTACTCTCGATATCAACTCGATTTGTTCATTTATTGTGTCGTATTTGAAGGAACATAACTTTTATAAACTAAGAAGTTATAATTAAGATATCTTTAAACTTAATAGAAACATTATAAAATAAAAATTTACTTCATCTAGATGCTAGCAAAATTAAGAAGAATTTTATACTCCTTTAGTACAATACCAAATTTTGGAATGAGAAAAAAAATAATCATTTTTTATCATACAATATCAGTTAGAGTTTTTCATGTAAAAAACCAGGATTATTCGTATTTGACTATTACCTGATATGTTATTATTCGTTATAGCATGTAATGCCATTAACAGCTTCATGTCAAATAATAATTAATCATAACTTACTAATTTCTTTTTATGTCCAAATCGTGTTATTGTGTAATGTTGAAAATGTCACCCTAATTGTAGAGGCTAATCCCAAATTACAGAGCCAATAGGTCATTAATTGATTGAGAAAAACAAATTGTGGTTGGGGGCCTAACGTCTATTGAATATCCATCATAAAAATTTAAATGTTAATAATTATAAACCCCCTAGTTAGAGATAAAATCTCTCATAATCTCCACCCAAAATCTAACTCTCTTATAACCCCCAATCTTACACTTAATATTTTCCTAAACCCCCTAGTCAACTAATACCCAGTCAACTTTGACTCCCCATATTTTAATTTTCCAGTTTTACCCCTTTTGTTTTATTTTCATTTTCAGCCAACTAATACTCTCTCTCTCTCTCTCTCTCCTATCTGTTGCCTCTCTCCCCTCTGCGTCTCTCTCTCTCCCCGCTGCTGTCGCCGGCGCGTGCGCCGCCGTCTGGCGACGGTTGCCGGCGAGACCGGTCCCATCAGACTCGCATCTCTTTCCTCTTCCTCCTTATGCCCTCCACGTGCCGTTAAACTAAACGTCGACGCCAGATCGCCGCGACTACGATCGGTGGTGCTCGCCGGCGATCTGCCTTTTTCGACGGAGTTGGAATGCCGGACCACCCAAGTCTTCTTCCTCTCGACGTCCTGAGCACGATGGTATGCTCGGATTCTCCATCCGATCAGCCACGGCGGCAGATCGATGCCACAAAGGCCGCGGCTTCTCCGCCGGCGATCTGTCTTTTTCGGCGGAGTTGGAATGCCAAACCACCCAAGCCTTCTTCCTCTCGACGTCCTGAGCACGATGGTGTGCTCGGATTTTCCATCTGATCAGCCACGGCGGCAGATCGAAGCCACAAAGGCCGCGGCTTCTCCGCCGGCGATCTGGCTTTTCCGGCAGCCATTTCCGTCGAGTCAGGTACTAATATTCTTCTCCTCATTGTACTCTTCAATGCTATGTGTTTGGATTGGACCAATTGCTGATGAATCAAAAAACCCCAAATCGAACCTCATTGTGTGTTGTTGTAACTGTGTATAGGGAACTTTAAGCCTACATTTATTGATTAAACAGTTTCAGCTCGTGAAACAGTTTCAGCTCATGAAACAGTTTCAGCTCGTGAAACATGAGTTTTAAATGAATTTTGAATGAAATTATGGTTCTGAAATATGATGAATCAAATTTGCAGGTAGAAACAGATCGAGGCAGTGGCGACTGTCGTGTACTCGTCGCGCGTGAGATGATCGGACGACGTTGTATTGTTGGCTACTCCTCTCATCTCAATGGCTTATTGTATTGTTATTATTTTTTTTTATAAGGTTGCTGTGTTCTTTTTAGTGAAACGGAATTCAGTAAAGGTGTAACTGTTTTAGTGAAGTGTAATTGTTTTAGTAAAGGTGTAATTGTTTTTTAATTAAGGTGTAATTGCATTTTAGTCGAGGTGTAATTGTTTCATCACTTAATTCAGTTTCAGTAAGTGAATTCATAACTGAATTCTTCAATTTAGTGTAACTGAATTTCTGAAATTCAGTTTCAGTGTAATTGAATTCTTGAAATTCAGTTTCAGTGTAACTGAATTTTTGAAATTCAGTTTTAGTGTAATGAAATTCAATTTCAGTGTTTGATTTTAGTTTTAGTGAAATATTGAGTTTTAGCAAAAACTTCAATTTCAAAAAAAAAAAAAAAAAAAAAAACAGTTTCACCAAAATACAGTTACAGTGACGTCAGCATGTGTCAGCATGCGTCAGCGCGCGTCAGCATGCGTCAGAAGGGTAATTTAGGATTATAAGTTTTAGGGGGTTTTGAAAGAGTTTCTAGATGGGTGGGGGTTTAGACAAATTTTTTTGGTGAGTAGGGTGTTTAAAATTAGGCACTAAAAATTTAACCTATGAGGAGATAACCCTTTATGAATATCTTTTCTTTGCAAATTGGGTCATCTTCAAAGGTCATGTACCAACCAAAATTTCACTAATATCCATCACTAATAACCTATTTTCTGTCTTGCTGTTGTTCTAAAGCTAATGTTCACCAGATTCGTTTAGCTTTCTATGAATAATAATTTTTTAGGATTAATTATAATTATATACCTCAACTATACATCATTTTTCAACTTAGTACCTCAACTTCAAAAAGTTGCATTAAGGTACCCCAACTACGAAACCGTGTCAGTTAGGTACCCTTATTAGTCTGGCCGTAAAAAACACCGTTATCCACCACTAAAAAGCTTCATTTCAATTTAGTACCTCAACTTTACCATGTTTTTCAAGTTCATACCTTAAGTTCAAAAACTTACAAATAAATAAATGTTTTCAAGTTTTTATCTCAACTTCACCTCAGCTTTTGACCTATCAAATCTCCACTAAATTATTAATCTTATATATATTTTTGAGAGAGAATGTTGTTCTATAAAGATTTTATTTAGAGCAAATTATAATTTAGTACCTTAATTTTATATGTTGTTTCAATTTAGTACCCTAACTTTAAAAACTTGCAAAAAAGTACCTCAACTTTCATTTTGTATCAAAATAGTACATTCGTTAGTTTTTCTGTCAAATAAACCGTTATATGCTGACGTGGCAGAGGTATTTTCATCTTTTTTCCCAAATTTAAAAAATCATAATATTTTTAAAAACTTTTTAATAAAAAATTTTCTTAAAATAATTAAAATATTTTTTTTTTCATAAAATAAATAAAAACCTTTCCCCCTCCTCCTTCCCCAGCTATGCCCCACACCCATCCCCCTTCCTTCCCCGCCCCCCACCCAGCCCCCCACTCCCCCACCCATCCCCTCCCTCCCCCTCTCCTCCCCCACCCATCCCTCCTCAGCCCGCGCCCACCCATCCTCCCCCTCTCCCTGCCCGACCACCCTCTCCCCTACCCCAGTCTCATCGCACCCCCTCCCCTACCCCCAGCCCCGTCATACCCCCTATCCCCAGCCCCTGTCGCACCCCAGCTCCAGCCTCATCCCCTCCCCTCCCCACCCCCACCCATCCCCTCCCCTTCCCACCCCCACCCATCCCCTCCCCTTCCCACCTCCACCCAACCCTCCCTTAGCCATCCCCTCCCCTTCCCGCCCCCACTCAGCCCTCCCCCATCCATTCCCTCCCTTCCCCTTCCCGCCCCCACCCTGCCCTCCCCCAGCCATCCCAGCCTGCCTCCACCCATCCTCCCCCTCTCTCCCTGCCCGACCCACCACCAGTCCCAGCCTCCTCACCCCTTACCCAACCCCCGACCCTCCCCTGCCCATCTCCCCCCAATTTGTTTAAAATTTTTAAAAGTTTTAATTTTTTTATTCAAAAGTTTTAAAAATATTATTATTTTTTAAATGACGAAAATACATATGTCACGTCAGCAGATAACGATTTATTTGACAGAAAAAATAACGAAAGTATTATTTTGATACAAAATGAAAGTTGAGGTACTTTTTTGCAAGTTTTCAAAGTTGGGGTACTAAGTTGAAATAACATATAAAGTTAAAGTACTAAATTGTAATTTACTTTTTTATTTATTATAGTTTTATATTATTATGTGTGAAATGTATTAAATGATGTACCAAATTAGGATTAAATACCAAATCTCAATAATTTTTTGGTAAAGCATGAAGACCATATAATATTTCAATTGAACTACTAAATTTAAATGTAGTTTTTTAGATTAGGTCACAAATATGTTGGCCCCTTTGATTTGAGCCTTTTCCATTTGACATTTTTGTTTTTTCCCCCACATATGATGGGTGTTAGTTAAAATTTATAAGGTTTTGACAAAATTACGCTTGAGGCTTTTATATTATTTTGAAAATTTGCTAATGTAGTCTCAACTTCACATTTAGTTGTGACTGTACGACACTCACAACTTTAAATTTAGTTATGACTGAACGACAGTCACATCTAAGTATGAGACAGTCACAGTTAAGTTGTGACTTGATTGATTTTTTTTTAATTCAATATAGTATAAATTAATGTAATATTTGTGATATAATATTATTATTATTATTATATTGTAGTGGCATGTGATGTAATATTTGTAAATTTTGATACCTTTTACTTTATTTTATTTTATTTGACTTTTATTTGTAAATTATTTGCTACCTAATTTAAAATACTATTTAATTTTGATATTTAAATTAAAAAATTATTAAAATTTAGTAGTTAAAATCGATCTTAAATGAACATATGATTATAAAAAGGAAAAATAATACTTGATTGGGCCCCATATGGAGACAGAGACCTTGAGAATGACAATTCCAGCCCATTTGCATTCCCCAGTGACCAATCTACACCAACAGTGATCATGTCTTGCTTTTGTGTCCAACTTATTTAATTGATTTAAGATAAAGCTTTGATTATATTCACATTGATTTTTTAGTGATAAGATGTAAGTGGGTGGTAAAATTGGGAAGCCGTAACTGACTGCAGTGATGGAGAGAAATGGGTCCTCCTCCTCCTCCTCTTGGTAGGGAGTATGATTGGGAAAGACTGATGGAATGTGTTTGTCATGTGGACACTCACAGTCTCACTTAATACTTATTCATCATTAAAATTTCAGTTTAGAGAGGGTCCATGTACAATTAACCAGCCTGTCATATTTTTCTATTTTACTGTTGTCACATTACATTTCTAGTTTATGTAATTTGGGTTATTTTCCCCTTTAATGCCTAACAGTTAAAAATTTCAATCAAATTCACATGATTTAAATTAGTTTGAAATTTAAATACAATTTGTAAAATTCTTTGATTTTTTTTTTTTTTTTTTGGAGATTATGATATGAGGCTCCAAATTCTATATAAGATACATACTACCTTAGAGCCGTCATATAGTTACAGTATCATCAAACAATACAAAAGAAATCGAAGAATTTATGAATTTGACTTTGATTGTAAACAATACAAAAGAATATATAATTGAATGAATTGAGTTTTGTCTGTGGTGCGGATATGCAATATCCGCACCACATACATTGGATTTAAGCTGACCCTTAAATGTTTTAGGAATATATCTCTCCTTAGTAAAGTGTAGTTTTCTACCTTTAAATTGTGGATATCTTCATTCTTTAGTTGTTGTTTCTCCACTTAATTTTTTTTTTTACTTTTAATTTTATTTGTGTTTTTTTTTTCTCTAAAAATATACAAAAAATGAGTGGATTCATAATACTTAGAGTACATTGCATAAATTTTTAAATTTCTATTACATAATAATTAAGATTGAAACAAATAAAAACAATACAAGCACATAGAATCTAAATCTTATAGCACATTCCTTAATTCTCTTTCTCACTTTTTTTAACCCCTTTTAAGATCAGTACCCTTTATGTCACTTTCACCTCAAGAAGCATTTAGCTTTAACTTTGGTTGGTATATGACCTTTGATGTGGGGGTGGGGGATGATATCAGTGCCTGCATGTAGCCAGTAGGAAACTATCATTTTACATCACCAACCCCATGACCATCAAGTCTATCAACTCCAAGCACTAGTTTACACTTTACATTAACATAACATGCATGCCAACTGTACCACCACCTTATCAACTTGGGTGATGAGTCTGATCACTGTTAGGCTTATAATGAGACTCTTGCTTACAAGGAAAGGAATTTAATCCTTCGGATTAGTTTGTTATGGGCCTTGTGGACATGAATTTTCTTTTACAAAACTTGAAGAGTATTTGAAGGACTGGGAAATTAAATTCCAGCCAGCTAAGCTAAACAAGACCTCAACGAAAAATTTCAAAACATACAGGAGGAAATTATGCAGGATTAGACTTTGAATTGACCAAACCACACTTGTTTCCTCCTGTGGGCCAGTGCAGAATTTTTCATTTCTTACCCAGAGATTTCTCCTTCTGGGGTTGATTGAATCCCTATCTGAAATGGTTGGAATTATCCATCTGTTTTTTTTTTTTTTTTTTTTTTTTGAGAGCTTTCTCTAAAACTTAAAAGTTACTGCTCTTTCAATTCTTGACCATTGAATCAACCTCTTGGAGTCTTGGGTTTAGAATTATCTAGATGTGGCTTACAAACCCATTTCTTTTTTTTTTGGCATGTTAAATGTAATGGCTTTATTTTTCTCAAAATACATACCTTTTTCTAGAAAAATAAAAATACATACCCTTTAAAAATAAAAAAAATAAAAAAAAGACTTCATACCAAAATAATTTTTCCTTTTTTTTTTTCTTGAGAATAAAAAGAAGATACATTTGTTTCTAATTGGGTTGGGCAATGGATGGCTGGGGTTGAAGGCCTGGCTGTTTAGCTTCTATCCCCAGCCTGAGTGAAGAGGCTGAGAGATAGTAATGGTCCACTGGTAGGGATGGATTGATTGTCAGAGACAGACAAAGCAACAAACCTCTTGTGTTGTGGTCTCCATGACATGGTCGACTCTCCCACATCAGCTTTCAGGAGGCTGCCAAACTTAAGAGACTACTTGTGGACTGTCTGCTTATGCCTCCCTCCCATTTAATAGAGCCGTGGACATACTTCTTTCATCTACTTCAACATTGCCCCCCATCCTCTTGACACAGTCACACACACACCAAACAAAAAAATCATCTAAATCTAGAATGCATCAAACAGTCTTTTTTCCTAAGGGACAAATTTTGAATAACTTTCTTTATTTATTACACTCAATGGTTAAATCAAATACAATGAGTTAATGAGTTATCCATTCAATAGGTTACATATTTAATTCAATTGTGATTATTTAGTCTGCTCAAATTTTTCCCTTAAAAATTACATTTATGTGCACATTTATATATCTGTAGGTACCTGTGCCTGGAGATACCAAGTACATTGTCTCTCTGCAACTGGGCCCATCATATCCACTATATCCAAGCTTTGGAAAAATTCCCATTTCTCTGCAGAATAGCATGTTCTTCCTCTACTTTCACCAACCACATGTTGGAATAAGGCAGTTATTAAGGCACCTACATTTGGTACGAACTTGAAAAGGAATAACAGATTATGTAGCATGGTTTGTGCTTGTTTGTATTACACGTATGCATATGCATCACCTTAGGAATGAATAGAGACAATATCAGAACTGGGTAATGCACCAATTGGGGACAAAAGGGGAGCATCTTAGAGGCTTGAAAGGTTGTAGGGTTTAGGGGTTTAGGAATGAATAAAAGGATACAACCATTCATTCAACTTTTATGCTTGCAAGGAGGGATGAATAAAAGAATACAACCATTCATCAACTCTTATGAAAGAATCTGATTTTAAGTACAAAGTGCACTTAAAAATAATGGAAATGGTCAAACTGTTGCAAACCAGATGACCTGCATATATGCCTATGGAGCTATTTATCACAAACTGTTAGTAGTACATACACTATATATCAAGTAAATCCCCTTTCTATATGTTGCATCGGTCATAACCAGAGAACCATGATGAGGGTTCTGCAAGTTTTCTTAACTCGCCATCTTCCCCATTATAGAATGGTTCAAATTCCTCTCTCCATCGTTGATCACTTAAACTACGAGGCTCACCTACATCGTATTTTGCCATATGAGAACCATCATCATAAGCAGGTCGGTTTGCTTCTTTGGGTAAACGAGACTCAGAAAGCAGCTCCTCCTTAAGACTGCTAATCTCCTTCTCGTGTTTTTTCTTCAATTTTTCGATCTTCATGTAAGCCTTGTCTGTTTCTTGCTTGGCCTCCATAGCTTGCTTCTGCAGATTATGAGAAGTTTATTAAAATATCAAATAAATCCTATGTTCATATGAAAAGAGAGTATAAATGGAGGAAGGAGGGAGCAAATAGTGTGAAGAGTTACTAAAACATGACCAATTTTTTTGAAAAGAATAGATAAGGAGTGTATCAACTTTCCATCAATATGCAATATATCAGTTCAACATGTTTACAGGCCTTGACCGCAGAAAAAGGGTTCAATACCATTTAGTTTGTAGCAATTAGTGCTTTCATTGTCACTACTAAAAGTGTCAAATTTAAGGATTTTGGTTAAATTGGACTGTGGGTATGTCACAGCTACCCTACTTCCGTTTGATATGAGGTTGGTTGCAGGTCAGTTGACTGTGTAGGTTTGATCTCCAAAGTTTCTGCAGCTCATTGATGGGGTTCTATAGGGTTTTGCAACTCAATATGGATATTGGGGGAGGAGGGGAGGGGTGTTGGGATTTGATGGGCAGGTGGTTATATAAAGAACAGCACATACTGCTCCTTTGTATCATCTTGTGTAATATAACTAAAGAGCAAAATTTTGTGTAATGAAACTTCAGAAACTTAAATGCAAAAACATGGTTAACTGAATTATGAGCATGTTTTTTAAAAAGCAAAAGCACAGTCTCCAGAATCTTGAAAGAAAGAATCTTAACCAAGTAAAATGGTGAGGCACCAAAACATAAAACCAATACCTGGGCAGTAGCAACAGCCTCATCTGCTTCTTTGAGACGCACAAGTAATTCACCCGCAGCCTGCACAGCTTCAGCAGTATCCCGTAACTGTGCCTGAAGCCCCTTATTCTCATCCCTAAGATATCGCCTCTCTCTTTCTCTTTCCATTCTCAATGCTGAAATTTCTGCAGCAAGAGCATTTATGAACTTGGACTCAGCACCCCTGACTCCTGCCTTAGCGGCTGCTTTCTTCACATCCTCCACTCCATCCCGCATCTTCCTATTCATTGCAAGTAGTTGCATATGTTTCTCTTCCAAATCCGCAAACTGTTCCACCATCCGTGATTGCCCCTTCATTGCCATTTGCAATGCGTCCTTGAGCTCTTCTGCACATCTCTTCTCAGTTTCCAATTCGTGCTTTGTCTTTTCAGCCAGTGATCTACTAGCCTCAAGGTCAATTCTTAGTTCCTCACAAAGAGAAATCCACTTACTCTCTACCTCAGTCCACCGTTGCCTCTCCTGTTCAAGTTTCTGTTCAGCACTTTCATCAGTTGACTCCGGAATTGTACTAAGAGGGGCCAAATTTAGGTCACGTGAATAGGTCAACTGCAGCACAGAGTTCCGTGACCGGGATGATGTGGATGAAGAGTCTACATAATACTGTAACTGGCTTCTTAAATCTTGAATCTCTTCCAACAGCACTTCCTTTTCACCCATATCGTAGAAATTTCGTAAATTTTCCAGCTCATCTTGAACTCTTTTCAACTCAATCTTTGTCCTTAAAAGTTCTGGGTGATTCTCGTATCTCTCCTTCAAAAGCTGTATATGATGGGTAAGCTATATGCATAAAGAACACAAAAGGAACCTTCAAAAACAAATTTATACCTTGTACTCATGTGTGAGGGACACTAGCTCTTCCTCCATGAACTCCTCAGTGGGTAAAACACCATCCATAAGGCTTTCAAAGCGACGAATCTTATCCTCCCTTGTCTGGGCTATAATGTCATTGCATTCTCTCTCATGCTTGTACTGCTGCACCTGTAAATGACAGCAACAAAACGTCACACCAACAATAGACGGAAATAATGGCTATGGATGGCTGTTAGAGAAATTGGAAAAACCTACCAAACGGTTGAGCTGTGAGATCTCGGAACTTTTCTTGGCACATATGTCTTCTAATGCCATTTCTCTCCTAATAGCTCCCGCTAAAACCTTCTCCACAGCCTGTTGGGTAAATGGGGGGAAAAGTAAAGTAACTGTTACAAATGAATATGGAACGTCGGAAACAGTAAATGAAAGTCCAGCTACTCTCTCTCAAACTTACTTTCGGAACATGCATCTTGAATTTGTCAGCAGACTCTGACCCATCAACTGCTACTAATTGAAGATTTGAAATTTCATTAGCCTCTTTGACCTCTAGCTGCATTCTATTCTTGCAATTATTACACATAAACTCTGCTGAATCTTCTTGTAGTATCTCATGACTAGTTTGCACACCAACATCAACTTTAGAAACTGGAAAAATCAGCCTAGACTCTGTAGGTTTCAATGAAAACCTGAAGGACGACATCCTCAAAGCTGAACTCTGGCGGTGACTACCAATAATTTCAAGGCCATGGCGAATGCTTGCTGCCAAATGTTCAGCTGGTGCTGAAAAATTCTTACATGTTTGAGTAGATACATCATTGGATGAGCTTCTTATAACAGGTTTTTCCACAGACGTGTGCATGGCCTCTGGGCTTAACTTACTGTCCTCAGTAAGATCCTTCTGAGAAGCAGTCAGCATTGATGAGGTCCTCAAACTTTTCCTGCTGGTGTTGACCCTGGGTGAAATACTGGGAGTAGGAGACTTGATGGCTGGGGATACATCACATGGAACTATGGTGAGGCTGGGAGAAACACAATTTAATGAGCCATTTGGAGAATCGATGGGTTCATCTGCAACTGAAAGGCATTCAGACACTTCAAGAGGAGGTTCAGAGGCTGCACAGGAAGAACCATCTTGCACTTGTTTGCTGGTTGATTCTTCATTTAGCAAATTACAGACGGGGGAGCTTATAATATTTTTCTCTAGAGCAGGCTGCCCAGAAGAATCCCCATCAATGATGCCATTTTCTTCTATATGATTATGAAGATTCAATTCATTAGCAATTGGTATATCAGGGGTGTTGGAAACACAATCGACAATCATGATCCCTTCTTGTTCAGATATTTCTTCTTCCATATTAACATCTATATCAACAGAACCCTGTTCTTTGATACAACCACTTCCAGATGTGTGGTTCTGAGGATCATCAGAGATTCCAATTTCAACAGTCAAAAGTTGTGAATGTGATTTAACTGTTTCTACATTGTTCACATCAGTTCTGTTGGTAGCCTCACTGCCAACTGATTGGTTAGCCACTTCAACACAAAGCCTCTCAACATCTTCCTCATCAATTTCCATCTCCTCGTCACCGTCATCATCAACATGAGGTAATATCATTGGACGGTTAAGGCTAGCCCTTAGAATATTCAAGCTTTGGCGAAACCATGCTGCTGAGTGACCTCCATTTGAATCAACTGGATTGTTTCCATTTGCCTTAATTCGGTGTAGTTCATCCTGTTACATTCACAAGCTCAGAGAGCATATTCACAAGTTTATTTGCAGATTGATGAACCGCAATATACCAAGTATAAAGAAAAAGAATATACCCTTAGCTGCCGTATCACCTCACGCAAGTGATTCACATCATCATGCACTACTTCATTAACAACTGCCTTGTTCTTGATAGCCTTAGCACGCTGAGCAAACCTCAATGTGCTAAGAGTCTCACTCTTGCAGCTGCAATAGTGAATTATGTGAACTTCCAATTCACAAACGGAAGTCAAAAATGCTAAATGCTACTTTGAGGACAGAAGGAGTCTCCTGTATACCTTTGGGTTGGAGAAATAGCACAGACCATTGCTAATTTTGCATTTCCCCCAAGAGACTCCTGCAATAAGAATGTCAACCTGGAATCTCTGTACGGGATATGCCTAGGCTTTCCCGTTTGAGAAATTTCAGCAAGAATGTTTATCAAATTCCTGCACTCAGATGATTAGCTGCAATTAGCACATGACTAAAAAAATGTTTCATGGACATGTCAACAATGGCATGAGAAAAGAAAAACAAGAACTTGAAGAGGGAGAGAGAGAGAGAGAGAGAGAGAGAGAGAGGAGGGAGTATAAGTTTATGTTTGAACAAAATGAATTACTTTATTTTTATTGTTCAACACTCTTTCTCGACTTTCTCACAATTAGCGTGTTTCTATATTTCTGTTCATTACATCTGATAAGATGTTTTTCTCAACCTAGCTCATAATTTCTAAAATTTGGGCCCAAAATCCAATTCGCAACAAACATGGAAAGAAGTCAACTTCATCGTCTAGATTGATAAATAAATGTTAGCACCCTAAATAGCTCATAGGGCAGAAAACAGTCCAAGCCATTTGCAAGCAACTTGAAACTCGTTTAATTTACAAGCTTAATTTTGAGGTTCACTCAATAAACAACCCAAGCTTGTTTATGCTCACTAACAAAGCTCATGAGCTAGCTCACTGACAGGACTCATGAAAAAGCTTGTTATATTTTTTAAATTATGATTTCAATCAATGGCATATTCATATAGGCAAAATTTCCCCGAGGATATTTTCTACTTATTTATATAGGAAAAAAAAAAATTTCAACTTCAATCTGAACCATTAACCAAAGCAATGACCCACTCCTTTGAGTTTGGCTAAACCTCAAGCTTGTGTAAAATTAATTAAGCCCAGATCAAGTTAGGTCCCTTTTAGCTCCAAATTTGGATTAATCAAGATGACATTGGACTGAGAACTCAAACATGCTAATATGCTTTAGCCATTTAGTCATATAAGCTGATACTGCTGTATACAAATCACTGTTATCAGATAAATAACCTGTGGGTTTCAATCAAACAATTAATAGCATGAGGTTTATTAAAACTTTTAGAAAGCTTGAAATGCACATTTAAATGGAGAAGAATACATGAAAACTGATAGATAAACCATACCCAAGCTGTGAGAGTGACCGATTGATATTCCCTGCTTCCTTCAAGCGCTCCCCAGCTGCACCTGTTAACTTTTGACGCTCTGATCCAGCTAGATCAACAAGATTTATTCTACTGGTTTTAAAGCTGCTTATACCACCTGCCACACTCTACAAAAGTGATGGTTTACTTTAATCGTTCAATGATATAAGGGTGAGGCAAAAAAAGACCGAAAAGAGATATAAAAGTTCCCTGTGCATGGTTCTTTAAGTAGAATTATAACATACAAGTTTAATGGGAAAGTGTTCATATGCAGAATTCCTCAGTCAGATTTATTACCTTGCATCGGGATTCAAGAACACAGGTAAAAACAGTGTGTGAGCGGGAACTCTCAGCATTGATACTAGTTGAACCTGTCCTCCTATTTGAGAGCCCCTGCATAATGTACATCTTAGTTATAATAGAGACCCTTGAACGATTATTCAAGCTCTAATTCTTCAACTAGAAAATCTGGAGGAGCTTAGAATATTTTTCTCTTGATTTGCCCAGAGGAATCCCCATCAACGATGCCTATTTCTATAAGATTATGAAGATTCAATGCTTTAGATTTGGGAGCACAATCAACAGTCATGGTCTCTTATTGTTCATATATTTCTTCCATATTAACATCTGTATCCTCTAAACCTTGTTATTTTATACAACCACTTCCAGATGTGTAGTTCTGAGGATCATCAGAGCTTCTAGTTTCAACAGTCACAATTGTGAATGCGGTTTAATTGTTTTATAACACTCATGTGATGCTTGTGCTTGAGTCTAATCTTGAGGCTCAGAGGCAAAACAAGAATATTTCTTACCTAGAAAACCTCCTGAATTAAAATCTAGTGCAACTTTGCATTTGATGTCTCTTAGACATTTCTACCCTACGTACGACTAGTAAAAGTTTCTACAACTTTCAGCAATTTTGGAACTCTTGGAATGATTCAAAAGAATCTCAGAATACTTTTCCAATTATTTTTTATAATAGTTTTCCAATTATTTTTTCATTTTATATGTACTCAAGTTGGAGATAGAAACTGAATACATTGTTCCATTTCCTTGGAAAACAAGATCCATGCAGAAATACCAACCAGCAGCAGGACTTCAATGAAATGCATTTCCTTTACATCCTTTTCTGGTTCATTAAGAAACAGAACTTTTCTTTATTTTTACCACATTATAGATTTGCACTTCTAATGAAACCCTGAAATACTTTCCATGTAGTTGGAGAAACTGAAGTTCATGAACATCCAACAAACACTATGTTCCAATAATAATCAGGATGTATAATTGTCAAATAAAAATACATAGAAAACTAAATCTCCACATTTTGAAAGAGAGGGTACTGGGAGAGAACTATTTGTATTCAACAAAAAGGTAAGACTTGCTCAAAAATTAAATGTCTCTCTTTAATACAGTATGCACTTAGATTCTAAGTATTGTACAAGTAGAATAATAAAGCAAACCTTTATCAAAAGCTGAGTAACATCTTTGATTGTTCGTACACACTCCACTGTGAGATTTTCAACATAGACACCTGATTTAACATCTTCTCTTATCTGGGAAAAGTAATGACAGAACAGCTAAGAATACCAGATCACTCATAGTACAAAAGAATGATGTGGGAAAAAGCATAATGTTCCATTTACCTGCAGACTTTTTTGATTTGGATCCAACAGATCTGTGATTTGTTCATTGTAAATCTGCAAATAAATGAATCAAGTGGAAGAAGTTAAAGGGTCAATAAGCCAATTATCAATCATACCGAAATGAATAATTACCCAGAGTATCTACCTCAAGAAAAGAACAGTGGCACTGATACTTGAGTTGATTGACAGCATGCTTGATTTGCTCCTGTAAAGAAGAATTCCAAAATATAGGGAAACCATTAATATGATATAACATTAATGTGTGCAATACTAACCAACAAAATTAAAACCCACCTCATTTATGCGAGCAAAAAGACACTCAAAAACACGGGGAGTTAATCCTTGTTGATCACTTGATAAATTTTCGTCCAATAATGCATTGGCTGGACCCCAAATAGTATAAGTCTTTCCACTTCCCGTCTAATAAAATCAATAACCAGACATAGAAAAGTAAGCATCAACATTCTAACATAACACAGACACAGAATGAAACAAAATGCAAATGCAAATGGACACACACCTGTCCGTATGCAAATACAGAACTGTTAAAACCTGCCATACAATTTTCAACCAGAGGTGCTCCTACAAGCTGGAAAATATCTAGCTGCAATGATAAGCAAAACAAATGTAAACATTTACTCCAAAATCAGCTATTCAAGAATACCATGTTGGTGGTGGTCATGCCTGTGATGCGTCTGTGTCAGCAACCGAGTCAAATGTGAAGGTCTGTCCATTTATTGACAAAGAGTCGCTAGACATTTTCTGCACCATCATCTCCCCTTCATCCTTGTCCTTTCGTGGCGGCCGCATTCTCACTATTACCTATAAAATTTAACAAAAAAAATGATTCTGATACAATTACAACAAAGAAATGAAAAAGAGGTCACCGAAAAGAAAAACAAAAGAAATGTATAAAATCTGCAGAGGATAAAACCATTTAGTGAACTAAGAATAATAAAATTCATAATAATAGCTCCTTATTTGAGGTAAAAACTAATTTCTCCAATTCTTTCTCATTCTTAATTCATTATATTTTGATCTTTCCCAGCAGCCAAACACAAGCGAGTCAACAATCAATAGAAATGCAATCGATGCTAAGACAGGAACAAAAAAAAAATGATATCATGTCAAAATTAAGAAATTTTTCAACGAAAACTACAAGATTACTCAGAAAACTAACAGAAGCCCTAAATTTAGCAATTCAAAGATAAAAGGGGGAAAAAGCAAAAAGAGTTCGAAAATGGCGGAAGTACCTGGACACCAGAATCGGAGGTTCCAGGAGCAGTGCTGTCAGGCTGAGCGTCGAGGTTGAGCTTCCGCTTGAGAGGGTTCGAGGGCGGTGGCCGAGGCGGCAAGGGGGGTTTGCACTTTGCTGCAGGAGAAGGCTTGGCGTCGCAGGCCATGGAGTTGTGATCTGTGGGAGGTGCGTTCTCCTTGGACGCCTTGGGCCGCCGAGAGGGCCTGGGCTTCGCAGAGAAGCTAGGGTTCGGCGACTGTGAAGGCTCCGTCGTCTCCCTCAAGATCGCCGTTCTTGGCTTCATTGCCAACTCCTCTAGAGAGAGAGAGAAAGAAAGAAGTGTGAATCGGAGAGTGAGAGAGAGAGAGAGAGAGTAGGGTTTGGAAGGACAAGGGAGCGAAAGAGAAGGGGAATAGAGAGAGAGAGAGAGAGAGAGAGAGAGAGAGAGACGTAGCCGTTGGAATTTGGAGGAGAAGAGTGAGAGAGAAATTTGAATTTTGGGAGATTTGGGGGAAAAGCACGTGTGTGGGGTCTTTTTTAATTCGAAATTGTCGTCTCTCTCATTTTGATTCTCTCTCTCTCTTAACAAAAAGGTTTTTGAAATTGTGTTGGATCTGGAGCGTTCGGGTAGAGTATTTTGAGTGACCCGATGCGCATATGCCCTTCGATTACTTGGACGGTCATGATTTCTTTGCAATTGAATTTTATTTTCTTTCAACTCTCCAGAATGTAACATTTTAAATTTTGTGTAGTTTTTTTTTTTTTTTTTAGGCCTACTACTATGCATCAGAAATTGTGACCCAAAAATTTCTTAATTGGGCACCAGATGGGTCATAACTCCCCACTACGGGCCATATTGTGTAACCCAAAACACCCTGAGACCCAAAGTGTGACCCACAAGTGGGCTACACTATGACCCATTTTGTAGTGTGACCCAAATTGGAGAGGGCCCATAATGTGAAGGAAAAGAAGGAGAGAGACAGAGGTGAGGCAGGACTGATGCGTGTGCCATATGTGGGCCACGCTTGTCTACCACTCCTTCCTTCCACGCGCCTAGATGAACGTGTGCATCACCAACAATCCGAATTAAATGACTGTTGGGGATGTGTTGTCCGAATTAAAGGACCGTTTGTCCTTTTTTTAAGGGCTGGTTTTTGAATTGTGTGGCCCAGATTAATGGACCATTGAGTATCAATGGTCCATATCGCATCTTTTTTTTTTTTTTACGAAAATAATTAAAAATTGAAAAAACACCCGAAAAAACTCCAACAAATTTCAGAAAATTTTTTAAAAACTCCTCAAACCCTCCAACGGCTATATTCTTAAAGAGGTCTATATATACCATACAACACCTATAGTTTTTCATCACAAACATCGACCTTTTTTTACCAAATTTGCATTAAAAAATATTTTCTTTGTCATGGCTCCTAAATAAAATGCTTGGGTGGTAATTCAAAATGAAACCCTAGTGAAGGCTTGGCTAGAGAGGACTCCTGAGGGTTGTCCCGGTGCCATGTCAAGAGTCACCGTGCTTTGGGATGAAATTTACGAAATTTTCAAGCGTAACATGGGGGGTCAAACCAAATATCTCATTTTGGGAAGGATATAAGAATATTTATGTGAACCCACATGATTCACTTGTGGGAATCACTGAAGATTGTCGTGGATGCATTCCTTTGTTATTGGGTGTTGTTGTTAATTTCATGTACTCGTTCTAGTATTTAGTTGTTTTAGTGTGGTTTCATTTAAATATTTGTCGTCGTTGTTCCAAATATATTCAATATTGACCTTATTTTAAAGATCTCAATAAAATAAAACCAATGGTATAAATTTTATAATTATTTGAGTTTTAAATTATAAATTAAATATCACTTAATCAATATTAGCTATATTTTAAATAGGACACCTAAAAAATCTTGGGGAAAAATTTTCAAACAGGACACCTACTTTGGGGTCAATCTTAGTTTAGGACACCACTTTGGGTTTGTGTTAGTTTGGGACAATCCGTCAACTCCGTTAACTTTTCCGTCCAAAAAGAGATAATTTGATTATTTTATATTTTTAAAACAAATAAAAATTAAAGAAAAAAGAAAAAAAACTAAAAAACAAAGGTTACTACCTAAAAAAATCATTAAGAAGTTTAAAACTAAAAATTAATTTAAAATATATTAAAACTAATAACAAAAAAAAAAAAAAAAGAGATGCAGCAGATCTGAGATTTCTGAGATTGCACTAACCTAACCCACACCGCCCAACCTACGCCCTATTGTCGACGGCAGCTTACCCGTCGGCGGAGGCCTCACCTGCCGACTCAACCCCAAGCTCCTCTCTCTCTCTCTCTCTCTCTCTCTCTCTCTCTCTCTCCCCTTTCCGCCCCCAGCCTGCCCGACCACCAGTCGCACCCCATTCAACCCAGCCCCAACCTGGTTCGCCCCCTCCCCCCAGCCCCCGCCCCGTCACACCCTCCACCCCTAGCCCCCATCGCACCCCCTCCCCCCAGCCCCAGCCCCCGTCGCACCCCCCCCACCCAGCACCAACACCCCCATGCCCGCTTTCTTCTTCCCCACCCAGAACCACCCATGCTTCTCTCTCCCCAACTCAACCCGGTTCGCCCCCTCCCCTCAGCCCCTGCCCCGTCACACTCCCCACCCCCAGCCCCTGTCGCACCCCCTCCCCCCAGCCCCAGCCCCCGTCGCACCCCCTACCCAGCACCAGCACCCCCCTGCCCGCTTTCTTCTTCCCCACCCAGAACCACCCCTGCTTTTCTCTCCCCAACTCAACCCGGTTCGCCCCCTCCCCTCAGCCCCTGCCCCGTCACACTCCCCACCCCCAGCCCCCGTCGCACCCCCTCCCCCCAGCCCCAGCCCACGTCGCACCCCTCACCCAGCACCAGCCCCCCTCCCCCCCCCCCCCCCGCCCGCTTTCTTCTTCCCCACCCAGAACCACCCCTGCCTCTCTCCTCAACCCAACCTAGCCCCTCCCCGACCACCCCCCTTCACCCCAACCCAGCCTGCCCCCCTTCGCAAGCCTCCCCCACCCAGCCCCGAGAGAGAGAGAGAGAGAGAGAGAGAGAGAGAGAGAGAGTTAGTTTAATTCTTTGTTTTTTTTTTTTCAATTTTAATCTTTTTTAGTTTTTTTAGTTTTTTTTTTCAGTTTTTAGTTTTTTTTTGTTTTAAAAATATAAAATGACCAAATTATCCTTTTTTGGACGAAAAAGTTAACGGAGTTGACGGATTGTCCCAAACTAACACAAACCCTAAATATGTGTCCTACACTAAGACAAACCCAAAGTGGTGTCCTAAACTAAGATTGACCCCAAAATAGGTGTCCTGTTTGAAAATTTTTCCCAAAAATCTTGTGTAGCCTTTTCATATGGGATAATATTGAGCATTAATTAAAGGCCAAAGTTCTCATTTAGTCCCTGTAGTTTTAGTTAGGTTTCACTTTCGTCCCTGCAGTTTCAATTGTTCTGATTTTAATCCTATAGTTTACAAATTGTTATAATTGAAGGACACATATATTAGGATTTTTGTCCATTAATTTGTTAAATTAGTCATTAAATCGCTAACGGTATGCAAAGTGCATGACCAAATCGAAATGGTTTGTAAAGTATATGATCAAAAGCATAACAAATTTGACAATTTGATGAACGAAAATGCTAACATACAAGTCCTTGAATTGCAACAATTTGTAAACTACAGGACCAAAATCATAACAACTGAAATTACAGAGACCAAAGTGAAACTTAGCTCAAACTACAGAGACCGAAAGTGAACTTTGGACGTAATTAAATCCTTATTAATGGATACAAAGAGCCCATATATATGGATTCAATTCAAAATATATAAATTTCTACATGTAGCTCTCTCTCTTTCTCTCTCTCTCTCTCTCTCTCTCTCTCTCTCTCTCTCTCTCTCTATTTGCGACCTCCATAAACCTCGAACAGACCATGTCTTGGCACAAAAATATGAATCAGTTATAAGCCATTTGATCTAGACACTTTTAATGGAAAATATTTCGTCTCATGTAGATTATTAACTAGATATCTTACTAAACATTCAATGCACAACATAACAAACATGTTCCTTCAAAGCCAACTCACACACATTATGGTCCAAATTATAGAAATTAAAAGTGAAATTTGACTTACAAAAAAAGTGAATGGACTTCTTTGGAATGACCTACTGAATATAGACAACATTTTGAATACGTGCATATGAGCATATCCCTACTAAAATGAATTATTGTTCGGCCTAATAAGAGCCCACTTATTAAAGTTAGACTGGGCTGGGATCATAGAGGCGAATTCAAAGTTATGAGAGACGGACTAAACACATAGTTTGAAAATCCAAGAGAGCATAAAAAAAGTTAGAATTCTCCAAAATGAGAATTAGTCAGGTCAAAATCAAATAAAGTTCACCCGAAACAAAGGGGAATTCTCCAAAGTGAGAAGTACTATGGTCGAAATGAATAAAAGATTGGCCAAAAAAACAAAGGTGGAGTCAATCAAACTAAAGTGAATTCGGCCGGATACAATAATGGAGCAGTCGACTTCTGTGCTTTAAGCGGATTAGATTATTTCAACATTGGAGGCCGGACGATTTATTCTTTGCTTTAAAGAGAATCCGACCTAATTCAAAGTGGTGTCAATCGAAATGAGGATGGAATCGGCATGGTTCAAAGAGAAATTCGGTCAAATCCATTTATTCTTAAAGGGCCAATAAAAGCAAATTAAGGCTGATGTGAATTACAATTGAGCGGTCAAGCACTACTATTGAAATAAAAGCCATTTAAGCCAATTAATGGCCTTGGTGCCTTGGTGCTAAGCCTTCTGGGGACGTGAGAATTTTGTTAAAAGCTTTTCAAAGTAAGAGCCCAATTGGCTTGCTTATATAAGGATGACCATAAAATGGCCACTTCAATTTCTTAAAGGCCGGATAGAAAAACAGTGCCTATCGGCTTGGGAAACAACAAATGAGTATGATAAATTTTTATAGTGGCACGAGTATGGGAATAAGTACAGTCGCAAAGAAGATTAAAAGCAATGTTTAACCAATTTGGTTTTTAGACCAACCTATAATTTTCATAAACTTTGGCTCGAATGCCCAAACTTAAAAAAAATTGGGGGGCATATGTTTGGCCCATATTTTGACTTGGGTAGAAAAATCGATCGAAATGGAAATAAGTGGATCAATATCGGCCGTATTACTATTGGGTTGTCTAGAAGATTCAATGGCCTTGGTTCTGGCAAAAGATCAAATTCTTGGTGGGTGTAGAAGTCTGCCAAACATATGACTAAGAGGCTGCAGTGAACAAACAACAAAAGAAGAGAGGAATACAAAAGGTGGTGTTGCCCTGGGAGTTTAGTAATGGGTTTTTTTGTTTGTGTGGTGTATTATGGAGTAGAAAAGTGACAAGAGGGGGATGACTTATATATATGTGGGAGCTTGGTATGTTGACTGGAAAGAAAGAAAGAAAGATCTTGATATATATAGGGGGCGGATCTGTGACATTTTATTTTTTACACAAGTTTTCAATATGGCCCACTCTATATGGGATTTTAACGATCCGAACCATCTCTTTTTAAATCCCCATTAAAAGATCATTCTTGCAAAAAATTAGGTAAATCGGAAATCATTTACCCACAAAGATTAAATGGTCAAAAAAATAAACACTTGAAATGTTAACCATTTAATCTTATATGGTAAATGGTTTCTGATTTACATAATTTTTTTGCAAGGATGATCTCTTAATGGAGACCTAAAAAATAGACGGTTCGGATCGTTGAAATCCTATATGGAGTAAACCCCAATGAAACTTGTGTCAAAACGTATGTCAAAAATATGATGTCATAGATCCTTCTCCCTATATATATATATATAGGAAAATTTTCAAGTAAGGATGTCCTTACTTTAAGAAAAGTAAGAACATCTTCTTTAGACCTACAATTCAATGATTGTTGAATGAAGCCTGTATATATATATATATATAAAATATATATATACATTTATACATATACATATATACAGTCCTTTTCACTACAAGAAATATTGGCTATAGTGATGAAATTTTTAGTGACGAATGTGAAATTCGTCACTAAACATGGGATATCCGCAAATTTTGAAATTTGCGGATGCGGACAGAGCGACGACATAGTGCCGAAATGATACCGACACGAACTGGCTGCAGCACATCTCGACTGTGTCGTCACCATGTCAGCGCTCTGTCCGCATCCGCAAATTTCAAATCCCTATTTAGGCTTATTTGTGGGATCCGGCCCACTCCACATTGTATTTTGATAATCGGAATCGTCTTCTTTTTTGTCTACATTGAAGGATCTCGCTTGCAAAATTTAGGTTAATCAGAAACCATTTGACCATTAATCAAATGATCACCATTTTAAGTGTTTATCGAAAATATTTTGTTAATCTATTTATTTAATCAAAGTTTGATAGCTTAATGGTTTCCTATTTGTTTAATTTTTTGTAAGGATGATCTTTGAATATATATTTAAAAAATAGACGGTTCGGATCGTTGAAATACTATATGGAGTGGGTCTCATGAGGGATCTCACAAATAAGCCTAAATATGAGATCCCAAAGCCCAAGTAAGTTGGATTTAGGTAGAACCCAAAATATTAAATATGAGATATTTATATTATGAAGATATTAATTATAAATATATATATACACACACACACACATATATATATGGGTATAGATATATGTATATATAATTGCGATATTTGACTTAGTAAGTGGTTTGAATAAAACCATCAACCTAAGTCTAATCAACCAAGTTTGACTTGGTAATTTATTTGGGATAATTGTAAACCAAATAAAAATATCCAACAATCCACTCCCTCCCTACATGGCCGGCTCACCCAATGGATTCTAGGAAATTTAATTTCCTACTGACAGTATAAATAAAGGTTACTTTATCATCAGTTAATACAAGTGAGAGTCCACACAAGGTTCAAACTTTGAGAGTACGTTTTTTCACTTACTGTGTATTTGAGAACCACTCATCGGGCAGCCAGCCACTATAGAGAAAAAAAAGACGTGAAAGGAAGCTAGCACTCCCGATCACCTTTCTCATCTACCTTGCTTGATCACTTCCTTATGGACTATTTCTTAGAGGCACGGCACTTGTGGTGCTTTGATGAATCGAAAGGTAGAAGAAGCCACCATGGATAAAGATAGCTCTATCGATGAACAAAAGAAGGTATGTTTCTATTATTGTTCATTGTTTGAATTTCATATATGCATATGATCATATCCTAGGTTTTGGGTTTGATAAGAAAATTTTAATTTACTCTTTCCGCTGCGTTGTCTATAATAATTATTATTATGATCAATCTCTAGCTATTATTTCCAACAATGGTATTAGACCCTAGGTCATATGATTATGGAATTCATGGTTATTTTATTTTTCAGATTATTGATTGTTTATTTTGGGTATCCTTTTTCATATAGAAGTTATATGTTGTTGTTCTTTAGCCCTTCTTCATAATTAGAGAGAAAGAGAGAGAGAGAGATATATATATATATACAGGGAGCTTCAAGTGTTAAATGTGGGATGAGACGGATGGGCTCACTCCATGTAGTTTTTCAACAATCAAAACCGTCTATTTTTTATGTCTCTATTCATAGATCATCCTTAAAAAAATTAGCCAAATTAGAAATCATTTACCTATCTAACTTTGATAAAAAAAAATGGATGGTTTCATCGAAAATATTTGATTCGTCTATTTGTTTGATCAAAGTTAGATAGACAAATGATTTTTCGATTTGGCTGATTTTTTGCAAGGATGATTTATCAATAAAGATGTAAAAAATGAACGATTCGGATCGACACAAAACGACTCGTGTAGACCCTATAGGGGGATCCCTCATTGGAAGGCCCCTAATACATATGTGTTATGATGGTGGTTTGATCGATCAAAGAAGAAGAATGGTGCTAGAAATTAAATGGGAATTTCGGCAACAACATGAAGGTGTCCATGGGTGCCAAAAATTATTGTACATGGTTTAATTAATTTTATCTCGCTGCTGTAATTTTGGTTTTGAATCAGTTTTAGCCACTTAAATTATAATTAATCATGTATATTTGAATATATAAACCATGTGATGATTTATATGTATGTTTACCAATTTCTATGAACTTTAAAATATGATTTTAGAGTGTTTTTAGGCATGATATTAAATTGCTGAAAATTGTTTTGGCACTTGTTGATGATGGCAGCATGACCTTGAAGGCCAAGCAATGTCACCGCTGGCCATGGAGGAGTCCATGGTGGTCCGGCCGGTGGTGAGGGCTGCTGCTGGCCCCTACATGTGGCAGTCTCTATTCGGGTGGTTATCCCACTTCTAAATGGTTTCCTAAGATGATGGGATTAGTGTAATCTCATCTTAAACAAATTCCTAGATAATAGACTTATCTCTAAGGACCAAGTCCATATTTTTAAAAAGGAGTTTTAAAACAGAAAATTTGATTTTCACTACACGCTAGTATTTTTCGGCACAACAAAAATGGAATAAAAATTGTTTTAATTTTATTTTGCTATGCCGAAAATTCACTAGGTGTTAGTTGGTTTTGGTATTTTGTTTTTGCACATGTTTTGAACATGTTGGAAACTTGTCACCTTGATGCCTATAAGATTAGCACCAAGTTTTGACTAAATGAATTTTAATTAAAACCCCAAAATTTATAATTACCGGAATTGTGAATAAACCGGAATTAAAATTAAAGGTTAATTTTAATAGAGCTATATTCAATTGAGAATTGAATGGGCTCTTGTGTTCATGAGATTAATTCCATGTTTAATCTCAAACTTGTAGATTTGAGAAGAAGCCCACTTATAGAAGTCTTGGGTTAGATGGGAATTACATGTGTTGGAACACCAAAGGAATTAAATTGACTCGCGATGAGTTGATTTAATTGGGTAGACTTAAATTGTTTGAACTACCTAACTTTGTTAATTTGATTAATAAAAGTTAATGAAATTGATTTTGTTAGAAAATTAATTTTGGCATCATTTATAAAATGTTTATAAGTTTTCTAAGTAATTAGATATAAATGAAGAGTCCTTTAGATATACCCCATTTTGAATACCCCATTTTAAAATAGGCCCATTAGGTAAACTAAGTGTTTTTGTTTTTTTATTTTCTGATTTCAAATAATAGTTTGGGTGTGTTTTTTGTTATATTTACGGAATATGCCATTCCCCCTTATCAGGTATGCAAATACGTTTAGCAACATTCACGCCTAAAATATTGAAGCGTTGCCTCCTTTCTGATGCCATATAATTAGCAAGAATCACTCCTATAGTCAAATAGGTTTATTACCGCAAAATCCCCTAAATATTGTGATTGCAAGAATCACTCCTATAGTAGATGAGAGAATTAATGGGTCACTACATGTGTATTAGGGCTTCTACAATTGATCAGAGAAACGAGAAAGTGAAGAAAGTGAAGAAAGTGAAGCTGCAGTTCTGGGTTACAACATCAAATTTTAGGGGTTTGGGAGATTGACACCTACAGTGGAGGTTTGTTGGATGTGCGATCAGAGAAACGTATTGGAACCTCTATTGTAGGTATGATCACATAATCGGGAAAGTGAAGAAAGTGAAGCTTCAGTTGTGGGTTACTACATCAAATTTTAGGGATTTGGAGGTTTCAAACCTACGGTGGAGGTGTGTTGTTCATGCGATCAGAGAAACTTACGGTGGAGGTTTGTTGGAGACCAACGGATTGTAACCTGTACTGTAGGTATGACTAAGTACACCTTCTTCTATTTCCTTTAATCTTAGAGAAATTAATTTGTTTTTTTACCTACATCTAATGTAAATAAGAATGCTTAGCGATCGATTATCAAAATAATCTTTTTTGTGTTAATGAGTTTCGATCCTTTACTATTTCTTTTATCATAATCGGTTTGATCCTTTACTATTTATTTTATACTACCTATTCAAAAGGTTTGATATATTTACACGGTTTGAAATTCATAATCTACCTTTTCATAAGCTGCCTATTCACAAGGTTTGGTATTTGTAAACTACTTTTGTGCAAGGTCTGATAGTCATAAAACACATTTTAAAAGGGTTTGCTCGTAACACATAACCTTCTATGAAACCTTAGTACTAGGGTAATTAATAAGAAACTTAGTACTAGGGTAATTAATAAGAAACTTCATACTGCAAACATATGATGAAGGGACCTTTTGGGAGGGATCTGACATTAAATTGGACAAGATCATACATATTTTGAAATTTGAAAACAAAAACCATAATGAAAAATATTAATATTCAACTTCGTAAATTAATGATAAGTAATTACAAAAAAAAAAAAAAAATTGATGACAATACCTTGAAATAAGGCATTAATTAACAAACACAAAATTTACCTTTTTTCAACTCAAAGGGTAAAAGAGGAAATCACAAAAATGAATTTTCTGCATTAAATATATAAAATCCTAGATGGCAAATTCAAAAATAGGTTTATATTAAAGAAATGTGGTAATATCAAATTGGGCCTCAGAAATGAGTGTATATCTAATTAACTCATAAATGAACTATGCCCAAATCATAAAATATGATTTTATAAGGATGAGAAAATAAAATTCCCTCATCAACTATTAAGTCTAAAGTGAATAAAAATATTACAAGAATATTTTATCAAAGCCTTCCAATGTTGTGGATAAGGATGGTTATATGACTGATTGTCGGCTTCAGACATGGAGGGGCAAACGTTCCATATAATCAACTTATTTAAACACATATATATGATGCGATGGGGTAGGAACTCTTTATGGGCCTTTAACTGACAGGTGGTGCCCATATTGACCTCCTATAACTGCTGGAACATTGGGTCGGACTTAACTAGGTTTATGGGTCTTTAACTGATAGGTGAGGCTCATGAAATTTAGAGGCAAAAGGTGATTGGTACTCACATGAGATGTGAATGGGTAAGAGTACTCTCTCATTAATGTTTTATTAGGCTTTTAACTAACATGTGAAGCTGGATTGGCATTCGTGAGGTATATATATTAATGGGGTTCAGTTTCTACACAATTTGATTGCATGAAATAATTAAATCCATGACTTATATTTTGTGGGCATAATTGCCGCACAAAATGTGCATATAAATACATGTATGGCTGACCATTCCATGCACCATGCAAGATGGTGTGTGTATGTGTATGTTTCCTACGGTCAAGGAATAAAATTTCGGGTTTTGAAGAAATTTCGATGGAAATTTTATGGAAATTTCGACGGAAATTTCGAATATTTTTAAATTTCGACAAAAATTCGACGGAAACGACGAAAATTGTTATCAAAATACGGAAATTTTGAATGAAACTTTACCATATGTTTATTTAACATATTATCTACATTGATAAAAAATATTAAAAAAACCAAATTATATGATAGGTTTCATGTGATATGTGATAAATATAATGCACGCTGAAGGCAAATACTATTAAATAAAATTAGTATAATGAATAAATAAAATTATTATTCTTTATACTCTATAATTTATACACTAAATCATATATACTCTATATACTAAATCTTATATACTCTATAATATATACACTAAATTTTATATATTTTATAATGTGTATTCTATATTCTTTAGGATATGGTATAAAATATTAAAGTTTAGGCTCTTTAAGATATTTTTAATTATTTTTATATAAAAATGTAATAGGATTTAAAATTTAAAAACAATTAAACGAAATCCCAAATTTTTTTTTTTCTTTCTAATTACACAAAGACTCCAAACCTCAAGTCCTCAACCAATTCTAAACTTTTTTTTTCCTTTCTCTTTTCTTTTTTTCTTTTCTTTTCTTTTCTTTTTCCTTTTTTTCTTTTCTTTTCTTTTTCTTTTCTTTTCCTTTTTCTTTCTTTTCTTTTTCTTTTCTTTCCTTCCTTTCCTTCTTTTCTTCTTTCTTCCCGTGACTTCACCTTTTCCTTCTCTTTCTTCTTTCCCACTGCCCAGCCACCAAACCCACGCCGATCTCTTCTCTCTCTTCGATCTACTGCCTTCGGCGACGGCCGGTGACGAGGCCAGCTCGCCTCTTTCTCCCCTCTCTTCCTCTGGTCTCTGCTTCCTTCCTCAGTCCCTCACTGGCTTCAGCTGGGTATTTAGCAAAATTTCGTCGAAATTTCGCTAAATTTCGAAATTTCGGCGAAATTTTCTGAAATTTGGTCGAATGAGTGTTAAAATTTCGAAACCCTTAAAAATCGAAATTTAAACCCTTGCCTACGGTTTAGACGGACGGAAGGTTAACTAAAATATTCACCTATGTGAGTATTGATGCTCAAATAATTGAATCATTTTATTTTATGTGAAATTTGTTTCCGTAAAATAAAGGTTTGATTTAATATATATGTCCTAGCCTATGTGACTTAGTTTACATGGAACAAATTTTAAGAGAGTCTTAAAATAAATTATCACACTAATAGAATTTATTATTGAGAACAATAAATTAAAATCACACCAGATTAAAATTTATTATTTGGAATAATGAAATTTTAATTTTCTCTTGCAAACATAAAGAGTTATGTTATATATGACTATTGATAATATTCATCACTCTACATCCTACAATTTTAAGACGCTTGAAAGGATACATGCTAGATCATGGGAGAGATTTTTTCCTATTGATCGGATAACATGTTCTTTAGTCCAATAAATTGTGCGTTTGGCATAGAAATTTATGTGACAAGATTATTATCTTAGAATAATTAATTTACATTGTCTTGTGAATTGTTTATTTGGATCTTAGTGTTTTGTCAAAATAAAAATATTAAGATATCTTGGACTACATAAAATCAACGTACGTCATAGTTGAAAATTCATAAAGCATTCCAATATTCATGCAAAGGTCCGATATCAAGTTGAATATTATAATTTAAGCTTATTTACTAGTTTACCCTTGAAAGTAACTTCTAATCTAATTTCACCGCTTAACATTTATTTTGTATCACTTTACCTCCTGAAATTAATTCTCATGTATTACTTTGCCCACTTCCTATTTTTACAAACTTTGAAAATTAATTAAAAATAGTTTCAGACTCAGAAAAATACACGAAAAATTCCTACGGACTAGTCTTGACTAGTTTTAATTTACTATGGGGTCAAATTACCAATTTGCCCTCTGAGAGTTTCTAGAAAATTTGGGAAGTCCAAATTTATTTCTAGAAAATTAAAATAAATTTCCCTCTATAAAAATTCTAAAATTTCTGTTAAGTCTCGGATGAATTCTCAAAAATATTTTGAAAATTACCAAAAACCTGTTTCAGAGAATTGTTTCAAGACTTTATGGAAATTCTAGAATTTTCTAGAATTTATTTTCCTCTAAGACCGAAAGGTCTTTGGGGTAGCAAGTATTCACAAGAAAGGTAGTGTTATTGTTTAGAAGACCAACGGTGTAAACCTCGTATTTTTTGGAGTTCGAGAGATTATCTTATGAATTTCTAAAGAGTAAAATGTATTTGAATTTTCTAGAAACATTTGGATGAAAAATTGGTAATTTGACCTCATAGGAAATTAATACTAGTCAAGACGAGTCCGGAAAAATTTTTCATGTATTTTTCTGAATCCGGAATTATTTTTAATTAATTTTCAAAGTTTGTAAAAATAGAAAGTGGGCAAAATGATACACGAGAATTAGTTTCAGAGGGTAATGTGATACAAAATAAACCTTAGGGGGTGAAGTTAGATTAGAAGTTATTTCAGGGGGTAAAATAGTAAATAAGCCTATAATTTATTCTATATAAGCATATGAAATAAATAATATTCAAGAATGAAATAATGAGTTGTTTTATGCCCATGTTAATTTTTACTAAAATTTGATTCTTGGTAGAAAATCATTTTCTTGAATCATAGTATTAATATTCAAAGTATCGTACTTAGAAATTATAACATGATATATCAATAAAATTTTAGTATTGTCAAACAAATAGCAAGACAATCTTTTGTCTAGTAAATCTCATATAATAATTGTGAATTATCACATGGGATAAATTGTGCCATATAGTTATTTTTTATTAATAACAATATATATAATTTTGAGAAAAGTTATATGACACAAAATTCAGAAAAATCCTGTCAAATGTTAAGTAGTTGATGCTTTGATTTCTCTGATGCTATGGATGACCAATGCTAAATGGAACAGTGGGAGCTGTGATCCTAGAAATTAAGAGAATATTGTGTTCATGGCAGATGAATAAAATATTGCTTAATTACAAAGATCACACTATATTAAGTGATGTTGATATGTATGCGTCCATACATATAGGATTCACAAGATTTGGGTTCTATAATCCAAATCAATGGGCCTAAGATGCACATGTTTGTTTTCTAGCTAGTTGCACAAATATATTTTCTTATACAAAGGATTTTATGTTATGCTGACAAATAAAAAGCTGATTACAAAATTGGAATTGATTGAATTTTAATTATGTATGTAGTCAAGTTCATTTCTTTATGTTCTAAGTTTAATATTTATGAGATAAATATTTGCAGGACCTAGTACAAATAAGAAAGAAAGGTCTTACATATCACCACTGACTATGTTGAATACACAGGTGCAAATTCTTTTCTTCTGCTCTAGATTAAATAAAATATGAGATAAATATTTATGGATATCCAGTACAAGTAAGAAATGAAAATCTCATCACCTTGGGCATGTCAAGTACATAATCAGAGTTGGCAGCGAAAAGAAATATGAATTAAAGGAATTAGAATTAGTTCAATTTGTTTAATGATCATGTCGTCATGGAAGTCATTTGGATAACTGTTTCTACTTTGGATAATCACATGGATTGGGTGTAATGATCTTCTTGAGTGGACTTGTCAAAGTGGCACTCCCAATAAAAGGAAAGTATAGCTTGAATGTGATTGTGAGATCTGAACTTGGATATATGAATTCTGCTCTCCACTATCATGATTATGTATTTGAAATTGTGCATGATTTGCTTATGGGATGTGGAGTTGTCAAAGTGATATCTTTAGTAAAAAAAGAAATGGTGATTTGTCGATATGGATGACTAAAGGAAAGCAACTTGAGTTGAATGAACTATCCTGGGCAAGTGCACCAGAAAAATGATCGTGTCATGATTCGTTTGCATCATATTTCTATTTTTGGCTCAAATGATAAAAAAAATTTGTGGATTGATCTTGAGATATTGAGAAGTTTTAGTTGATGAAAGAAGTATAACACGATGAATTGGAAAAACCTAGAGCGAAGTGAGTGTCGATATTCTCAAGATTTGAACGACGCAAAAGGAATTGTCTTGGTTGGATGGAAATTTAACACCTTAACGTATTTGGAAAGTGGAATGCATGATTGGTTTGAGACATATTTGCTTGAAGAATCAAGGAGTACTACCGATGATTTGATTTCATAGGAAGGTTAAATTTTTCTCTTAATGTATTGGAATTCAAGTGCCGTTAGAGTCTGCTGTACCATGTAAGGAAAAGACTCGTATAAATATTGAGAGGGAAACTAAAAGGGTAAGGTTGAGATATGTTACATGAACTTTGAAATACCCGTATAAGTACCAATAGGGAAATTTAAAGGGACAAAAGTTGAGTTATGTTAGTTGAGCCTGTAACAGAAAGTTTAGAAGTCAAAATAAGCTACCATGATACATGGTTTTAGAGGATTGAAATGAAAATGCGTCAGTTGGGTTTTGTGGCAATGACTTGAGATTGATGAAGTGGACCTTTTATTGCCTTAGTTTAGTTAAACTGAGATGGGTGCACGAAGGCCAACATTTGAATCAGATTGGATCGTTCCAGTAAAAAGAACGAGTATGACTCATTAAATGGCTGTACATGCATGTGCATTAAAATTTTAGTATTCTTTAATAATTTATCACACTATATATTACACACACGATGCTTTTACATATGTCTTGTTCCCGTCGAAATGGTTCTTGTCACAAGAAAGTAATACAAGTTTTGTGGTAACAAGTAGTCCGACACTTTTAGAAAAAGTTGTTGTCAATTAGTTGGTTCCTCTTGTTATATCTCGAGGACAAGATTCTTTTTAGGGAGGTAATGTAACACCCTGAATTTTCAGCTTATGTTAATTTTGTTACTTAAGCTTTTTAACTTTGTTCTTAAGGTTTGTTTAAAGAAATTAGAATTTTTCTTAACTTTGTTTTGACTAACCAAGATCTTTCATTGTGGTTCTAAAGTTTAGTTGCTTATAAGTGAATTTTTGAAAAAAAAAAAAAAAAAAAAATTAAGAGTTTGGTGATTTTTTTATTTATTTTCATTTTTTTTGGAATTAAATTATGAGTTGAGGCTTTTTCATAATTTTTCTGAAAATGTTTTAACTATTTTGAGGTGATAGGAAATTAGTACTTATCAATACGAGTCCGTAGAATTTTTCAGGGAATTATTTGGAATTCCGAGCTATTTTTAGTGAATTTTTGAAGTTTAAAAAAGTTAGAAAATAGAAAAATTGACGTAGACTGACACACAGCCACATGGCATGCAGAGAGTGGCTAGTTTAAGTGGGAGCACATGGGTAGTGTAAGCTTGGTTGTATTGGATCAATCTCCATGTTTTAATCTTGACCGTTAGAGTTCATTAAACCATGTTTTAATTTTAACCATCCATTTTGGAGCAACCCACTTAGCCAATCCATATCCCTTTTGACCCACGCATTGACCCTCTTTGACCCGCCCATTGACTCACCGAATCCACCAATTTTGTCTCACAAAATACCCGTTTTCGACTCACAGATACTCCTTTTTAACCCAGTTCGATTTTTGCCTCTTGTTAGTGCATTTTGTCCCATATTGGAAACTTACAACTTCTTTCCACCCCTTTGTGCCTATAAATAAAGACGTTTGTACCTCATTTTCACTTGCACCACCAAGTGAAGTTGAAGTTAAAGTTACTCACTCTTAGTTCTTCGGGAGTCTTTCTAAGAAGAGACATACCAAAAAGGAAGAAAATTCTCATAGTTTAAAAAGTTTTCTTTGGAGAGCTTGCCAAGGAGGAGGAGTCCCTAGGAGTGGAGTCTAGCTTTGGAGGTCTATAACCGAGTAAGTATTTTATTATTTTCTTTCTTATTTATTTTTCTTAGACTTTAATATTAGGTTGCATGATTAGATTAATTAAGTATGATTTATTTATTAATTAAGCATGCCTAGGTTTATTTTGGAGATTTAATTAAAGGTTATTAACTTGTAGAGATTAAATTGGATTTAAGCTATTATTCAAGCTCAATTAATTAGTGGAATATTTTGGAGAAATACTAATTAATTAAATACTTTGATAATACTTAGGTTTGATTTATTATAACCTAAGTTAATTTGTGGAATTGCTTTAAACCAAAGCAATTAGTCAAGTGGTGTGACTTTGAAATTAACTTGAAACTTAGAAACTCTAAAGAGTAGAGTTTGGTCCACTTAGGATTAGAGTCTTTAGGGACGTATGACCTAAAAGGATGGGTCATAACAAAATTTTGTTGAATTTAACTTTTGACTAAGTTGTCGTATTGTCGGACACTAGGAACACCAGTTACCGAAAGATTTTTATGTGACATGACAAAAAGACGATGGATTCAAGATGGATGGGGATGCATAGGCTATGTAAAAAAATACGTGAAGAGCATTGGATTCCAGGTAGGGGGATTTATCCTACATTTCTGACTACGGACTTTGTGTGTGTTTGTGTTTTTAAATAATTATAACATGCTATGTTTGTTTGAGGTAGCCTCGTCGGTGACCTTAAGTTCAAGCCCCTAAACGTTCTAGAAGAATTGATCAGTACATTATGGGGAGTTTAGCCAAACTAATACGTGGCTACGTGGACTTGTGCGAAACGGGGACCCATGATTGATTAGGTGGCAGTAAATATGGTTTCTCAATTGCGAGTTCCTATTTCTGTTTATCATGACACTCTCACTATGGATGCTATTTCTTTTAATAGCTGGCCATAGTTGTACCTAATGTGTATCCACCATCAGGTATGAATAATTTATTGTGAATTTGCATGTTTATAATCATATTCTTATACAGCCGAGTCATAAATGTTTTGAAAAGATTTCAAAGGAAATGTTTGAAGAATTTGATTTGGATGATTTAAGGATCTGTAAGAAAATTATTTCCACTATGATTTACACTGAAAGGTTTTGTGGTTTTCAAACTAGCCATAGTTCCCTGAGGGAAAGCTATGATTGTATGAGATGCTTACCCACTACATTGTTTTTGTGTTCCTTGTTTATTGGATGTTTTTATAGGTACGAGCATGGTAAAGAGACGAATTTGGACGAGAGACCAGCAGAACAGCATCTTGAGACTTGTCAACTTCCTGGATTTATTTGGTGATGTCATTTGAGTGTTTTCTCATATCGAGTATGTCTTGAATGATTTTACCTCCATTGTTTGGAGATGATTTTGAGTTATTTACTTTAATTATACGTTTGCGTAGTTTTGAAACCTTTATTCTATGCTTGCCATGTATTTCGAATTTATTTAATTTTTCAATGTTGTATTGAACTATCGTAACCTTGAGGGTTGGTTTTATAAAGAAATCTTATTTTTACTTCACATGTTTTCCACTATTTATTATCTCTGATTCAACTCGTACAAAACCCAAAAGGCTTAACTCGCCTTAAGTATCTTGGGGGATTAATACTTGATTTAGTGGTATTGATCTCTTGGGGCATTCAATGTTGGTGTCTCTGTTGCATACCCGGGGTTCGGGGTGTGACATATGCCCTAAATTAAAAGCCAATTTATAATTGGAGTTTTAGGAATTAATTAAATAAATATACGAAAGGGCCAAGTCTATTTTATGTATTCATATATCAGTGTATGTAATATACTGAACCAATACATAAAATGTCCATGGATATTAAGATAATGAGATTGTATTCTTGTGATTAGAATAGGAGAGACCTTTACTCCTTAGTTCTTATTTCCTAAAAACATTCCTGACTAATATTGGACACATGTGATTATATATCAGCACCTTTAGGGTGGATGATGAGTCTCAGATCATTCGTATAGGTTGACACTATGATCAACAAATGAGTGCTTAATCGAGGATTAAGTTCATTGAACGTGACCGCTGAAAGGAATTCTTGTATGGAGTTTTACGTCATGTTAAACAAGAATCCTTAATTATAACATCATAAACAATCCTTTGACCTGAGACACTATGGGTCGCCTTGTGCATGCATGGCTAGACTTTGACTATACAATGTATGAAACAACCCGAACCTCGGGCCCATGAAAAAATACTGAACATCAAACTGTTAAATCTGTTTTCTCTTACTTTTGAGCCATGCACAACAACATAAGTAAATATAATTCTGTCAAAACATTTTAAACAAACCACTGAGTAAAAACAATTAAATAAATCTCATCAATAATAATAATAAAGTATTCTTGCAAATCAATTTCCTAATCGTTACTATTAACCTCAAACATTCACAACCTAATTAATAACCTCGTGGCATACTCACCCTCGCTTCCCTTCTCAAACTTCAAGCCTAAACCTCACCAAGTTCTAACCAGCCCAAGTCCTAACGAACAAAAGCGATACAACACACGGTACAAACAATCATCTATCCAATTTCACTCACGACGCTCTTTGAAACCCTCCAACTTTCAACTACTTTTAAAATATCTTCCTTCAGATCCATTTTTCAATCCCCTCAAAATTTGTAAATCGACCTCTGAAGAAACAATTTATACTCCACAACCAAAACCTCACTCCACAAACTGTGAATCGCTCGCCACTTCCCGTACAGAGCGGATCGATGCACGGGCAGGCAGGTATGCTCGCCACTTCTCGTGCAGAGCGAATCTATACACGAGCAGGCAGGAATGCTCGCCACTTCTCGTGCAGAGCGAATCAATGCACGAGCAGGCAGGATGCTCGCCACTTCTCGTGCAGAGCGAATCAATGCACGAGCAGGTAGGATGCTCGCCACTTCTCGTGCAGAGCGAATCAATGCACGAGCAGGCAGGATGCTCGCCACTTCTCGTGCAGAACGAATCTATGCACGAGCAGGCAGGATTTCCCACACAACCTAAATCACAACATTCTCAGAACCATCTCATAACCATGCTTGTTTCACAATGTTTAAATGCCCCATGTATTTCTCCTCATATTCATCTCACATATGCATCATCATCAACACTTGTTGTCAGACAATTTATTCTTTAAACATTTACTCTCAGTTTACTCCGAGCTATGCCGAATCAAGGAATCCCTTCCAAAATTGATTCTTGCTCATGACCTTTCACTTGTTTGTTACTCAAATCATACCAACACTTCCCCAATAATTAATTTGATCGTTTTGTATATAATAACTGCCTAATCATCAATCATTAACCTCGACAATAAACAATCCTTCTCTAATTTGGTAACTCTCCTTTAAGCAACTCTATAATTCCCCAATTAATTCCTTAGCCTCAAATCTTCGTCAATTCATTCTCCTAATTCAAATCCTACACCTAGTCTTCTCTAACGTAAAGCAGCAAATCCATAAAACAGACAATTAACCCACGATACTCAACAAAATAAACAGATAAGTTTCACTCACAATTTAACTACGTAAAAGACCAAAATATCCTTCACGATGCCATTGCTCGGATACCAAATCCGGCAGCATAACGGCATCGTGAATGAGATTTCCCGGGCCCATGTACCTGTTAAGACCAGACAACCAACTTAAATATATACATAATTCACAATTGGTCGTTTAATCGTCCAAAACGGGCGGCCGCCACCACACACGGTGGCTGCCCAGCTTATACAACACAAAATTTTCACAGAAACTCATTAAACAACCTCCAAGGATCTCCTAGAAGTTCAAAGTGGGCAAAAAGAGACAAACGGCCACTGTCCCGCCGCCACAAGTGGCGGAAGCAGTGGTGGCTGCGGCGGCACAATCTAAGAAAATGGTTTTTCAACTAAAAATTAACCCAAATTTAACCTAGGACCTTCAATTGGATGAAAAACAACTCAGAAATCATTCAAGTAGGCTCAATTCAAGGCAAACCCGAAATGGGTACAAGCCCTAAAGTTCCAAATTTTTCGATTCTCAAAATTGACATGCAATAACAAGGGGGAAAGAAGGCCCATACCTCGAGGATCATTTTTGACAACTGGACCGACGGCCAAATGTCGCCGGAAATGGCCAAAATCGGCGGCGAAAGCTGGCGGCCGACTTGGCTTCCCGAGCTCATTGCTCCGTCGTGGAGCATCATCGGAGCAGGAGGGCACCACGGCTGAACTCGCCGTGGTGAGGCGAACAAGACCCAGTGGGTCCGGCCACCCAAATCTCGCCGGAACAGTCAGATCGACGGCGAGGCTCAAATCGGGTCTAGGCTGGTTTCGGGTTTTCGGGGCTTTTCTGGGTTGAACGGAGGCCAGGGGTAGAGAGAGGAGAGGGCGGCGATGCTGGTGGGCTGAAAACCTAGCCCATCCGCCGCCGGACGCGCCGCCACGCGCCGGTGGCAGATCGGCGAGAGTGAGAGAGGGAGAGACACGCGGGA